>NC_087069.1:11461690-11532985 GCF_963678635.1 Symsagittifera roscoffensis
AAAGCTGGGTTTTAAACTCCTCTAATCAAATTGAAATCCTTGATATTTATCTGTAAATCTCCAACAACAAAGTATAGATTTCCAGAATTGTGAAAAAAAACAGTGTTGGCTAATTAAGTTTTTTCTACTAGACTGAGAGATTATGATGATAAAAACCCACAAAGTTTCTGACTAGTTTCTGACTAGTTTCTGTACTTTTAAAGTCGCGCTGCTTGACATCTCCTGACTAAAATTAAATATTCGCACTCATGTCATGGGCGAGGGAATAAAAACAAACCAAAATGAGTCACTCGAAAAGCAGCTAGTTTTTTTGTAGCGAAAGGCTCGACATACTGAAACTGGCTAGGCTCTTCCTCCCAAGTTTCAATTTTTTTTTATGTTTTGACTTGCGAATATAATTTTTTACTTTTCACTTCGTCCGATTATTTTTTCAATGATGTGCGGACTGACTAAGCAAAGCCAAAAATTCTAGTTGATTCTTTTTCATTTTGATCCATGAAAGCAACAGATTTGGGGCAGAACGAGGGGTTTCACAAATGTTAAGTATGAAGACTAATTGTCTTCTTCAACTTGTAAAATTGCTAGTTTCATAATGAAACTAATGAATATGTGAATTATGTGAGTTTGGGTCAATTGGATGTATTTGATTGCAAATTAATAATTATTATAAGACCAGGAATCATGAAAATATATGTCTGTAATGGATTGAATGGTCTGTTGTGGTTTTTGAAAAAAATGAAATTTTGAAAATCAATGAAACCTTTGCATGTTCTTAAGGCCTTTTGACTTTCGAGAACATATTGTGCGGGGGCAGATTTAGGGAGGGGGCGGACGCTTTCTTCCGCCTACAGGGAATCGACTCCCTATCAACTGTGAGATATCCATATTGGGCGACGGACCCAAAAAACTTTCTAAAGGCGCCTTCCGCGCCATAATATACTAATTTTGAGGGAGAGAGAGCTCCAAAAAAACGCAATTTAGTGGTCAAAGTTTTCCAAAAAGTGCCTAAAAACGCCTTTTGGTCTGTTTTTCAAAACTTTGGCTGCGTCACGGAAAGTTTTACCTTTTAAAGGATTTTTTTTAAAGGAATTGGGAGAGCTCGGAAAATCAATTTGGCCGACCTAAAAAAAGGTCGACAAAATTTTTGAAACTTTTTTGAAAATCCGCACACCCTCCTCGAGAAAATCCTAGATCCGCCCCTGATTTTGTGATTGAGATTTTTCGATAAAACTAACTCATTTTGAAAAAACTGGATCACTAGGTAAGTTTATATTGTCATGGGAAATCTGAAAGCTAGAAGATCAGGTTTTTTCACGCTAATATCGCTTTCGTTAATGGAGAGCGCAATTTGTCTTACTTTGAGCAGGATAATTTGAGTTGGAAGCAAACGTGCAAATATATCTAAATTAAGTGCATCCATTATTACATTAACATGTATAAATGCACGTCCTGAGTTATTAGAGCTTTTTTAGACTTTTTCTTGAAAAAAATCAATTAAAAAGAAAAATTCACCACGAATTCACACGAGTATTCAGTACAATCAGACTCTCTAAAAAATTATTAAGAAAAAAAACTTCTGCAAGAAAACATTCGAAAAAACATTTTTATTTGCACAAAGTTAACAAAAAAGCCCAAACTTCTGAATGCAGAAGTTTGAACAAAAAACGTGTACTGTGCAGCAAATTCCATCTCCCCTCCCCCACCATAGACACTAACCCCCCGCCAGAGACCCTAACGCTAACTAGAGTTTTGTTTACATCGCCCGATAGTTACAAAGTTCGGTATGCGGACTAATCAGGCGATATGTCAACCATATCTGTCTTCTTACTCAACCTTGTAATACACTTCTCTACGCCAGCATATAATTGAAGATATATATAAAATGGTTGTGGGTGGGTTGGGCTGGAGGGGGGGGAGGCGGAGGGTTGCGTGATGAAACATTTGATTTGTTCGATCTGATTGAAAGTGGATGAACGGTGCTCAATATAAATTTTGCGGCTCTTTTTCCTTCCCCCCCCCCACCTGCAAAAATTTACCACTGAATTTTTGTTCACATCATTCGAATACTACGAAAATTGGCATACAAACTAACTAGGCCATGACAAATATGGCTCTTTTCCAGTTCCCCTCCCCTTTCAAATTCAACTTTGAAAAGCTTTTTAACCTTGTCATAATGCAATGAAATTTGGCGTGGTGAACAAATCAACAACTGTGAACAGATTTGTTCTTCATACTTTACAGCGTAACATCACGCATTTAGCCGCAATAACACGTAAAACAAACATAAAACTCGGTATTTTGAAAGGTGGGGGGGACTGGAAAAGAGCCACAAACATAATTGGTCTGCATGTTTAACCTTATAAAGCCCCTCGTTACACCATAAAAATGATGCTCTTGTGAGGTGGGGGAAAAGGAAAAAGAGCAAATTTCGCCTGATACAAACAAATTTTAGAAGATCTCAGTTTGATGAACTTTTTCCTCCCGCAATTAGAAGTTGTCTAAAAGGAAAACTTTAAAGTTACGCGCGTTTTTCTAACCGAGATATTGCTAGCAACCTAGATTAAAATCATTCTCTCTAAGTTCACTCGGAAAATAAGTTGAAAAAATATCTCTCTAAAAAGAACGAAAAACTAACTCCAATCAATGTAAGTGACTGATATCATTTTTTTCCAACAACTATCGACTGTTCTCAAAACTTATTAAGCACTCATCAATTTTAGCCTGAAAAAGTTTCTTTATCCTGATGAAAAAAATGTTGGGGCTTTTGATCCAGATTAATATCCATTTAACTAGACTGTAATTATATTCTAAGGTAATCAATCTAGTGATAAATCGTTTTGAATAATTTTATTGAATTAACGTTTTTTTACTCAGGTCACCACGATTCGCCATCTTCTTTCTTGGTGCCATCACGCTGCTGATCGGAACATCCGAGGCACAGAGATTCGAAGCAGAAAAACGAGATGAAGTTGTCGACGAGCGTGAAGGAATGAGACGAGGCGATGATGATGACGACGATGATGACGACGACGACTCAGCTTACTCGAGCGACATCGATTCTGGTTCAGGGTCAGATGGGCCAAAGGTACCAAAAGGTCACGTTTTTTATGCGGATTTCCGTATATGAAAGGGTAGTCGTCATTTGATTGTATAACTTTTATAAATCACAAAATGAGTCATCGTCAAATCTTTGAATTGTGTAACAGGTTCTGTGCAGTAATTTACCTAAATAATCTTTTTGGATCTGATCTAGTTGCCAGAATGAGAACTAAAAAGCTCTGAGAACGGCAAAAAAGTATTGTATTTTTTATCAATTCACATAGACATGGCCGTCACATGGGAAAGTATCGCCATTGATGGCACTCAGGTTTAGTTGTTGTCGTGCACAAGTGCTGATCCAACTGTGATATCGTCGATCATCTGGGAGAAGCTTGGAAGACTGAGTCTAGAAGCATTTGAGGGACACGAGCTCTACTTTAAAGGTTCAGTTGTAAATGCCTTGACTTGAATTGGTCGAATCCTCTCAAAGCTACCCCGGCAGATGTGCAAGAACATCGGACTTTTTGGATGCGATCTTCTACGAACCCAGTATTCGATACAGAGGCTCTCAGGGACATTGCCGACAGTCAAAAGATACAAGGCACAAGTAAAATTGAAGCCGTGAGACGAACCACCTTCCACGCAAAAATCCGTTGTCGATGCAAGAGGCAGCAAAAGCACAACTACAGGACTTGGCCAGGCAGAGTTTCGAATCAGTAATGCCCCGAGGAGTTACCAATGGATGACCAGTCGCGTGGCATAGAAAGAAATTTTGTGACCTGAGACCCTGTGCCGACTACAAAGTTCATGAAGCCAAGTTCTTCAACAAAATTGACCTCTCAGACGCTTTCCATCAAATCGAACATCACGCCAGCAATAAGAAAAACGTATGACGGCAGTCAAAGACGAACCAGAGAAAACTTCATGATCAAAGAGGCCATGTCAAACTCGAAACAACCTGAAATTGTTTTGTTTTTAGCCTTTTCAGTTTCAGCTGATTGTATCAAGCCTGCTGGTGAACTTAAGAAGGTTTTTAGTACCAAGCTATCATAATATCTATAGAACAATCCTGCTAAGTCCGAACAAAGTTCTGAAAACACATACGTACATCAACTTACCTGATCTGGTACCTCACCAAGATACCCGTGAACCACTAAAAACTTCATTCATTTTGTTGACTGGCAATTTTCTATGGACAAGTGATTCCGACTTTTACCATCAAGATGCTCCCATTCAATGACTTACCGAAACAAAAAATTGAGCGGACAGACCGACACAGCAAACGCTCTCAGAGTATCAAACTAGATTTCTACGTGCAACGCTACTCCCTGGACAAAGAAGTGACTGTGACCATCGATGCTGTCTAGCAGGCATTCAGCAGAGTTCTCTCACAAGAAACAAATCTAGTTATCCGATTTCAAGGAGGCTATCATTAGCTGAGCGCAGCTACTCCAACCTAGAACGAGAATCTTTCGCAATCGGTTCTGTGGTCACACGATTGAAGCAGATCTTACTGGGGCGCATGTTCCTTATACAAACAGATCACAAAATCTAGCAGCACTTTTATTGCGCTAGAAAGAGAGATACCGAACACAGCATTAGCTAGAATAACTAGATGGAATTTTCCGTTGATGATATTGACTATGAAGTGGAATATGCGCCAGGATAGCAGATTCATCGTGCAGACGCTCTGAACAGACTGCGTTTCGACTACGAGATCCTACGAAAACCCGGACCCAGACACGCATGGGTCCTCTACAGGTACATTGTACTTTTCATACCATTGAGATTCAGAAGACAAATTATGGACGATGCCCACAAGACGCATCCAAAAAAACGGGTAATAGAAACGACTTGTTGGAAGATGCGAAGTCAGTCAAAGATCAGATCATCGCTTAGGAACGCAATTTTTGGCCACGGACACGAGTTTGTGTGCAATGATTTGACGACATGATGCACGTCTCAGGATATTCGCAAAATTGAACCAAGGATCTATCACCCAAAAACAAATGGACCAGCAGAAGAAAGAAAGAGTCCAGACGCATGAAGGCATGGGGATAAACTTACAGTCACTTTATTTAATCTTTTCCATCGAGTGTTTTTGACGCATAGAAACACTTTTAAGGCAAAGGAAAAAACACCAGCAGAACACGTTCTTGGACAGAAAATCAGATTATATACTATCATGCATTTTGATTTTTGGAAAAACCTTTTCCAGACAAAAAAAAGACACGAAAGCTCAGCCTGCATTTTTCATCATTCGACATAGAACCAACACATCGTGGATCCAACCCACTAAATCAAAACGAACTCTTCTTTTAAGCGACAACTAGAATGCAAGATGCAGTCAAGAGACCAAATTTAGAGATGGAACGTGTGACATAAAGTGGTGGCTAAGTCAGCTCTTTAAATTTTTCCAGATTTCATGATTATAATCATTAAACATTTTCAAGTTTGAACTTCAAAGAGCGATTTATGATTGTCATTTGTTTGATTAATCTGGATCAACAGTATCAAAAAATTGTATAGAATTTTTATACAAAACCATGTTTTAGCTGAATTACTCATTTTTGTTTAACCTAATCAGTTTTGGCAAAAATTTTTGTTAGGATTTTTATTGGTTTGCAAAATACCTTTTTCAAAAAATTCGTCCTCTCTTGCTGACAAAGTCTCAGGCAGTTTTTAACCAGGTGCAAAATTAGTGTTTTAAATAAAAACAAATTTGCAAAGCTTATGCTTTTTATCTATTGTTGGTTTCTAGCAAACACATGGGCTTCGTTTGAACGAAAAGGCTTACCCTGGCCATGATGTTTTGTTTTCGCAGATTATATACATTTTTTTCTGTACTTTGTTTTTAGTTTTTTGATTTATCTCACGGTTGAAATTTTATTATCAGTTGGCTACGAACTGAATATTGCTAATCATTATATTTTGGAGGCAATAGTTTCTGAAACGTTGAATGGTTCCTGTTGCTTTAGTTCAGTGATTTATCAATCAAACACAAAAACACCTGTTTTCATATGAAATTCACCTGCTGTAACTTAAATTTGGTTAAATTTTGCTTCTAACTGGAGTAGTTTTTGGTGTTATAAAAGCTGCTCCATTTCTTCAATCATTGTTTCAATTGAAAGCTGATCTATCCTCATAAATACTTTTGAAAAGTGATTTTAAGAAATGCAGAGAGACGCAGGTTGATCAAAATGTGCAACCAGACGTCGCAAAATGCATGCTTCTATGGAAGCCATGAAAAACGGTCGTTATTTTTTTGTTAGATTAACACATATCAAGCATGGCGCGATGAACGGTTTTTTAACATGGGTGACATCAAATGATTTGGGGGCGGGGGGAGGGTTTGATCATTTTGGTCTCTGGTCTGGTGAGGAGGGGTAACGCACCATGGATGTTTGCAACGTTTGGTTGCTATGGTATTATGCATGGCGCAGCATATGGTTACCAAGGAACCATATATGGCGCGACGTATTTAAACTTGAGAAATCCAATAATGTGCTATGCCTGATTAGTTTTTTTGGATCAATTGAGCAATCTCCCCCCCATTCTCGCGTGGGGGGGAGATAGCTCAATAGGTACTTGAGACATGTTTATAACCACTTGAAAACAGTTTGAATGACATGAAATCATAAAACATATTTTCCAACGAATGTGGAAAGCCGAAATTTACGATAAAAAAAGCTCTAAAGTTTCATTTAGATTTTCTTTCTTTAAATTTTCTTTCTTAAATTGACAAAAAAATTTTGCGAACAATATCAAGGTGCTACGGAGAACCGTTTTTGCTATTCAGATACAAGGCTAGAGCACCAACCCTGGTAAATTGCTTTCTTCGATGAGGCTATGGTCGCCTAAACAAAGTTTTGCAAAAAAAAAAAACATTTTTTTTTCATAAATTTCGATTTTTTTTCAAAATTTTTCTCGATACTCATGTAAGAAAAACTTCATTCGGTCAATTGATTGCGTGCTATAAACACATCATCCATCTACTTGCGTTTGCTGACGTCTTTTTGTAGAGTTTATTCGTTTTTGCTGGGGGGGAGATAGCTCAATTGGTCATTACGGGGGGGAGATTGCTCAATTGATCCGTTTTTTTTCCATTCAAATCATGCTTAGATGTGTATCGTTGCGCATTTTCTATGGTGGGCAACGCAAGGACGTCTGGAGTGACAATACGTTTACACGTTGCGCATTCGCATTTTTAATGGGTCTTTTTTGAGTTTTCATGCTCAGCCTTTTTTTGGTTCGCGAGTATCTTTATATGTTTTTTATACATTATGCTTTAAATAGCTTTAATTATATCACAGGCTTGGTTATTTCACTTGGGTAATTGCCACACCTCTTTTCTCCTCAGAAAGCGAACATGTCGTTCTTCATGGATCGTCGCATGGCGTCAACTGCCATATCGTCAATTTTGTGTATCTGTTTCACATTGAACTGACTCACATGGTTTTTGGCTCTCGGAGATCCAAATCGAGGACCGCGGCGACCTGAAAACATCAGTTGTTCACGTTTGTTCAGTTTTTTGTTCCAAATCTTGGTTGCCTCAAAGAGAAATTTGAAGTGAAAACAATACTGATTTTAATTTCGAATGAGTGATAGTTTCATATAAACGAACAAAATTATGACCAATTACAAAGGATTTTTCAGGGGACTGCATGCAAATCTTTACGGATATTGAAAGTTTGGTGTTCTTTAAAGTTTGGTGTTACCGTTTTTCCCACCTTTTCCTTTTCCGGCCCGTGCCGAGTAGTCTTTTCCCGAGTAGTCATCGGCAGCCGAGGGGTCGTAGTAGGAGGACTTCTTCTTCCTCCCTGCTTCCCCCACTTGGAAAACGAGGGCTGTGGCGACCATGACGCAGAGGACTATAGCGATAGTGAGTTTCCTAAAATAATCACATGAATCTCCATAACTTTCCCCTACTTTTGCTTATAAATTGCCATCTTCACAAAAAACTCTTCACAAGATCATACGTGGAAGATTGGTTGCTTAATATAACTTACATTTTCCTTAGTTGTACTGTTTTTTTCTCGATGATTTCTGTCAAGTGATTGTAAAATTAGATGATGAAAAGTGATTACTCAATTGAACAAGTGACTAAGAGCGGCAATTTTAGGCGCTTTTTTGAGAAGTAACACAGTAACATCCGCGGGTAAAACATTTCAACAGGCTGAATTTTTTCAATGACTCTGAAAGCAATGACTTCAAATGACTTTGAAAATGTGATAAGTCAAAGTGGCTGCGAAAAAAGTTTTGGCTCTTTTTCCTTTTCCCCCCACCTCAAACAAACATGAATTTTATGGTCTAACGAGTGGTTTTACAAGGTTGATTATGAAGACCAAATATGCTTTTTATGGCCTAATTAGTCTGCATGTCAATTTTCACGACAATCGGACAAAGTGAACAGTAACTTCAAATATGAAAATTTGCAGGTGGGGGGGGAAGGAAAAAGAGCCAAAGTTTTGAGCGTTAACTTTCGCAGCAAACAATAGCTTTTTCCACGTAAACTTAAAAAAATTGTTCGTTCGGCCACTGCATAGCAAAAATATTGTTAAATTTTTCATTCTTACACTCTGAGACGTTTAATTGCTGTTCAGAACATCAAAACTCATTTTTAAACTTGCTTCAATTTCAATTACAAAAACCAAAAGATGTAACTGAAAAATAGGCGGCTCTTTTCTTCTCCACATCCCCACCCCATTTTTGAATTTCAATTTTGAAATACTAATCTTACATTGTCTACAAAAACTTGGCATAGTGAACGAAATAAAACTTGTGAACAGATTTAGGCTCTTTCCAGTTCCACCCCCTTTCAAAATAACGAGTTTTATATTTCTTTTACGTGTTATTACGGCTAAATGCGTGATGTTACGCTGTAAAGTATGAAGAACAAATCTGTTCAGGATTGTCGATTTGTTCACCACGCCAAATTTCATTGCTTTATGATAACGTTAAACAAGCTTTTCAAAATGAATTTGAAAGGGGGGAACTGGAAAAGAGCCTTCATTTTGAAACTTGCTTGAAATACATTTCTGAAAAACCAAAAGATCGAACTGAAAAATACGCGACTATTTTCCACTCCACGTCCTCATCCCATTTTTGAATTTTAATTTTGAAACATTAATCCTACATTGTCCTTGTCTTAAAAAACTTGGCATAGTGAACAAATTTGTTCTTTCAACATTGCATCGTAAAATTGAGCGTTTAATCATAATTTAATAACACATAAAACAATCAAAATCAGAACGATTTTTTATGTTCTTCTACCCCCCCCCAGCTGCAAATTTCTTTAATATTTTTATTAAACATTATTTGATTGCAACAAAAAACTCATATGCGGGCAAATTATGCTACGACAAAATTATTCGGTCTTAACTTTATAGAACCCCTCGTGGCTCTTTTTCCTCCTCCCCCCCACCTCACACGAGCTTCGATATATTAGAGTAACGGGTGGTTTTACGAGGTTGAGTATAAGAACCAAATATGTTTGTTGTGGCCTTTTTAGTCTGTATGTAAATTTTCATAACAATCGGACAATGTGGTCAACAAATTTACGTGTAAAAATTTGCAGGTGGGGGGAAAAGGAAAAAGAGCCCCCCTCGTTACACCAGAAAATTGATGCTGGTCTGAGATGCTCATTTTTTTCTCAACCGTGCCACTTGAAAATAAAAGAAAATGTGTATCGCCGAAAAAAGGGCAAGGACCTGTGAGCAAACCCAATTGTTTTAAGCAATGGGTGCAGAAGAGGCGCTCCCCCACTTCAAATAAGCACCTCTTTTACGGTGTATGTATTGACCGGTTTTGGAAGGCTGGAGATTAATTATGATTTTTTTGTGGCCCTAGTAGTTCGCATGAAAAATTTTTTATCAATGAAAACATATGAACAAAAATTGGCTTTTTCCAGTTTCCATTTTTTCTGCGTAAAATTGACTATTTCCCCTTTT
This sequence comes from Symsagittifera roscoffensis, assembly GCF_963678635.1. Taxonomy (NCBI): domain Eukaryota; kingdom Metazoa; phylum Xenacoelomorpha; order Acoela; family Convolutidae; genus Symsagittifera; species Symsagittifera roscoffensis. Next base: position 11,471,680 of record NC_087069.1, read on the forward strand.
ACCCAAACCTGGGATCTTTTACAACAGGTCTTTTTGTTCACATCATCCGATTGTTACATAAATGGGCATGCAAAATTATGAGGCCACGAAAAAGGTGCTTGGTCTTCATATTTAAGCTTGTATTACAATTTCAAAATACTTTAACAGTGTTGATACAGCCAATTGTATAAAAGACATATTGTAAAAAAAAAACAATCACTTGTTCACGCTTCCAGGTTTTTTTTTGCAGTTCAAAACATCAATATAAATTTGATTAGGCTTCTGTAGATTGATTTCCGTCAAATGTGAGACGGGAAGGAAGCCCTGAAAATTATTGAAGAAGTTTCCAAGTTTGACACGCTCATTTCCATTTCCCCCACTTTTTTTTGCAATTTTAAAATGCGTTTGAACACATTGTCTATGGCTATTCAATCAATGTTACAATTTGGAACCAGCAATGGCTCTTTCCCTTTTCCCAACTTGCGAACTTTTGCAACCAAACTAGTTGTTCAAAATGTCCGGTTATTATGAAAATTGACAAGCGGACTCATTTGGCTATGGAAAACATGTTTGATGTTGATCTTCAACCTTGTAGAGTTAATCGTTGCACCAAACATTTGATGCTCGTGCGCGTGCAAAAGGAAAAAGAGCCCAGGCAATTCACATCTAGAAAAAAATGTGTAATTCCCCTACTCAAAATTTTCGTACTAGGCAATTAAATGACTAGCGTTTTGTTTGTTGCATGAAGTAACATGACTAGCGTATTCTCCTTGAGTTAAAATCGATAAACCTTAGTCTTAGACTCAAAAACGGAATATTTTTTCTTAGGAAGAAAACAAAAAGGCCGAGTGAAAAGAATCCCACAGTTAAACCGTATCTAGAACTTCTCATGTCAGTTAAGGTTGTTATTGTATTCATTATTTATGTATCATAATTTTATATTATTGTGTACGGAAAAATGCAACTCTTTGGAGCAATTGAGTGTTTATGTCAGACTTATAATTATGTTACACCCTAAAACTAATATAAAAAAAACGCTCTGATTTTTGTTTCTGTCTAGTCATGAGACTGTTCCTGGAGTTTTTTGTCGACAAAAGCTCGTTTGGAAGATTTGAAAAACTCATTTGAAAAACTCGCCAGATTTAGAATTTGAAAAAGCGATTCATATAATTTTTTTTACAATCAAAGTAACTGACAAGTATGATTCACAAAAGTATCTTTAAATTTAGTTCCAACTCGAAAATACATTTTTGAATCAAATAATTTTCTCAATACACTGAGGTTTTTGAAAAAAAAAAGTTTTTTGAAATTTTATTGGTCAAACAATTTTCATAGTTTCAAAAATTAGAACTAGCATTTTTTAGACTCCATGTATGAACTTATGAAACAAACAAATTATTGATTTAGAAGTCAACTGCACTCAGATTGCACTGAAACTTAACACAATGAAAAAACTAACAACACACAACAATTTAAGCTTTATAATTTTTATCGGTACACTACCCGTTTAGCTGTTTTTACAAGAAAAACATTAATAAGAATTGAAAATATGAAAAAATCGGACGTTTAAATTATCCCTGTGAAAAACAAAATTAGCCAAAAGGGCTAAATAATATTAAAATGATGTTGATAGATTTCAGGCATTTTTCCATGTTCCCAACCTCCGTACAATCACAAAAAAAAGCTGAGAAATTGATTATTCAGCAATTTGCACGTAGAAATTTTTATAACAGTCTGTTAACTTGTTCGCACTGACACGTTTTCTTAAAGTTAAGAATATCAAAATCAATTTTATGTAGACTCTGTAGTCAATTATCTTCTGTTTTAAAGTAAGAAATTTGCACTTACTCTTACTTTTGCAACTATCCATGTTGTAGGTTCAAACTAATATGATCAATTTTAGGCGCTTATCTTTTTCCGTCACATTTGATTTACAGTTTTTAAAGGTTAATTTTTCCTTGTCAAGCTTAGTTTTCATTTATCGCTGCTTTTGTCTCTGCATAAACAGAAAAATAGACAAGACTCCTCGTATCAGGGCGAAGCCCTGAATGTACCGAATGCCTTTAAGGAGCAGCATTGTAATCACATTAAAAAAATTAAATGAAATGAATTAAAACGAAATTTTGGAGCAGCAGTAATAACATTAAAAAAATTAATTGAAATAAAGTAAAACGAAATTTTTTTTCTAAAATTTGATTTTTTTTAAAAATCATCACCCCACACGCCATATAAAGTACAAAAAGATAATTTTCATTCCTTGTAACAAATCAATTGTGGCAAATAAGTTTCGTTCAACCAATTTGGAACGATTCATAAGACGGATTACATCTCCGCCTTTGCGTTAATAGCGCGATATATATCGCGCGTTTATTGTCCCAAATTGGTCAAAATGGCCAAAATGGCAATCTTTGAACCCTCATAACTTTACGAAAAATGATCACAGGTGAAATATCTTTTCAAATTTAAGCTCAGGACAACAATTCCTTTTGAATGATATTTAAAAAAATCCGTCAAAAATGGCTAGTTAAAAAGTCAAATTTTGTCTGAAGAAAAAAAACCCACCCCGAGCACAAATATTCCGTTACTTTCGTATCGATAGTCGGAACAAAAACACAGTTTACACTTTCCCATCATATCCGCTCTCGGAAACTGTTGGTTTGTTTTTGCAGTTCTTGAAGTTGACAAACAAAAACAAGTCGTGTTCCTGCGCAATGAGCTTCGCAACGAAAGGTTGACTTGCAAAAATTTGAAGATGGATGTCATCTTCCAAAGATCTTGAAAGTTTTTTTTTCATCAATCTTTTTAGATTCTTGCCAGATAACCTTTATAGACAGTCTGTCAAAAATGAAACAAACTTTGATAACGCATGCCTATGGTTAAAAAAATTTTGTAATTGTTAGTAACGCTCTTCTTGTGACTACACTTTAAAGCTTAACCCAATGTGAACGTTTTTTTTTGAGATTTCAAAATTGGCTGTGTTATCAAAAATATAACTAAAATCATAAAAGTACCCGGGTTGACCTCAATACACCGAAAATGGTTATCATACAATTCCATACATCAAGTGTATGGAAAAATGCTTGTCATACAATTTTCATACATTCTAAAAATAGTTGAAAACTGGTGTAAACTTATTTCTGTGGATGTTTGACCAATACTCACAGACCAATGATTCACACAGACCAATACTCACACATTTTGGGTGGCGATGATCGCATTTTGTCTGTCAGGTATGATAGTCGCGATGGTTGCTCTAGTTGCACCGCTGCAAGCAGGATAACAGCGATATGGCCATTTCCGTGGTTGCGCCGTTTGCTTTTTTGGCGGAAGTCTGAATAATATGAAGAATACTCTCAAGCGTCTGGTTGCATCATTTTTGCCTCTGTCGCTAAATTCTAGTTATGAAACAAAATATATGCAAACTTCTGCCCAAAACTGTGGATCTAGACCCGGGATAAAGTAGGACTAAAATAGTCCAAAGTTATGGCAGATCGATTCAATGAAATACCGAACTGTTACCTTGTTTTGTGGTTGCATCAAATCAAACTTCGTCAATCAAAAGGAAACTTTTATAATTAAAGTTTGGTATTACCCTTTTGGAGATACCCTCATTCACTTTCAAGAGTTATTAATTGATTATAATTTTTTTCTAGTAGCAGTCTTACTAAAATTGAGAAATTTTTTTTTCAATATTTTAATTGTCGATTATAATCATTTTTTAAATCATAAAAAAAACAACTAAAAAGCGGTGTAATCAATTATAATTGATTATAACTGATTATTTTGATCCTAATTTCTGATTTAATTGTTTTGCACAAAAAATCCATTTCAATCAAAAATAATCGACATCAATCTTTTTTGTTTGCCTGACTGTCTTTGACGTTGCATCTAAATTGGTTATATTTATTGCTGTATGATTTTCAACATGGTTGGTTCATGTGAAAAATGGAAAAAACAGTGGTATAGAAGTTTCAAAATCAAGTCAACTTCTTTTTTTTTAAATTAATTCTTTTCGATTGGAGTTGCTTCATGATGCACATCAATAAATGTTTCTAACCACAAAAAAATCAGCATATTGATTTAATTTCATGACTTAGTTAGAAATTTAAATTTCAACTACCGCGGAACTTTCGACTAATAAAAAATGATCGCTATGAACAAAAGTGTGACAAAATCTCTAGTTTTAGAGGTTTGTATTTGACAGAAAAAAGGCCCAAAAGATATAAAATGATATACCCTTTTCGTGTGACAATTTGTAAATGATTATAATCGATTCAAATTTTTTTCTATGAACTATAACCAATTATAATGGAATATAAGAAAAAAGTAATCGGTTGGAAATTATCATGAATATAATTTTGATTATATCAATTATAAATCCTTTCAACAACTAATTTTTGTTATTTATGATCAATTTTAAAAACATTTGCAGAAAAATAATCAATGCAATGGATTACTAAAGTTGGATGTGGGTATCAATTCCTTGAGTTCAATCATACAAAGAAATTTTACAATTAACTATTTTTTGTTAAGTTCTAGGGAGTTTGAAAGTTTCCAATTGGATCATGTTTTTAGCCAATTCATGCTGAAGAAATTTAACTTTGATTCAGAAAGGGCAAATTTTTCCATGATTTTCCGTAATGATGAGTAGCAGACTATATTTCGGTACAAAAACGTTTCAAATTGAAAAGAGGCAAAGCTAACTTGTCGTACAATTTTCCTGTTGCATACAGTTTCACAATCATTGATATTTAAAGTTTTCTTTATGAACAATTTTTTACACCTTTTAAGGGCATTCGTATCTCTCAAATCTTTGCCCTGATATCCGAGCAGTCTCATCGTTAAAGTGCGTAGTATTGCGACGTTTCTAGCGCTATCAAACTTTTTAAAATCCACTACGAACTCGCCGAAGAGTTTATATCACACCTATCTGACTTATACTTAGGCAACGTCGTTTTTTTTTTGAAATTAGACAACATTTGCATCCAAACTTGCGCACGATGACGAATCAAAGTTCTAGTTGGAAACCTTTTCCATACTTTTGCTGATATCGCTAAACAAGAGATCAGTTCGATTTTGAACACATATGGCAAACTAAACGTTGTGTCATTTAGGAGTCAAATCTCCAGATACTTTCTAGTCACAGAAATCAAACATCGAAATTATTAGTAAAAATAACGAAGCTCAACTGGAAACTGAAAAAGAAATCATGTGAGTTATTATTGCTCTGGAAAGTTGAGTAAATCCTTATTATAGGTCAATCAATTTAGACACAACATTAAATCAATAATTTTGTCTAATTGGATCAAAACTTTTGTCTGTTTTGCAACAATATTTTTGCCAAGTTTAAAACTAATTTTAATTTTTATGGATAAATTGTTTTCAAAAAATCACCCGACAAAAGTATATGCATTGGGTGAGTTATGCTTTTTAGGTCGAATCTCAATATTCTGTTTTTTATTTCACTCGTGGTTTTCGTTACACTAACAACCGAGTTGAAGCTTTTGGACGCCGATAAAACGAAGCAAGACGACAGTAAGCGAGCTACGAAACGAAACAAGGACTACGATTACAATCAGAACGATTATGGAGATTACAGTGATGACGATGACCATAATAGCGAGCAAAGTTCTTCGGCTTCGGGTGAAGAAACCGATTGGAACCTTGGCTCCGCAATGCCGGCAGGTAATTTTGGACCCTTTGCTAAAGACCATGTAAACCAGTTCAATATTCACAGCATAAGCAAAGTGGACCATTTGAAGATCAACGCCTCAAGAAGAACTCAGTTCAATCAAGTTTGAAGTGCGGTGTCTTTGTAGGAGTGTTCTAGTCATCGCTGATGAAACGGAGCAGAAAACTGAGACCAATGGGAACCAAGACTATGAATCTGATAATTGTTTCATTTGTGGGGCTCATTAATGAAGAAAATGTTATCACGCTTTTTTAATCGGTTAGGAGCTACTTAAGGATGGCATACATATACGCAAAAGACTCATCCTTCCAAAAAATCCATAATTGGCTCACAAAAAATTGTTTTGATGAAGTTATCCAAGCTATGAAACTTTGAACAATTTCTAGTTGAGCCATATCATAAATCGGTTTGTAAAACTTTAGGTTTCGTAGAACGAATCAGTTCCCAAAAAAGTGAAGTTTTTCTGAGCAAGCTTTTCAAGCCGAAACTTTGAAACAATTCAAAATGTTTCATGAAGCAAATCGGAAGTTCACAAAAATTAACATTTCTAAGCAAGCTTTTGAAGCAGTGAAATTTGGAATTATTCCAGGTGTTTAATGGATCGAATCGTTTTGCGAAAAGCTCAAGTTTATCTAAGCGAGCTATTACAGCATTGAAAACTTGAAATATTCAAAATTTTCAAGCAAAACGATTCGGTCTATGAAATAACTTAAAGTATTTCAACGTTTTTGTGAACACAATTCCAGCAATGAAACTGTTTTTCAAGGAGCCAATCAGTTTTTCTAAACAAACTACTGAAGCAATGAAACTATGAATTACTGCAAGTTTTCACAGAGCAAAAATCGGCAAAAATTTTATATTTTTCTAATCAAGCTATGCAAGTGATGAAACTTTGAAAAATTTCAAAACAATTCATAGTGCAAATGGGTTTGCAAACAGCTAGTTTTTCTAACAAAGAGGTTATTGTTTTTAGCTGGTTCATTTCAGTATGAAATCAACCTAAAAACCCAAGTTTTGGAGAAAAAAATGAACAGGCACTGTCTAGACTTGAAAAAAAAATTGAGTTCATCTTGTTTGCAGAATTTAATTTTTGTCAAAAACAATTCTAGAATGTTCCAGACTTAAGAAAATTTGAAAGTTCTAGAACATTCTTGGCTTTCTTTTAATGGTTAAGCCTTAAGAATTTTCTAAACGTTGCATTCGACAAAGCTGTAACATTGCGTTCAGTTAAAAATTGCGTCCATAGCGCTTTCGGAGTTACATTTAATATATATTATAGTCGACTTTTTTAATTCTTAATTGTTAGTTTTAACAAAAAAATAATAGATTATAATCTTTTAAAACTAGATTGTGATCTAATTTTGTGACAAAACATTAGAATCCTTATGAATCAATTTCAATAGAGTATAATGGATTATTAAAAATTTTTCTGAAGTGGTCTGAAACTTTCAACAAAAACTGACTGTTGCTTTTGAATAAACGCGGATTTAATAAGACTAGCGCAAAAACGAGGTTTTTTGGCTAAGAAAACTGTTAATTTGTTTTCTAACTTTTTTTCCCTTCACAATTTTTTCTTGTTTCTACTGCCGATTTCTTCAAATTCTTCTCAGCTTTTCGTTATGTTGACAATTTGTGATCAGGGGTGGCTGGCGGAAGCTTCCTTTTAGGGTTTCGATTCCTGTAGACACAAAGTGTCCCCCCTTTGTACTGTTTCGTGATATCCATTTTTGGTGACAGACCCTTAATTTTGAGGGAATAACGCGCGCCGAAAAAATGCGCTTTTTGGCCAATTTTTCAACTTTTTGAATGCGCGGCGAAAAAAATTTAGCCAAAACAGGGACTTTTAGTGCTTTGGGAGAGCTCGACAAATCAATTTAATTAGACGACCTAAAAAGGTCGACAAAATTTTCCGTCCCCTCGAGAAATCCAACCCCCCGGTAGCCACCTCCCACCTGCGAGTGGGCGGCCTCATACTGGGGGAGGGGATAACGTGAAACTTGAGGGGGTTAACGAGGGGAGATGAAGACAGAGGGGGTGCGTAGAGGAGAGTTGAATGGTGTTTCTTGGTGGGGGAGGGATTTCTTGAGTGATATTAGATCGTTGAGAGTGGGGGCATTGGGGTGCGTGTATTTCCTTCACATTATTTTTTTTTCCAATTTCTACTGACTTTTTTACACATTTTCCGTTTTACGCCCTTCAACACTTTTTTGTCCCCCATCCCAAGTTACGCCCCTTTTAGGCCAACAGCATCCTTTGTTCGGGTTTTCGTTTGGCAGAATGGTGCAAAAAATAGAGTGAGATTTTCAGATTTCCAAAAAAGAACAAAAACCCTATTAGATTTTGTGAACAAAATGTTGTTATATATTAATACAAAAAAAGTTTCTCATCGATTATAATTGATTATAAGAGATTTTTGAATGTTAAAAAAATCAAATATAATCACCTAAAAATCTATTCTCATGGTTTCATGGGTCATGAAAATTAATTATTTTTCAATTTTTTTGTTTAGTTTTGATTATTTTTGTTTATTCTTTTGCAAATATAATCAACTAAATTGATTGCTTACCATGAAACTCCAGTGCGGGTTGGTTCATTTTGGTAACAGGTGAATTATAAACCGTGATAGCGTCTTACAAAATTCAACATGCGTTGCAAAATCTGTTGTTAGATAAAATAGGGTAATCCACCCAATATACAGCAAAACAAACTTGAAAGTTTAATTTACTAAGAGCCTATTTCATCTATTTTTGTTGGAACACTGAATCGGCTTGCGTATCAACCTTATTTTATTAAAGTCAATCTTCATTATCTCTTTTTTCGTTTTGCGTTACTTTGATTTGAAAACATACTTTGACATCCTAAATTACAGGCAGTGTAGAAATTGAACGCTTTTTTTGGACAAAACTAAGACAATAGTTACTATGACATTATAGCACAAAGAAATGAATTGAGAAAACTAAAATGTTTCCATGAGAGCTTTCCGTACAATAAGTACAATAATTGGCTTAGCTCCTTCTTAAATTGATTGAGAAAAAAAAGTGTTTACTTGTTTTTGAAGTGCAATAAAGAACATTTGCGAAAAGCTGCTCAATTAATTGGTGATCATTATGCAAAAGATTTTTTTTGCATTTTGGCTAATGCAGAAAACGGTATAAACACAATGATTTGTTCTCTCATTCATTTAGAATTTCGATGTTGGTAAATCGTTAAGTAACAGAAAAGCAGATTTTTGACCTATTAAAAATCGGGGAATGTAAAATATTGATCTGTAATCAAGCAAACAACGAAAGGTAAACATTTTTGTTTTTTTTAAGAGTAACGATTAGAATATTTGATAACGAGTTTTGTAGAGAAACCGAATATTTTAAATGGCTGAGTACTATAAAATTAATGAGCATTGGTTTCAATTTGGATGGTACATTGTATTTAGATAGTTTTGATACCCTCAGCTTTTTTTTTCAAAATGCTTTTAACCTGCTACTGGTGTGTGATTTTGTTGTAAACACAAAAACCCAATTAATCAACTTAACTGACCACCAACTCGAAATAGTTTTGATTTTTTTTAATTCCCAAAAACAATAAGTTCAACTTTATTCTGGTTGATATTCTTTTTTTTTTGCATTGGCTAATTTTCTGACAGTTACTCAGCAGTAATGTATCATCTGCTTATTGTATGATATCACTGACACATGGATTGAACAATAGAGATCCTATGACTGTACCTTGAGGAAATCCTCTTACGACTATGAGCCATTCTGATTCTGTCCATTCTGGTACACTTTATGATGTATGTTTGTCACATTAATTTTAATAAGTTTCATGGCAGGTGATTGAAGCCTATATAATCGAACTTTTACATCAGAACATTATGATCATTCAAATCGAAAGCGTTAGTTGAATTAAGAAGAGTACCAGTTATCAGCGTTTTTTGTCGACTTGTGTTCTGATTGTTTCTGTTAATAACATTAGAGCTTCTGTAATAAAAAATGTTTTCGAAAAGCATTTTTTTTGATTTTTCAGGTGGGTTTCCTTAAGTACTCGATGTTTTATATTTATAGAATTTTCGCAAAAATTTTTGCCAGAGCAGGAGCTATTGTCTTGTTGTTTGTTGCATTTTCGAAATCCCCTTTTTTGAACAAAAATGAACAAAAACGACAAAAGATTTTTTTTTCTCAAATCAAGAAGAATTTTTAGCATTTCATGTCTGGTGACAAACCTAAAAGAGAAAGATCGCCCCGATTGATGAAGAAATGTTGTAGGTTTACAATAATTGATGGATTAGGTCCAAATTACAATTCTTCTAGTTTACTGAATTTGAAATTGAGGAAATGGGCTATTTGTTTTCTATCAGTTAAAACATTGCCAAATGAATTTCTCATCAAACGATTATCACAAGCGGTCCTTTTGCTGTTTTTCCTTTGTTGATAAAGTTTCATCTCAGTCTATTGTATGAATCTGCTTCAATTAGTTGTTTTAAAAACTTATCTTTATGTTTCTTGCAATCCTTCCACTCTAGAAGTTTCACAAAAATTAGTGATTTTTTTTTGAAAATTTTAGTTCATTGGAGTTCTCCACGTTTCATGTTTAAACTGCCTGTATGTTTCGATACAAACTGATTAGCTAGTGAAAAAATCAGTTTTCGCTTCTTATGAAGATTTTTTAATCGGGCAAGTTTTAAAATAGTTTCATGGAAAGTTTCTTCAAAACAGTCAACATACTGTCAGCATCACTTTGCATATAAGAGTCTGACCAATCTGATGTTTTGCTAATTTTCTGAATTCGACTGCTGAGTAGTTCTATTTTTCGAAAATTTAATTTTCACAGGATCATTTTCACAAAAGCTGAATTGCGTTATTGTTAGTAAAGCAAGGTGATGACTTTTTGTAGGACAGTCAAACACAAAGGTATCTACTGTTTTTAAACTGGTGTCATAAATAATAAAATCAATGAGTGAATTTCCACCAGGTCTTGTAGTTGTAGACTGTTGCCTATTGGTATACAAATAGGGCACAGTATCGTTTTCATTTTTTGTTTTTCATCTCTATTCAGATACTTTAAGTTATTTTCACCCATCAGAATTCAATTGTTCTTGCCTGTGACTCCTTTATTGATGCCTTTTGCATGTTTTTCAAGAAAATCAGTATAAAGATTTTTCACTGGACAGTAAGCTAAATGTACCAAAAGAATTTGACTTTTTTGAACAGCCTTCATTTTGGTTCAGATTAACTCATTTGTTCTCGAAAAATACAAAATTTTCTCCATGAAATTTCCACAGGAGCTTTCAAAATATTTAAAGTCAAGAGTTTCTGGAAATTTTTTTTGACGAATGCAAGTTTTTCTTGAGGTATTTTTAATGCTTCATAAACTTTAATTTTTTGTCGGCCTTTGATAATTAGGTCGATCGAATTGAATTCTGAGTTGTCCTTAGTTTCTCTCTAATAGTGTTTTATTGTGATTCACAATTCAATTTTTGGGTAAGGTTGCCAAAATATCCGTTGTTGTTAGAAGAAAGTTCAAAAAGTAGTTCGCTGTATTCAATTAGATAAAAGTAAAAATCAAAAAGGGCTAACCTAGAAATTCAAAATGCGATGAGCTTTGATTATTCAAACGAAACGGCAAGCAGGTTTGAAAATGGTTTTAGAATGGTGTGTAAAAATGGCTGTATTTTGATTCCTGAGGTCTGAAACAGGTCAAAATTATCCGCTTCCTTATCTTCAGTCTCAAAAACGGGTTATGAATCAAAAAATCCGTTTTTTGCGAAATTAAAAAACTAATTAAAATGAATTAATTTCTGTTTTTTTTTTCAGTTTTGCATACTTCACCTGAGTAATGCAAACATTTTGAAGTTCAATGCATCTCGCCAATATTTACTACCAACTTCGCACACGTGAAAAAATAATCTTCTTCTGAGGAAAACTTTTTTTTCCATTTCAGCCCACATTTAACAATATATTTGAGAATAACAGTGCGGGGTTTTCAGGAGCGAAAACAGGGTCGAACTTGAGCGAAGCGATGGCGTTCAGAATCAACGTTGCGGTGTACATGGTAAATGCACAGCAGTTCTATGCTGACCGGTGCAAAAAAAGGCTAACTTTAGACCGGTTTTTGCAGACATAAGCTCTTTATTGTGGCCTTCAAAAACATGTCACTACTGAAATTTGACTTTCCCAACAAAACAAATTCTATCTCCCCCTCCCCCCCCCCCACACACACACACACACATGCCCAGTTTTGCCGTAAAAGATTTGTGTGTGTTTGTTTGGGGACATTTTCAACACTGTTAATTGGTAGAATAATCTGAGAAATGTAACCAGAATCATAAAGCTGCCGAGAAAAAGTCTCGAACTTGAATGAAACATCATTTTTTCAACTTATTATTATGGTATTATCTAAGCGCGCATAACAAATTTGACTGCGTTAAATTTTGCATACTTGCCCGCGTCTGAATTAAGTGAAAAAAATCACCCTTTATGACTTTTAAGTTATCATCAGTCTCTGTAAAGGTGAGAAAGAACCAATTGTCATTGGTTTATTATGCATTTTTTCTTTCTTGAAGTAAGAGCGACATAATCCGCTTAAAGTCTATTTTAAAATTTTTTTAGTTTTTCACTTGAACAGAGACTGACACAGATTATCAATAAAAATCAATTTTTATCTGTATTTTTTTTTACAAATTGTAAATTAAATTTTTTTAGTTGGGAGTTTCATAATCAATATGTACATCAAATAATATCATATTTGTCGAAAACAACTCATCTAGTTAGTAACCTAATTGTTAACACAAGAACCACTTTCTAAATTGATAAGAGCTCGTCTAGATAGTATGGAACTCCAATGCGGTAATCATTTGAATATTGGATTCACAAAGTTTTGATTTGCTCAAGTATTGGTACAATGCATGTTTGGTTTTGATTTTCGGAAACGCTTGTGCATAATTAGGTTTTTTAGTTTTTTGTAAGAAACTTGTTGACAAATTGGAAACGCGGCGGAAATAAGTTCAAACTTTAATCATGATGTTATTTTGTTTGTAAATCAATTTTTCATGATATACTTTTACATTGTGCGACTGTGTTTTGCTAAGCCCGACAAAACAAGTGGGATCAATCGTAGCTCCGTTTTCAGGTAAGATCCGGTTTGTTGTCTTGTAAGCATTTTTAACCTACTACTGATTATAAAAATCTAGAAACCCCAGAAAATTACCAAAAGTAGTCAATAGGTTTCGTAGAAATCCCTGAAATTTAGTAAAATTGAAACCTATCTTAGTTATGTTTTATTGGTTGTGTTTTTATCTCAAATCGATAGTCAAAAGGTAATCTTAAATTTTGTTTGGTTTTCCTACTTTTTCCCGTGTTTTTTTTCCAGACGATTTTCTACTTTTAAAAAGACGTTTTGTTGAAACTTTTTAAATCATTCAAAAATTTCCGCTCAAACCTGAAACGATTAATTAATTGTAACCTTTTTTTTGCAAAAAATGGGAGTTTAAAGATTGCCAGTTAGGATAAATTGGGACAATTAACGCGTGATTTTCTCATGCTTTTAAAGCTCAAGTGGGGACTTATTCCGTGTTAAAATAAAAACACACCAAGATGAATAAAAAGTTTTGGGCTCTTTTTTTACCCTCATCCAGCATTTGAAAAACTATCTTTAGGTTGCCATAATGTAATGAAATTATACATGTTGAACAAAAAATTTTGATGAACACATTTGTTTTTCATAGCTTACTTCGTAACATCACCCATTTAGCCATTATAACAAGTAAGACAATTGAAAAAGGAAACTTTGAAGTGTGTGTGGTGAGGGAGGGGGGGGGGGGGGGGGAGTCGAGCTTTGCTCTATACGAATTATATGATTTTGTAGTTAAAATAGCGTGCTGGATTGATTTCTTTTTGAAACCTTCGGCAATTTTTGAAGCGAACGCTATTTTGTAGTCCCTAAAAGGCAATATGAACGTTCAAGCCTTCGGAAGATTTTGCCAATATAGCAGTACCAAAAAGTTGTTTGTTCAATAAAAAACTGAGAAACTCAATCTTTTGTACCGATGATTTGAAATGTTAAATTATGAAGTTTGAGTCGTGAATGAAACTGTTCAAACTAAACTTGCCTCTATCGAATTTGGAACAGTTTTGTGGTACGGAATGATTCGCCACACGTTGCTGATGAGCATTTCTCTTTCGGTATCATGGTGTAAATCAACATCTTAGTGATACTCATTTCACAGCAATCGCAAAGCCAGGTTAGCTTAGATCTGAATTGACTCGAAATTAAAAAACCAATCCTAGCATGCATATTCCTCACTTTTTTTCGAAAATCGGAACAGTTATTAAAAAGTACATAAAAACGAAAACTTGGGGACTAACTAAAAAATCGATGAAAAGCTACAACTAAATTGCTTTTAAGGATCATTTTCTACCAAAATTTAAAAAAGGAACAAGCTAAAAAACGATATAAAATCAACTTTGTGCATAAACATCTTTCGGGGTTTTCTCCTGAAAAAAATGACGTCAGCTAAAGAGACGATAAAGCAGTATTTTTCTCACTTACGGAGTAACGAAAACGAAACAACGTGTCATAAAATTGAAGACTCTGAACAATCGAATAAACAAAAAAAACAGGTGAATGCGTGACACACACACACACACACACACGCACACACACAATTCAAGAATCCATGTTTTAATTGTATGTGATTTCTAATAAGAAAGTCGCTAAAACGAGAGTACAATTTTTTGTAGAGAATTGCTTAGAAAAACAGGATAAAGGAAAAATTAGAAAGATAATTGAGAAGTATAAGAAATTTTAGGAAAATTCAAATTTGGCTGTGTTCTTATTTTTTAAAAGTTTTTAAAGAACTATAATTTTTAAAAAAGATCTAGTTTATGGCAGTAAAATCTCACTAAAAAGACTGCTGAAATAAATTTACCTCAAAACGATAATGCTGTAAGGAGTACTTAAACACAACAGTCCTGCTTTTTAGCTTAAATTGTCCCTCAATTTTTCTTGTCCCAATTTCAATTCTTTTGGGATTAGGGCTTTTTTTTAGAAAATTATTCCCCCACGCTATGTAAAGCAAATGATAAATTTCCATGCAGTAAAATCTTGAATAGGAAAAAAATGCATGCCTCGATCAATTTGGAGGGTTTCCCTAGCACGTATTGAAATTCCGCTTACGCATTGATTGCTCGAACCTCTAAATTTAATGTTGCGGAAATTGATTACAGGTGAAATTATTGCTCAGTTTGAGCTCAGGACAACAAAATGTTTTGATTGATATGCAAAAACTTTAATTTAAACGTTTGTTAAAATGCCAAAATTTGTCTGGACAAAAAAACCACTAGCAAAACTCTTCCGTGAGTTACTTTCATCAAAAATGTGAAGAACAAAACATTTATTGGGTCAGATATGGCCATTAAATGTGTTTGGAGATGATTAGTCCGCATTGTTTCTTCCTACTAGCCATATCTAACTGCTAGTTTTTTTCATTTAAAGAAAAAATATGTTAAAAATTTGCAAGTATGGTGAAAAGATGCTCCGGCTTTAAGTTTTTGAAAAAACTGAAAATTGCCAATGCACTTTTAACTGGAATGGCATCAAACCATTGCTTAAAACTTTTTTTTAATCAAACTATGCCTTCTTCTTTACTTATGACGCTCACCGGTCCGTTCCACACTCATAGGGTGTGAACGGAGGAGCACCTAAGGGGGGTGTTGCGCGTTCGGTGTTTTAAAAGAATCTGAATTTTTTCTCGATGCTGGAAAACAGGACAAAATGATGTTTTAGGTTTTTTTGGGACGCTTTGTTTATCAAACCTGAAAAGGCTCTCGTAAAATTGAGCGTTGAAGGCACACATGCGAGAGGAGTGGACATCAAATGTGGTGAGGGACGAAAGTGGAGAAAGTAAAAAAATCATCAAAAATTAGGAAAAAGATTGTATAAGAAAATAGTTGAAATTTTCTGTAGAGATATGAAAAATGGAAATAATTCTTTTTGAATATTTTGATTTTATGGAAAAAACGTCAGGTTTTGAATATACCAGAAAAAGCTTTTAAAATTATATCTCAGTTTTTATAAAACTATATAATTCTTTACTTTCAAATAAAGTCGGTTCGAAATTGATTTTATTGATTCAGAAAAATTAGCTTTTTGCTCCATTTGAAAACTAATATGATCAACTCTAGTAGACGTTTAGACTGACGATGAAATTTCAATAAAATGGCTTATCCATAGAAAACTGCAGTGGGTGGGGTAAAACCCGCACCGGAGTTCCATGGATAATAATCGATTATAATTGACAATAGTTGTCTAAAGTTTTGTCGTTATATTAGCCATCCATAAAGATTGCAAATTGAGAGCAAAAATTGATGTTGTCATTATAATCAATTTTTGTCGTGAAAAATAATCCTTTAAAGTCCATTATAATGAATCATAATCCATTTAAAATGCATCGTACGTGAAATACATTGTACTTTAAAAAGCATTGTACTTTAAATGTATTTAAAATGCCCTATCTCCTTTTTAACCCCCTCACCCAAGTTTTGGGGTAGGCTGACGAGGGGTAAGCTGACGAGAGGTAAGCTGACGGTGGTAAGGGGTAGGAGGGTAAATTGGGAAAGGGGGTTACTAAAAGAGGCGATGGAGCTTACGTAGTATTAAAAAATGCGAAAACTTAAATAGATAAAATCTTATCTGAAAAATAAAAATTTAGGAAACGTAATACGTAGCAACTGCACGAAACAGGAAATGAGATAACTTCGAAAAAAATTGCAAAACTCACAATTTAATTTGAAAAAATGCATTATAATCAGTTATAATCTATTATAATGGATTATAATCATTAAAAAAACATGGATTATAGTCGGTTTTTGATTAAATATAATCAAATATTTTCGTAATTGTGTAGATGGTGACTATAAAATGACGATATAACCTTTTATAATAGATGGAGCTCTAGTGCGGGAACTCATGGCAGATTTTTGCGTTGAAAAATCTTTTGCATTCCGGGTATATGCCTTAAAACATACTGCACAAAATTGGTGTGTTTTTGATCCTCAATTTTGGTCTAAAACAAATACCTGTAGGGCTGGCTGTTTCAGATACCAATGGTGATTTGCATTTCTGATCAACCGGATTACCGTAGACTTCCGATAGACTTCCGATAACTTCTACCAAGTATACACTGTCCACTGCTTCGTAGATGGAACAACTTTTCCGTGTATCTATGCCCTGCTCCCCGATAAACGACAAGAAACGTACAACGCTTTCTGGTCAAACTTGAAAGCAGATATCGTCCCCCCCCCCCCCCCCAGTTCAATCATGATGGACTTTGAAATGGCTTGCATCAATTCTGTGGGTGACAACTTTCCAGACACAGAAATCAAAGGTTGTTTCTTTCACTTCTCGCAAGCCATTTATAGAAAGATACTCGAATTTGGTTATGCAGTTCAGTATCGCGAGGACAAAGACTTTAACCTAGCTATGCGTCTCTTAGCTGCTCTTGCGTTTGCCCCAACCTTACATGTAGAAGCCTGGTATAAGCAAATACTAGTAACTTGCCACATTCCTGACGACATCAAGAATTATTTTGAGGACACCTTTGTTGGCAAAGAAATGCGAAACTCGACGAGACGAAAATCGCGATTCGACATGGATATGTGGAACGTTTACTTCAGGACCATTGACGACCTCCCCAGAACAAACAATGCCCTTGAAGGATTCCACCGTGGATTCGAATCTATGCTCCAAATGTCAAACCCTGACATTTGGAAGTTCATTGAGGCAATTCAGAGGCAGCAATCACTGCAATCGTTCAGTTTTGCTCAAATGCAGCTCGGCAAGAAAGTCCATACAAGGAAAGAGGATTATTTTGGGAGGATAAAGAGAATTGTATGCTCTGCCGCTAACTACAAGGAGTTGGTTTATCTTAAAGCCATAGCTGTTAACTTGTCCTTTTAGTTTTGTCTTTAATCTATCTACTTATTTTCTGTTAATTATCTTTCATCTTTTAATTCAAGTTTTAGTGTCGCTGTTTTGTTGAATTCGAATGTGGGGGATTTTAAAGTAGAAACTGGGGGATTTTGTCCTAGGGGGATTTGGTCCTACGGGGGATTTAGTCCTGGGGGATTATATCCGGTGTGATTTTATCCTGGGGGATTTTATCCTGGGGGGGGGGGGACGATAAAATCCCACCGGATACTGTCTTTTAAGTTAGAAAAAAAATCATAAAAAACAAACATCATTGTAATTGTTATTAGATTTAAAAGAAAATTATGCTAGTTTTGTCAAAAAAAATTGCAGGACTGTTTCAGATATACTTTTCAGGATATACACACGTGTGAGGAACTTGGCTTCCATCTACATTTCCTTCCACAATGGGGGACTGTTCGTGCATTATGTGTATGATGGGCGTCATCTTGAACCCTTTCGCCACTTTATTACTCGTGGTCGCAATGGTCAACCTAGATTGGTATGTATAACAGCAGATTTAAACGATACTTCAGTATCATTTCAGTATTTTCTCATGTTTGAAAACTGATTCTAATAACCATTAGGTCATTTTTTCAAATTTCAAAAAAACAAGATACTTTTTTTCAAATTCCTTTCATTAGGTCATTTTTTCATTTTTCAAAAACAACAAGGCCACAATGCGTTACCGCATGGTTAGAATTTTCAAAAAAGATATATCAGTTTTTAGGTCTGTCAAATTAATTGAGTCTTCTAGCTTCAGGAAACAAAAAAGGACACTAAAACTATAAAAAAACAAATCCACTGTGTTGCTTACCCTCAAAAAAAAGACATCGGCGCCAAAAGCGCATTTAGAGAACTTCTGGATGAGTCAGCAAGAAAACAGATGTGAAACGGTGAAGACGGGAATCTAAACTAATCGAGTATAAATGATTGAAATCAGTTTGTTTTAGTAGACATTTTAATCTTTACCATTGCGTGTAATCGATTACGTAATCGAAAATTTATCGTTTCATCGGTTCTGATTTTGTTTAGTGGAAAAAATAAATAAGAAAGGAGCGGCAAAAAGTGTGTATAAATGTTTCTGCAAGTAAATATCTGTTTTTTAGTCCCGGTGATGATTGTCCAGATCCATATGAGGACTTAAAGGGGAGACGTAAGTGGTACTTATTTCTTCTTCTATTTTGAAAAAATCCCTTTAACTAATAACTTACTAGTTGATTTCTTAATTTTTAAATAAATTTTCGAAATTCTTACCAATACTACATCCATTAACAACTATTGTAATCAAGAATTTCAGCTGAATTTTTTGGCAGCTGCTTCAAGATTTGCATGGAATCGAAAGCAACAATTTGAGCCATACGCTTTGTTCTCCAAACTCTTGAAAAAATTTAGGGATATTTTGTATTCGGGTTAGCTTTTTCAGACCCAGCTTGAGTGTTCAAACGTCATTTTTTTCACGAATACATCATAATAAGTAACTAAATTCGTCTGGGATTTTTGAGTACAAACAATAACTTTTTTGTGCTTTTTTTTCAATCGACAGAATAACAAAAGGCATTGCTTAGTGAAATCTTCTGAAGATATCAATTTGCCTCAAATGTTTTGTGAGTTTTGGATGGTTCAAAGTTATTTTTCCGACCATTTAAAGTGAAGCGGAGCTGTCTTCGTGTTTTGTGTCAGTTTTTCTTCTCTTTTGCTTTTCACGCGTTAAAATCAGATTGGTTCAAATAAGATATGATCTTGAAAGCTTTCAGTCATAAGTATAAAGTTTTTTTTTACAATTTCGAAAGCTTTTTCTGTGTCGAAAAAAAATTTAAAAATTTGCTTTTTTGACTAATCTTCGATCCAGATAGCAAGCTTTTCAATTGAATTAGCTAGCTTTTTTCTGTGTTTTTTTTTCAGGTTTTTTACATATTTATCCTAATTTCTTAAATGAATGTGGCTGGAAGACAACCGGGTATCCCTGTATAAAACGTTTAATCATTTTGTAAGCTATGTTTTAAAAATGGCACCAAATTGAGGGGTCACTGGACGCTGTGTCCAGCCTGTTTTGACTATCGCGTCGCGAAAATCAGAATTGCTGATTTGTTAACATCTGAGCTTTATTTGAAGCCAAAATAATGTATCATTTTTGTTATTCGCAGCAACAATCTTCAAAACAACAAATGACATTGTTTTCCCCCTATATTTTTATAATTTTAATTATTACAGAGAATTGTTTTGTCTGCAGTTTTTTGGAAACTTTTGTTTTATTTTTACTTTTTTAAAAGTTTTCAAAAGTTTTCGTGGAAGAAACCCTCAGAAAGAATACATTCCCATGAGTTTTTTTCTTGCTAGATTCTTGAACAAGATACCCTCCCAATAAACGTAGAAATAGTCAAATCTTGTAAGATTTTATTTCAATTGCCTTCTTTTCTGTTTTTTATTTGTTGTTGCTAAAGACAAAAAACTATAAAACGACAATTTGCTAGAACAATTTATCGACCGTATAATTTTTTTACCAGTTGTAGCTAAGTCTCCGAGTCAAAAGAAAACGATTAAGCATCACATTCATAATTATCAAATAACCAAAAGTTTTTTTTTGATAAAAAAGTGCAGCAACAAAGTTGGAATTAAAGAGCGCAATGACTAAGTGGTTTTTAAAAAATCTTTGAAAATTTTTTGGGTGGAGCTTCATGATAATATTAAAAGATCACATTTATCAAACAAATTATGAGAACAATCTCGAATTTCACAAATAACCAAAATAAATAATTCAGTATCCGCATCATAGATTTCTATATGAATCCAAACTAGAGTATCTTTAATTCGTTCTATACTTGTTTGATGTTACATTATAAAAATGTGAACTAAAGCAATTTTTGTATGCAAGCGTAAAAAAATCAAAAAAATCACTGTTAAAATTCAGTAGCAAATCTCGGTAAAATTAGCTCACCAAAAAAAAACAGGCTTGTTGAGTAACTAGACCGAATCAGCGGGTTAAAGCTCTTTTCATTTCTGCTAATTTTGGATAATCATTTTGTAGATATAAATTTTCTTTCGATTCTTTTTTTTGAAAAGGTGAATTGATTCAACTTCAAAATTTGTAAAATGAATAAAACTAAGATGACAAAAAAACTTATTAGCAAGATTCCATTGTCTATCTATTCCCCGTTGGAAATCAACTGTTTTTTTAATAAGATCTTGTAAGATTCTTCTCAAAAATTACTTCATTGTAAGGTTTGATAACAGATGTTTATCTTAGATATCTTACAAAGATATTACAAAATCTCAAAGGAGAAACAATAGCTTTTTTCAGCCAATGTTGGTCTTGTGAGACCTTGTACGAACACGTATGATCTTGTAGGTTATTTTGAGACCGTGGAAGCTTTCGTTAAATTCTGTAGGGTCTTTTAAGTCCCGACATCCACCACAACGTTATAAAAAGTACGAGCAATGTCTTTAGCCTATAGAAAAACATTGAATAGATCAAATAGCATGCCTCAGTTCAATTTGCAAAAGATTTCTAAAATTTATTAATTGTCCGCTTACGCATTTAAAGCATAAACAATATCGCGCAAAATTTATCTCAATTTGGCGAAAACAACCACTGCTAAAAAGGTTCGCTATAGGGTCTCAAGGTTTCTAATCTCAAGTTTTTTTGGTTCATAGGACTTTGCTTTTTTTACTCATACCTCTGCCTTCAGCAAAAACTTATATCCATTAACCAATCTTAATCAAAGTTCAGAATCATTTTTTCTGTTATTATTTCGGTGTCGCTAAAAACAAACCAATAGAATTTCAGTTTGCAGGAGCACTCAGTATATAGGCCGAATGATATTATATCAGTTGTAATTAAGTTTTCGAGCCGCAAAAATTTAAACTTAATATTTTCTCATTCACAAGTAGGAACTAACCGAAACAGTTAACTTTCATGTCAGTAAGAAAGGAAGCAAATGAAAAGAAAACTTGATCACAAAGAATATTGTCAAATTGAATCAAAGATTGCGATGACCAAGTGCACTTTATGATTTTGTGGGAGATTTTTGATCTGAGTTTTAAAGATTTTAAAATATCACAGAAATCAAACAGATTTTAAGAAACTGTGTTTTTTTGGTCTTCTTAAATCTTATCTCTGGAGTCTTTAATTTTTTTCGCACAAATTTCACAAAACTTCAAGTAAAAAGTTCCGTATCTGTGTTATGGAGCCCCAACTAGATCAAAACTAGATTTCCTTCTTTTCATATTATACGATCATAGCAAATTGTTATTCAGTCGAAATTTAACGGAAAACCTCAGTTTTCAAACAGTTTTTTATCAAAACCGGTTTTTTTTGGGGAAATTTTAGATGTCGTTCGATTTACAAATGAACTTGCTTTAAAATGACGCATCACTCAAACCGGTCGATGATTTTTAGAAGTAAATGATTTTGCGTGGAAAACAAAAAAATACCCGAATTCAAAATGCCTCTCCTTTTTTAATGCTCGGAGCAATAATTCAAACCTAAGCAAATAGCAAAAAATGTCCCAATTATAATCATAAAAACTTCAAGTCTTTTTTATGGTGTAATAATTCAATTATAAAGTCACTCACGTAAAAATAGCAAAAATGCACAATTGACAACATTTGTATTTTGATAAGTCGACGCGACCTCAGTTTTTTACCACGTTTGGCAAAATCAAATGCGCAAAAAACTGTAAACGCTACATACTACTTACTTATTTTTGAAGTGTTCGTCACAAAAAAAAAACAATTGTTATAATTCTGAAATCGACCTTCATACTCGGTCAAATGTATGAAAAACAGCAAAATTGAATAATCAGACAACAAATTTCTGGTACTCTGAAACAGTATTTCAAAATTGCAGTACGAATCATTACTTATATCTTTTTTTTTTGCTAAGAATTCAGTGGTGAAAACATTCTGGATCTTTTTGGTTATACCCCTTCATTTAAAAAAAATAGATATAGAAACTGAACCAACTAAAAAAAGCAAAAAAAGCTGCTGAGGAACCTAAAATCGCCGGAGGAAAGTGGCCATAGAGACGAAATTTTTTTTTTATTCTGTTATTTAAAACATGTTTTGTATATATGTGTGCTGATAGCCATATCAATCAATTGACCCGTTTCACTAATCGATGAACCAAATTGTTTAATGAACAATAAGCATTCAGCCAAATCAGAAAAATGCGAGAAAATGCCATGTTGGAAAATATCTTCTTTCTTGACCAAAAACAGTAGGAGAACTGTAAAATTCAATAACAAACAATTCGTTTGATGAAAATTGAATTAGTGTTAGATAAACACCACCTAGAAACAGTTAACTAGTCAGTAGACATTGCAGCAATTAGTTGAACAAAATTGAAGAATGTAAAAAAAAACGAGCTAAGTTTAAATGAAAATAAAGCAAATACAATGGCATATTGTGTAAGCAGAGCAGCGGAAAAATAGAAGTAAATATGATGGCTACCAAATGAAAAGAAACGACCGTTCCGTTACTTAGTTGTTCAATTTGACTCTAAGTTTTACTTTATAGATCATATTACAAAAAATGAAAAAAAAATCGAGGTTTTGTTGTCGGAATTGCAGGATGAGAAAAATTTCAGGTAACGATCAAAAAGCATGTAACAATTATATGAAACCTATTTTACAGTTCCGGACTTTGGTTTATGCAAAAAGAGACAAACAGTTGAACTTAAAGCCAAACAAAATTTCAATTTATTTGCTTCAGGAGGAGGAATAATAACATTTAGAAAACAGACAAAAACTAAAAATATACTTTGTACGTGAATTACATATCTATCAATTATTAACTTTACTATGTAAGGTTTTGAGAAAAGAGTGCTTAATGACCATAGTTCAAAAATCCGCAACGGAGAAAAATTCAAATAGAATTTTGGAAAATGAGAGCTGCAGCTAGGCTGATACCTATGCATTGAAAAATTAATCAAAAGAACTTCGATAAATGTTAGAATTAGGAAAGATTTTTTTTTTTTCAAAAACTACAAATTTTTTTTCACTAAAGTTTTTGCTCATCGATGTTGAAAGTCAACAGAAGTCATAATAGGATGAAAATGCTGTAATCTGATTGGTTGAATTTAATTCAAAAAAATAATGTTTCATACGTTTCACTCATGCAAAAGCTCAACTAAAAACTCGGTAAACTGAGGGCCCTATAACTCCCTGTACATTTTGCATTTCTAAATCCTTCTTGTAGGAATGAGTTTGGAACCTTACAAAATTCTTACGTCAAGTAAGCACCAATTCCCAATCTTTCTCGAGTTTCAGTGTAGGTTTTAAAATAAAAACAACATATTTAAGAACAAATTAAGACCCTGGCAAAAAAGACACTCCAATTCAATTTCAGCTAGCTGGTACGTCGGTATAGCGGTGTGTCATGTTCTGGGCTTCGTCTGGTCGATTCCCACAACTATTATGTTCGGAATTGCTCTGTGTTGCAGATCTTGTCGGAGGGACAATTGTGGCTTCATGGTTGGGCTAATCGTCTGCGCAGCCATCGAAAGTAAACGAAATTGAACTATTTCTTCAAATATTTCCGGCACTTTTTGCAACACTCATATCAGGGGCGGATTTAAAACTTACTCGAAAACTTTCTCCATATTTCGAAATTTTGTTATCCTTTTTTGTTTAATTCGATCAAATTTTTAATTGATTTAAAAGAACCGGACACACTGAATAATGTTCGAAAATTCAAACGCATGTTTCTCAAATTGGACAAATTGAATTCAGAATTTCTCCAAAATTAATATGAAGTAATTTTTTGGCATTTTTAATTAATCTAAAAAGTTTACTGTCAAACTGCGATGGAACTGTCAAACTAAAAGATGAAAATAATATCAAAAGAGTTCTCTTATAAAGCTCAACAAAGTTTCATTAGGAAAAATTTCCCAATACAAGATTATTTTTTTGGTTGATAGTCAAATAAGGACATTCATACTAAAAAATTCAAAATCTCGGCTAGGAAGAAACCAAGATTCAAAAAGTTTGGGAAACTACAATTCTAGAATTTTATTGGGCTAAATAATATCATTCAAAAAAACAATCTCAGCGTGAATCTTGATTAAATTTAAAAAGTCAAATTGAGCCACTTTTGGTGTAAAGTTTTAGTTGAGATTTTCAACGAAAAAATGGCACCTTTGACCCGGGTAAAAACCTAAATAATCTTGCAATTTATACTTTTTTTTCAGTATTTGTTTGTTTGAGCGCATTTGAAATTTCAAATTTTGTTCGTTTTGTCCGGATAATATAAATCAGCAACGTAAGTGGCGCAGCAATGATCTGCTGTCGACGTTTAACGTTTTAATTTAAATGTTGTTTTTAGAAAGACGAAGAATTAGATACCATTCAGAAGAAAACTTTTTAGACCTGAAAAAAAACAATCTTTGAAGATTTATCTAAACTGAGAATTTTTATCTGAAAAATTAAACCATTATTTACGGGTAGAATATTTTGTCTAATTATGAAATCATAAACCGATTTTTTGATACTTGGTTTGGAACCGAAGTTTATTTTAGGAATAATAGAAAATTTCCTAAAATAATTGCCCGGGTTGAACAAAATTTCTTCTCATACAATTTCATATTATTCTGAAAAGCGTTTTTCCATAAGTGGAAATTGTAGGAAAAGTACTTTTCCAAAACCACAAGTGACTAAAACCTGGTTTACTCAAAACTAGAGTCACCAAAGGGTTGATCGACTGGCATGTACAATGCATTGGAAACGACCTGAAGTGTATAAGAGTTCTCTTATCAAATGATATACTGAAGGCATCGAATTTTTAAATTTTGGCAAGAAAGTTTCACACACGATCTTTTTTAAAATTAGACTTTTCAAGTTATCAGACATTGATCAAGGCATATATAAACATGGCATACAAAAGAAATCGGAGTCTTTAGCCTGATTGAAAGAATTTCTCCAGAGAAACGGAATAAAATACAATTTTTGTGTATCCAAGACAAAAAAGCAAAACCTGCTTGTGATTTTTTTTGGAAAACGTTGGTTTGAGTACAAAACTCGATTTGCCAGTGAAAAATTAACAAAAAAATTTGGGCACTTTCAATATTAGTTTTGTTGTCGCCATCAAAAAATGCTAGTTATAAAACTTTTATATATAATAGTTGTATTATGATAACCTCTTTTTAATCACCGAACTGTTTTATTTAATTCAAGCCGCGGAAACTAGTTCGATGGTTCTTTCATTGGTTTTTTCAATGGTTTTTTTGAAGATATATAAATTGAATGATAAATATTTTTGTCGCTTGGAGTTGTAAAATATAGCATTTATCTGTTTATGGAGGTCATCCCGGATGAACTGAAAATTACGGAAGTTTTTTATGACCGAACATCTTGAACATTTTTGTCATGATCATTACCATTAAGATTTTTATCTTCTGAAATTGTACATCTTAGACGAAACCATTGCTCTACTTTAACAAACTTTAAGAAGGGTATATTCTCCAAAACATTGTATAAGTTAATTTATTTTGTTTGATAGACAAAAAAGGTCGTTTTTACTATATAAAATACCAACTTTTTATTTAAAAACAATTTTAAAACAATTTGCAATTTTTTTTGGAGAATATACCCTTCTTAAAGTTTGTTGGGCTAAGTAGGGGGCTCACTCTGATATAATTATGTCTGTGATCGACTGGGTATTTTCGGCGTAATTTTTGATTAACTAAGAAAAGCCAAAATGACCCATTTTTGGCGTAAAATTTCAGGCCCGAAATTTGCAAAACAAATTACACCATATTAATTCTGCTAAAATTCTAAGCAAGTTTTGTCTTCATAAGTTTGCACCTAAACTCAACCCAATTTGAGAAAAACGCGTTTTAAATTTCAAGTTTAACGCGTGTTGTCCGTTTAATTTAAATCAGCACTGTATCAAAGTGAACACCCCTGAACTGTTTTGATTGGATATTGTTCACTTGTTTTTTTCAGCACTGTTTTTGACGGCAGCAGTTGGAATAATCGCTGACCACGAAGATCAGACAGACATCAAAGGGGAATCTGGCGTCAAGCAAGACCAGATTTGGTTCGCCCTCATCTGCACAGCTTTTATGCTTTCAGTTACCTGTCTTGTTTGTGCTATTGTTGCCACAGCTTGTCGAAAAAACAAATAAGTTTTCAAATGGTGTTAAAAGATAGGGTTATCCAGCTTAACTTGGGGACCAAATGGCAAAAAAGTCATCAAAAAATGTTATTTTGTAGCCAATCAAATTGCATTCTAAATCAGATCTATTTTCTAAATATTCGCTAGCCAATCAGAATTGAGTTTGAAAAAACTTGATCATGACTGAGTAATGAAAAATTGACTTTGCCATACGGAACTTTTGTCAAGAAAATCAAGACTCTTTAAAGCTGTCAAACCCATATTCTTGTTTATCATCTTAATTCAAACTCGTGCAAACCAAATTCAATAAGTTTGTCGTATTTACTTGTCTAATAAAAACAATCATATATAATTATTTAAATAAACTTTGATTATGTTTATTTATCCTTCAGAAAAAGTTAGGAAAACAGTTTTAATAAAATTGGCCAAAACTGGTTTTAATAAGTTTTTTGTCATTATTATGTATGCAGATTCTGAGAATTGAAAATCAAGCTTGTCAAATGTGCTGTTTTTAGCAAGTCTGAGTACACCATCATTCTGACTCAATTTAGTAAACTTTTGCGGAAGGTTGGTGATTAGAATAGAAAGGAAAGAAAGTTTCGTTCTTTCAAAAAAATTGTGTTTTTAAAATTTTGGCCGTATTGATTAGTTTTTTGGCAAATTGAGTGCAGATGGCAAATTGATCAATAAACTGAATATTTTAAATGTTTAATTTGTTTTTTTTCTGTTTTCAGCCGTGTTTTGCATCATCAGATAGCTTCAAGTGATAATGCAATTATTTTTGAATCTTAGAAACTTCTGAACAAACTCAAAAACTGGCCCGAAATTTCTTTTTGAGAGACCGTCCGATCTTGGATAAAGCTGGGGCCGTAACTCCTTGCAGTCAATTACACAATACAGCTTGAAGGCGTTTTAAGCAAAAAAAAATCGAAGGCGTTTTAAGCAGAAAAAAAACTGGACTGTGCTCATGCAACAACAAGCACTGAACAAGGGTGTTATGTTTTAAAAAGCAAGCCAAATTGAAAATTGTTTAAAAACATACACAAAGTAATGCTCTTCACATGTGTTGGTTCCCCAAAAAAATGAGAGCTTTCTGCTTGTAAGGCAAAACAAAATCATGGTTAGTGGACCTTGTTTACCCTGAAACATTTATGACTGTTGTTCTTCTTTGGTATCAGTTTTGTAGCAATTTCAAAACATCTGGTTATAGCAACTTGAACGATATCCACAAGCAAATCATGCATATCATCAAAAAATTAGGATCAATTGAAAGTAAGTATACGCTTTCTTTTTTCAAAAGTTTTTCAAGCAGCATCTTAAGATCTGTACCGCTAAAATGATGTAATATAGAACTATTTAAGGGTCTTCATTATATTTTAAACGGATGTTTGAGCTTTGGACAGTTCTCAATGTACGTTTTCCTTGATTGTTTGACTACTTCTTTGAAAACTTCAAATTAGAAGGTTTTTATACAATTGATAATTATATTTAACCCAATCAATACAGAACGGTTTTATAGTGCTTTTTGAAGGCATTATGCGCTCCTAAAACCTAAAAACACAACTAAGACTTAAATTGTTGGAGCGACCAAACCGTAATATTCAATAGAAAAGTTTTTTATATCAAACAAGGTTAATTTTTAGAAGATACTTCCATTCAACCTTGTATAATTTGGTTCGAACATTAACCTCGAAAAGTGTAAAATAATAAAGATGTGGTATACGTTTTTTCCAACATTTACAGCCCAAAATCAGTCTGAGTGTTTTTAGTCGTGACTTGGTTTCTAAGGAAAATCCAGAATATTTTTCAAAATTGCCAAAAAAACACATCAACAACTAATAGATTTTTCATATAGAACCATCGTTCTTCATTGCATTTTCGATAGTTTGTTTACGTTTTCTAGAAAAGAATCAAAAAGAACTTTAGATGATTTTTTTAAGCTAATTATACGCTTGTTTTTGAAAAATTTTTAGGACTTTAAAAAAAAGTAATATAATTACCAACACACTCAATTTCAGTCTGTTTTTCTAGCATTTCAGCCAATTATTCTTGTGCTAAAAATGAAACTTCAAAGATTCATAGTTTAATTGTATTAAATCTATTTCGCTAAAATAAATTTTGCTCCAGTGAGTTTTCTTAAAAATCTTGCAGCACAAACTCTCGCGTGATATGTTATCCAACTCTGTTGATTTCAGTTTTTCAATTTTCATTCTGAAATATTCTAATTACTCAAGCACAGAACTGAGATTTACCCATAAATATTTTTTCGTTTTTCTCTCAAAATTTTGCTTATTTTGAAGATCCACTGAAGATCAACTCGACCAAAAAATAGTAAGTTTCGACCATCTCGACCCAGGCTTGATATATTTCGACCAACTCGACGACCCAATTTGTCTATATTTCGACTATGCCCAACCGAGCAAGAATATTTTGACCAAATTTGACTGAGGAAAATTATTTCGACCAATTTGACCAATCAAAAAAACTGAGTTCGATCGAGTTCGACCGGATATTTTTTTTCGACCGAGAAGAGTTGAGACCCAGAAAAAATTTTTCGACTGTGTTCGATCGAGGAAAAACGTTTCCTCTGAGTCCGACCCAGGGTTATTTCGACCATGAGGCGTTTCGACCGAACAAAAAAAATTCGATTGTGCAGGACCAAGGAAAAAGATTTTCGACTGAAAAAATCGACTGTGCTCGACCTTTTAATAGATTCGGTGAACAATTTTTTTGCTAATTTTTTTTTTGATGTGAGGATATATGTAAGTACTTAGGCAAGTATAATGGTTTTTAGATTTTTTTATGTATCTAGGTCCGTTTGTATGCATGTATGTATGTATGTATGTATGTATGTATGTATGTATGTATGTATGTATGTATGTATGTATGTATGTATGTATGTATGTATGTATGTATGTATGTGTGTATGTATGTATGTGTGTATCTATGTATGTATGTACGTATGTATGTATGTATGTATGCATGTATGTATGTATGTATGTATGTATGTATGTATGTATGTATGTATGTATGTATGTATGTATGTATGTATGTATGTATGTATGCATGTATGCATGTATGTATGTATGTATGTATGTATGTATTTATGTATGTATGAATGTATGTATGTATGAATGTATGTATGTACGTTTGTATGTATGTATGTATGTATGTATGTATGTATTTATGTATGTATGTATGTATGTATGTATGTATGTATGTATGTATGTATGTATGTATGTATGTATGTGTGTATGTATGTATGTATGTATGTTTGTATGTATGTATGTATGTATGTATGTATGTATGTATGTATGTATGTATGTATGTATGTATGTATGTATGTATGTATGTATGTATGTATGTATGTATGTATGTATGTATGTATGTATGTATGTATGTATGTATGTATGTATGTATGTATGTATGTATGTATGTATGTATGTATGTATGTATGTATGTATGTATGTATGTATGTATGTATGTATGTATGTATGTATGTATGTATGTATGTATGTATGTATGTATGTATGTATGTATGTATGTATGTATGTATGTATGTATGTATGTATGTATGTATTTATGTATGTATATATGTATGTATGTATGTATGTATGTATGTATGTATGTATGTATGTATGTATGTATGTATGTATGTATGTATGTATGTATGTATGTATGTATGTATGTATGTATGTATGTATGTATGTATGTATGTATGTATGTATGTATGTATGTATGTATGTATGTATGTATGTATGTATGTATGTATGTATGTATGTATGTATGTACGAAGGTATATAAGTTTGTTTGCGTGTATATTTGAATAACAGCTCTGTGTTGTGACCTAATGGCTGTTTATTTGAGCGGTGATTTTTTTAAAGTTAATTATTTTTATTTAATTGTTTTTTGTCGCGTTTTGTTCATATTCGATATTAGAACCATTGGTAGGTCTTCTCGTGGCAGTCTTGTATATGACCAGCAGTTATGCTGTTCTGGCTAACTGCTCAGTAAATATTTATATACACTAGATTAGTCTGCTAATTGCATAGGTGCAGCTGTTTTACTTTTTTCAAGCAAAAAAACCACAATAAAATCAAAATTCCGATGAAGTTTTTTTGTGATCGACTTTGTTTTGACCGACTCGACTCTATATTTCGACTGTGCTGTAAAATTGTGTTCGACCTTTTGTTTGGACTTCCTGGCCGTTTTTATGTTTCCATTTTGTGTTCGAATTGAGAAACAAAAGCTTGCCAAAACTGATCGCGCGACAAACTAGCTAGACTTATGTATAGAGCGCTGATTACCAAATGTTTTTTTTCAACCATATTTGTTTATTTATTGAAAAAATGAAAACTTTCAACAAAAAGAGGCAAAAAAATTCATTAATTATGGTTAGAATAGAACGTACAAAATAGTATTCATTTGCTCCCTCATTTTTGACAGCCGCTGCATTTTGTTTTACCTAATTTATTGTTTGCTGTATAATATTGTTGAATTTTGGCTAGGGTAAAAAAATTTTTTTCAGCAATTGTTTTCAGTAGTCAAGAAATTTCGAAAATAATTTTCAAATCAGTGCAAAAGACTATGTAAAAAGAAAAATAAAATTGAAGTTTGAATAATTGATACTGCGATGCAGTCAATAATTACGAGTGAATTTTGTTTCTGCTATATAGAAGTGAATAGTTTTTCTTTTGAAAATGAAATATGCAATTGCTTTGAAATTATGATCTTGTTTGAAAAAACTGCTTGTTTTCGAAATATATTGATTTTATGATTTCTGAACAAAGAAAAGTGCTCATAAATTAAAAGACTTTTTAAACAATAAATTCGTAGCGTTACCCTAAATCAATAGCGCTGCTCAGAGTAAATATTGCCAAAATAGGAAAGAAAGTCATAGCTTTGCAATTGCAGTTTTAAATCACAAATTATTTTTCCTACTTGGTTTTGTTTCTTTGATTATGCAAAAGTTTATCTCGTCTGCGTTGCTGTTTTTTTTATTACCACGTGATCATGTTTTAAAATTTTTCGGGACTGTGCTGTTTTTCTGATTACAACTTTCATGGAGATTAGCTTTACATAATGATTATAACTTTGGCATTGGACGATCTGCTATGATTTCGCAACTATGTTTTAAATTGATTGGGACTGTGTTCAGATCTTGCTGTTACGACTCTCGTAATGAAAGTAATGTAAAATTTGTACTCGAGGTGGTTTTTTTCTTTAGACAAATTTCGACTTTTTAACTTGCCGTCTTTTAATCGGCCAAACTGTGCATTTTGGGAATTGCACGTGGATTCCGCAACAAGGACACTCCCTTTGTTCTTCTTTTATTCTTTCATTTGTTTGATCGAAACGAACAAAATTTAATTTCTTTAGAGACTTGTCTCTGAAATCTAGGAAGATACATACACAACATTGTGCACCTATCCGGTGCACAGTTTGGTCTCGTAATGAAGTTTCATTAATGAGTGGAACTATCTTAAGTTCTTTTGTTTATTTCGATGTTTAGCTTTGTTTTAAAGATCAACTAAAACTTACCAAACTGAATGAAAACGAAATTTTTTTTTATGATTCACAAACTTAATTTTATTTTTGGATTTATTTCCTTGGTTTTGCGAAATTTTATCCCCGTCTGCGTTGCTGTTTAATAATTCCGCAGGACCATGGTCAACAATTCTTCAGGACTTAAGCTCTTACAAGCACTTAGCATAGTGGTAAGCCGTTTAATTCGAGACCATCAACCATGAAATTGATCCTCCGCTATGGCAAGGATAGTGTGTAAAAACGAGCACTCACTTGACCTCTATCTTCAGGTATACCCTCTCTGGCTTCAGGTCTACCAATACTTTTTGGTTGAATAAATTGATTTTCCGAGCACTCTGAAAACACTATAAGGACCTTTTTTCTACAAACGATCTATGCCTCAGGCAAATTTTTGGAAAGAAATTGGCTCAAAAGGGAGTTTGGAGCCCTTTAAAAAATGGCTAAAAATTGCGCGCTGTCCCTCGACTTTAGTTATATTCGAACCAAGAGCTTCTTTAGAAAAACTTTATTGTTGGTCTGTCAAAATTGTAGGGCGTAAACTTACACCAAAAGATGACACTTTTGAAAAGTTTGGCTTTAACCAGAATTTACGGGGGATTTGGGGGATTGTCTCAAACTTAAATCTTCTCGAGAAATACTGTCTAAAATCCCAGAAAAAAATATGCATCCTTTTTCAACGTTTTTGTTCAAATGAACAAAATAACGTTTAAAGTGTTTGCCGCTCAAAACTAAGTCGTATTGAAATTGTTGTATCTGAATATATTGAAAAAAAAAACTACTTGAAGATGTATCAAAAATTCTTCTTACATTGCGTACAAAGCTTTCCGTTTCCAGTAACCAAACTAGTTGCGCCGAGAAGAATTAGAAAAGTCAGTAAAAAAAGTCTGGGAAGCGGTGGTGAAGTGGTTACGTCTCCGCTTCTCAATCGAAACCCCATCCATGATCCGTACTCGTCGCATGAGGGTGAGGCAATATTACCCAGCCTAGAAAAAAACAAAAGAAATGCATGTAGTTCTTAAACAGGGGCACATAGCGGTTCGTAATGACGAGCTGTACAGCTCGTATATTGGCCTTTCCTCCCCCAAATAAATGGTCTGAAAAATGTAATTGACCAATTTTTTTAAATTTTTTAAATTGAGAAAGCTGAAATATCTGCATGATTACTAAATTAAAACAAATAGATTCCCCAAAATTGTTCCAATTTTTTGCAAGTTTTCTAAGCAGATTTTGTTTTGCAGAAAGCAAAACAGCTCACAAACAGTATAAGCTAAAGCTATCGTTTATGAAGTTTTTTTGCTCTCTCTGGATTTTTAAAAATTGAGTAATGTTTGTTCAGATATTTCAGCTTGACATTTTGTATAAAAAAAATTGGCTTCGATTGAAAACATATCAATATTTGATTCAATAACAAAAAAGAATTATCTAACCGGTTTTTTATTTCGAAACCACAGACGTTGACTATGCGAAAATAACTACTTGATTGCTGCATGGCGTATAAGGATACTAGGTGAGTAATTTGAATATTTCGGTTAAATTGAACATATGTTTACCAATCGATTGAACTTTCTTATGAATACTTCTCGAAAAACCAACATTTGCTTTGACCGAGTCAACAGCAAATCACTCTTTCAAATGCAATAGTTGACGAAAAACAACAGGACTGATTATCAAGGAACCCTTACACTTTTTTGATGACATAATTCATAAAACTCAATCTAAATCTTCATTAAGGACCGAAAAACAACATTTAGTAAAAAAAATTAGTTTTAGTTTTCGTCATCATCATGAAAAAAAGAGAAAAAAATCAAAAAAGAAAAAACAAAGAAAATTCTGGAAACTTCAGCTGTTTCTACTTCTTCCAAAAAAAAATTATTCGCTTTGTAAATATGTTCAAACTCAAATATTTTTAATGAAGTCAAATTGATCTTCAGCTTAAGCGTTAAGCCAACGATGAGATTATCTAATTCACGAAAACAAAGTTATGCAACCAAATACTGCAAAGACACTAGTGCAATGGTTATAGAGGACCCGTTCATCAAAATCATAAATTGTACAATAAATTGGACCGGCTCATCAAAATCATAAATTGTACAATATCAAAACTTTAAACTTAAAATTGAACACAATGAAAACAAAAAAAAATTGAAAAGACTCATTTGGCTACTTGTACTCTAAATCAAACTTAATTGATCATTGATTAATTCAACGAGTATCTGATGTTTATGCAGATGATAGAAATTAGAAAACAAAAAAAATGGAAGATCCCCCAAACTGGAAATCACCACGAAGCCAGATTTCGCACTGGATAGGCGCACAAGTTTGTGTCTTTATGTCTCTAGAACCTGAGACAAAAATTTAAACATGTTATATATTGGTTCTAACAGTTCACAAAAAACGCAGTCTCAATACGAGGCCAAACTGTGCATTTTGTGAAATGGATTCCGCAACAAGGATGCTCCCTTTGTTCTTCTTTTGTTCTTTCAATTTCTTTAATCGTTCCGACAAAAATTTAACATATTTAAAGACTTATCTCTGGAACCCAGGAACGTACAGACACAAAATTGTGCGCCCATCTAGGGGCTTCGTTGACTTCGTAATGAAGAGCAAAAAACAGCAAACAAAAACAATTTTTGAGAAGATGACCCATTATTTGAAAAAGAGCGACAAAATTGAAAAAGAAGTGAATGGAGAAACAAATTCAGACTGTTTTGTTTAAAAAAAATTTAATTGAAGTTGGTTAAAAGTCAGAGATATAAAAAAAACACATCGAGGTGCTTAAATTGAGATTATCTCGCTTTCAATCTAAATTGACATAAAGTTAACAAAAGAAATGAAACAAAGTATGCTTCAGTTCTGTGGACTTTGTCATCAAATAGACAAGTACTTATTCTCACCAACAAATATTTAGCGTATACTCAGCCTGATATGCTATTCGCAAAATTTGTAATCGCTAATGTTGCCTTATCAGTAACACAAATGGTTGAAATAAAAGTCAATGGTGTCATCAGAATCATTTTGCAAAATGATTATAAGTTTATTAATAGTTTTATTACAAATTTTTTGCATACAATCTTTTTGAAAATTTGTTATAAAATATAAAAATAAAACAAAACTGACAAATTTCATGACATGGAAAAGACGTTAATGTAGCTCAATTAGACAAAAATCAAAACTTTGCTAGAATTGTACCACTATAACTGTTGCCGCAGAAGTCAATGCACATGGTTATTTCGTTTTCCAAGTTACATGAAGCTATCAGAACAGCGGTCACGGGATAAATTAACCATATCAGATTTGAATTGCTTGAGATTTTTGAAAGACAGGGACAATCATTTTTTTAAATTATGATTCTCGGTCGGAAAATTTTTTGAAAAAGGAAACAGAAAATAGTGCTGTTGTTTTTAATTAGATTCTTAGATCTTGATCAATATTAGTTAACAAGGGTAACAAACTGAGATTATGCATTGCAAAAACAAATCAGTCTCACTACTGACTTGATGAGCCTAAAAATAGGATCTTGCAGTCCTAAAACGTCCTTTCAATCAAAAGAATTGTCAACAATTATATGGTGGCCCTGAAAAAGCCTCTGAAAA
The DNA here is from genome assembly GCF_963678635.1 of Symsagittifera roscoffensis. Lineage (NCBI taxonomy): Eukaryota > Metazoa > Xenacoelomorpha > Acoela > Convolutidae > Symsagittifera > Symsagittifera roscoffensis. The sequence continues at coordinate 11,507,563 of NC_087069.1, forward strand.
ATTAGAGAGTCTAAGCACGAAGCTAAAATCAGTACTTGTTTTGTATTTTTTTCCGAGTTAAATTATCAATCGTATTATTGAATGGAACTTTTCTTCATGATCCATCTAACTAACAACCCACTTATTTGTAAGTGCTGAAATTACTTGTAGATTCAGCACCAAAGAGATTTGAACTCAACTTAGAACTTAGTTGCCTCTCCGAGAGACCTACTCGCAATCAACCAGTATATCCTAGATCTATTGAGACTAAAAGGACTAAAAGAGACTAGCAGATATAAGAGTAAGATTAAGACCGGTATTAGACTAAGAAGTTGCACGAATCTATCCGGCCGGAAATAAGATAGCGTGACGAGCAGACGGTGTACCCTATCTGAAATTACTCTTTGAGTTAACCGAAGAACCAAACTCACAACCAAGATTACCAATGACGGAAATTAAAACTTTCAACAACAGCTATTTTTGAAGCTTAAACCAAAAAACTCAGCAAAATGCTTTTCGACAAAAATGTTTCCTCGAGATTGCTCTAAATTCAACATTCAGAAAAATTTTGAAACTGTTTTCAATCTGAAAGTTGTGCTTTAGTGGTTAGTTTTGAGAAGTGTTTCTTGAGTGGGTCAACCTTGAAGTGACTTGGAGGGTCAGCTCTGATTAAATGATTTTCTTCAGCATGAGAATTTGCTGAAAATGAACGTTGTATATAGGTCAATCTTTTTTTTAGAAGCCAAAATTTAATTCCCATATCAAAAGAAATTGGTTTCGAATGATGCAAAGAAAAGTTTTTGTTTTCGGTTTTTGAGCTTGAATGACACTTCCTAGGGTCTGAATTTTCTTGGTTGCACGTGGATTTCAATGCGAATAAGTTGAAAGATAGATGTCAAATGTCAAATTGGCAGATAAAGCTCGACCTCATTTTGCAGTTTAATTTATCAAGAAGAAGTGGTGTGATGGTTCCTAATCATGAAGCTTCCAAGCGCTAGTAATGTGTCGTATAACAGGGGGCTAAAGCGGTCGTCTATGGTTATCGGCAAGGCTGATGTGGGCTGAGGCTCGCCTTTTTTTGCATTGAATTTTCGTTATCTGATTCAATGCAATAGTCTAGACTTACATATTTTAGTAGAATTGCTGTTTTGACAAAATTTTCTCTCCAAAATGATTCGCTACTGTTGAGGTTTTTTTGACTGACTGTTTAGGGCTATTGGGATTGAAAAGAAGGCATGCTGGCATTCGCTATCCCGAGGAGAAATTGATTTGAATCCTGAGCGTCTGTTTCTGCTTTAAACCGGTGACCTATAACTGTGTTGTAGTCATGTTCTGGTTGCTGAAGCTGTAGCCGGTTGATCGTTGCAACCAAATCAAAACTTGTCTGAGGAACCTGTTGCTGAGCATCTTGGTTTTCTCAAGAGTTTTGGCCATCTATTCTCTGCAATGCTGAACTCCGGGCTGTTCTCGGACACTGTTGATATTTTACTAGAATCCTGATCCGGTATTGGCTGTTTTTGCGCTATATTAGGTATTTGGAGGATTCGAGGTGTAGTCAATATAACATCAGTATTCTGCTGTTGAGGCGTTGTCTGTTAGTTTTTTGTAGCAATTGTCTGAAGTCATTCATCCAAAAGCCTGGTAGTAGAAACTTTGACAGTTTGATTTTTTTTTCGAAGCAGATGCAAACTTAACGCCTTTTTACCAAATTTGAGTTCTTGCTGATACAAAATCTAAAATTGTTTTTATTCCGATCATTTGAAAATTGGGGAGTAACTGTATCCAGGTGTTTTTTTTTAAGTTTTTTTCTTTTTGTTTGTTAACCACGAATACGCTCACAAATAATCATCCAAAAAAGTTGAATGACTACAATTTTTAAACCCATAACAGTCATGATTCGAAAAACATTACACAATTTCAAAAAAAACTTCCCAGAATTGAGGAAACCGGTTTAAAAGTTATGATATTTTGTCTTAACTCGAGCGAAAAAAGAGAGCGAATAAGCCCACACTAGCTTTTTTGATTGGATAAAACGCTTACAAAATCTTGTTTTAAAACGTTAAACTTTAGTCTTAATCAAGTAAAGTTTGTTTTTTGAGTATTTTTGCCCATTTCTGAAAAAAAATGCAAAAAAAAACATAAACAATTCGTGATGTGAAACTTATATTTGGAATTTTTGTTTACCAAAATATTTTTCTGCAACGTTTTTTAATTAATATTCAACTATGACTGTCGAATATGCCTTATTTTTATATTTTTGTTCAGTTCCTTTTATCACACCACGCGTAAAAAAGGACACTAATTTGAAAAATCTTTCTTCCATTAATTTTTGTACCCGGCTTTGCTTATTTTTGTTTTATTTTTGCTCACAACAACTGCTCAATGAAAGTCCATTCACTAAATTTGAAGACGAAACTGCATTGATGCCAGCTAGGTCATAGGGTAAAGCTTAAGGTGGATTTTTGGCGCCTTAGGTGAGTTCCAAGTAGAAAACGAACCGTGCAAAAGGGTAGCTCTTGTGTTTTCTCTTTCAGGTTGATGAGTATTTGAATTGTTTGATAGCACGTGGATTTCAATAAATTTACTTTTTCTTGAGTTTTACACTGATTTGATTTAGTTTTAATTATTTGTCACGAGTTTCGTGATTACTTTCAAAATGTTGAAGGCGTTTAAGATGGGTGCTAGTTGTCAATTACGCAGATATTAACCTAAACCCAGCCATGCAAATTAATTTTCCTTGTGATAATTATGATAGCTCTCATTCTGATAATTATTTAAACTTAAGTTTTATTATTTGTTTTTTTAAATTATAACTGAAAAATCTAGGTTTCTTTTACAAAGTTTTTATCGAAGAAAATTGTTTGTTTTTTTTTCTCTGGAGAAACCGATTGATGATAAAAATTTCTAGCTGTCAATCACATGGTTTGATGGAGGTTTTAATAGGCTGTAAGGTTTAAAACAAAATCTTCAGTACATCGATGAGCTCCTCAGTTTTTGAGATGAAATTTGAACTGACCTCTTTAAAATTTCAGTTTGGTTTTCGTTTTCAACAATTTATACTTGTTTAAAGTACCTGATACCTAAAAAGATGAAATATAAAAAAAATTCTTTTCCTTAAACAAAACGCTTAACAATTATTCTGATCATAGCTGTAGTTTTTCGGAAATTTTTGGTATTTCGGTAGTTTTTTCATATCTGCTTTATATGAATTTACTTGAAAAGTTAGTCTCATTAACTTTTGCTGAAGTTCCCTGTCCTGGCATGAAACCTATAGGTCTTTTTCAAACAATTAAGAAGAAATTTTCAAGCATTACTCAATTTTTCTCGGAAACTGAAGTTCTCATTTTTTGTTTCTTTTTTACTGAATTTAATATTTTCATTATGAGTTATTTTCCATTAGAAAGAAATGCTAGCAACCTGACTTTTCATCTAGAAAAAAAGAAAAATACTCAACAAAAATCGCGCATTGATACTTCCAATATTGTGTATAAAGTTTTTACTGTTGGATGAACAATCAGTTTTTTTGCCCAATAGAAACTTGGGCTTCGAATAAAAAAATACCATTCTTCTTCTAACACTAATCAAACTATATTACTACCAATTTTGCTTTCCGGAGTTAACTTTGCAAAAAAAAAACGTTATTTTGTTACTGTTTAGGAACATATATAAATATAGTCCAAACATATCGTCAATGCTTTTTTCAGCGTAACTCAACCCCAAAATACTTAAAGTTGGTTCTCTGGTAACCCTTTTGGTTCTCTGGTAACAGTCAAAAATAAACAAAATTACCACAAAAAAAAGCGATTCCTATCACAATCAATAAGTCATACCTTTAATCGCTTATATTATTAATTTTGAAAAGTCTTACTGAAAAAGTCATGTTTCATCTGCGGGCGTTCTACTCAAAACTAGCAAATACATTGACGCAAAGACACTTTAGGTAAAGTAACAAAAAGTGAACATCTGGGTCGGCTAGGTTTGAATACCCGTTACCCCTAAATTCGCTACTTGTTTGGACTTCAAAAACAAATTTCAAAACAACACTCTACTTAGAAAAAGTAACTTAAACTTTTATTATTTCAGAAAAATCACTTTGAAAAACAATAAAAACAGTTCTTAGAAGAAAAAAAACGTATGAAATTAGCATGATTGGAACTCAAAAAAAATGAAAACTGGGGCTGGGGTGGCTCTAAGGTTTTCACTACTTAGGCTGAAAAGACTACAATGTGAAAGACCACAAATCAATCCCAATTTTAGTCTCTTTCAGCCTCGATGCTGCTTCGATTAAGCTGAACTTCGGAAAAAAAAGATCCGTGGTCCTGCTTGTGAGTGGTATGAATTAATGCCGCAATTAAAAAATTTATCTCAATCACCTGAAATCACAGAGAAAATGCGATAAATTATTGTTTAATTCAATTCACTGAAGCTTTCAAGTCTATAACCGAAACCCACGGAAGAGGTTTTAAACCAATTTTCTTTCAGTTAGTATTTTTTCTGATCTGCACGTCTCAAGTGTATTCCAAGTGGTTTTTTATTTTTGTTGGGAGTTAACTCTCTGGTTGAGCTGATTGACAAAATCCCTGGCCTCTTCTGGGGTGGAAAACATTTGACTCAGTTCTTCTGGGTGATTAGTCGCCAAGTTTTGAAACTCTTCCAAACTCATGTTCTCAAGATCTGAAATCAAAAAAAAAAATAACTTTAGAAAAAGTCTCTAAATAGATTTAAAATTGTACGAAGTTAAAAAAAATAGTCCTGAAATAACATTGAACTCTCAGTAATAAGAATAGTAAAAAAAGTGTATTTGGAGGTTAACTCTCATAAACTTTGGTCATAAAACCAAAATATTTAGACCTCGTTAGAAATATTTTGTTCTCCTTACTAACATTTTTCTGTTTATTTATTTATTTTTCATAATCTTAACCAGTGGGGCTTTTTGATGCTCTCACATTTGACCCACAACGGAGTTTACTTTGAGTTGGTCAAAATTGGCTGCAAAAAGAAATCGGAACCTTCGCCAAAATCGTCATTCAGTGCTAACATAATTGCGAGATGTCTTTTTTCATTAATTGAATGAAGTTGTCATTGGGCTCTTGTATTTTTAAGGATTGACATGAGACTGAAACCAATGCTATTCAGAGTTTTTTTTGCGATGTCGCGGAATCAGCACAACTTTCCGTATCAGATTTTATGTAACTTGATTGGATTTTCGGGAATAATTTCACAATGAGTTTGTCACTTTGGTTTGAAAGCTAGACTTAAGTATATACGTTTGGTTTTGACACCAATGGTCAGATGAGAGTCAGACAGCTCTTGATATGAAAACTCCTGGTTTTTTGGTGTTTTTCCTGGTCGGAACTCTTTTTTACTGTTTTGAATCGTTGTATAAATAATAATTGAGGCTGTTCTCTTCTTGAAAACGAAATTATCTCTTAATTAGTATTGTGATGAATTTTACTAACCTGCCGATCGTATAGCTCTACTCGATTCATCCTGGCACCAATAACAAGCGAAGGTAATCAGAAGAACAGTCAGGGCACTTGTTCGAAACATTTTGTCACTAAGTTACCTGAACGCAAACATATCTGATTGACTTGTTGTTACAAAATTAATGATTCTGTTTTGCGTCAAAATTTAAAGGGCCAATTGATTCCGAGGACTGAGTTTTATTTATAGAAAAACTCCCACATCTTTATTTGTTGTTTAAAACGTTGAGTAAATTTTATTTCAGTTTTCCCTTATTACCTCTTTGATTATTTAAACATCATTAAAATATAAAACGATTATTGAACTCAACAGTTGTATATCTGATATTTTTTCATATTGAGACTTGGACGTTCAAAGTTTCAACTGTTCGTTGAAAAAAAAATTCAAAAACACCTTAACTAAAAGGTTTCAACTCACCTTTCTTACTTAACTTTTTTTTTCAGATATTTAGTTTACTTATCTCAGAAGATATTGATATCGGTTGCGAGAAAATGAATTTCTTCAGTCAATTATAATAAAATAATTTAATATAAAAGCTTCTTTATACTTAGAAGCAGATGATAAAAATGGGAAGAAAATAATTGAAAGGGAGGGAGAAAACGATTCAACGAGCAATTTGTAATTACTTTTTCGTTTAATTATACCATATGCTCTTCGTTTTCAGTTGGTTGAACTTTTTGATAACAAACTCGTGAACAATTCACATCTGGAGTGCAAGGAATCGACATCAATTCGTACTTTGTTAAAGTAAGATTGAACGACAATATTAGATGTGAAAAATTTCCTTAAATTTCAGCAAACTTTCAAACTTCGTTTAATGTTTCGACAAAAGTTTGTTCTAAGCAACAAATCTTTGATCTCAAATTTAGTTTACTGTCATGGAAATAAAACAAAAATTAAAAAATGAGGAAAAACCTGCCATCAGATATATTAGTGATCTCTTATAACTGTCATCGAACTTTTATTCGGCTTGAGAAATTCTGAAGGAAATCTTGTTTTTCTGACAAAATATAACGTTTTTCCGAAAACGAAAGTCTTTAAAGATGAGTGCTCAGCATTTGTTAAGGCATAAAATCTTTGAAACTAACTTCTAAATTTTGCTTTCAAAGTTTTAAAAGCAATCAACCGAAAAAATTGACTGTTGAAATGAATTATCTCTTTGATAATTTACACGTCCTGACAAGTCAGAATTTAAAAAAATCTGAACGTCGTTGTTCTGAATGCAAACCAATTAGGTTGTTTCTTGTAGTCTGTTTAGTTCAGAGACAAAGAGAATTTAAAAAAACTTGAGATAAAAATCGAGCCTTCAACTGTGATTTAGTTTGCAAAGAGATGGTAGTATTAAAGTCGTAAGTTTGGAAATTCAAAAAGGTTGTTAATAAGTTGTATTGTAGACAATTTGTTAGGCATCAAATCGAAATATCACTGCACTCTCTTATTTCAGATCGCATCGGACATTAGAGATTGCAAGGTCAAAGCCACCAGGTCCCCAGACAGAAAGAAGAATTGATAGCACTTACATAAACTCAAACTGGTGGCTATATAAAAGAATTGATAGTACTTAGATAAACTCAAAACTGGTCCCTATCTTATTCGGGCATCCACAAATAAATTTTAGAGCGTAGATATAAAATTTATCGACTCTTTGTTACGATTTGGTAGTGTATAAAGTACTAGTTAAGTTTTAGTTTATGTTGAGTTTTCTCACCCGCCAAACCTCTCTTAAGGTTTATTTTTCTCCTTTTTTTCCTTTTCTTTTTTTTGCTCTTCGTGTCGGTTTTCTCACTTGTGTTCTATTCGGTGGATCATAACCCCCCATTTTGTCAACTCCGCGTCTCTGTCGTGTTGATTTCCTCGTTGCTGGTTCACACTGGCTTTTTTTTGGTTTTTCTTTCGTTTTCCACCGACGGATCTTGGTGATTTTTCCCTAACCGACGGTACATCATCTTCTTGGTTCGCCGCACCTTTCATCGTTTCACTTCGCTCGATTTCCCACTCGCTATCATCGTCGTCCTCGCTCTCGTCCGCACTATACTCTTCTATCCTTTGTTTCGTCAATCTTCTTGCGTTGTCCTTTGCAATACGACCCTTCTCGGCTTTGCGCTTATACCTGCTGGATTCGCTTGGGGCCGGGGTACTAGGTACAATTTTACTCGGTCCTGGGGTGCACTCATCCCTTCTACTCTCGATTAGGCTTTCATCAGCCGCCGATCTAAAAGACACACCACTCCACCTTAGTAATGACCCTTTTTCCATTTGCACCATATGTTTAGTCAATTTTTCAATTTTTAATGGCAAACGTTTATACCTTCTTGGGTCCTTGGGATCCGTCTTCCCGGTCCTTTGGTATACGGTCGTTGAACTTGTTTTGTGCTTTTTAAGCCAAGTTTGGGTTTTTGGTGGACTTATTTCCTTGGGGTCAACTTCTTCCGGAGCCCTGGGATCCGCTACCACATCGTCATCCAAAATGATTGGAGCTTTCCTGTTTTAAGGGGCATACACCAAATCACTTCTCTTCTCCCAATCTAGGGTGAGTTCAACTTCCGGGAGGTTTCCCGCCTTGTCTAAACAAGATAAATTTTGGTTAACAACATTGTTCCATGTTAAGTTTTTCAATGACGGCTTTTTTGTTAAGTTTCGCAGAGCCGTATTTGCTTCTCGTCCATGGTATGCTTCAAAAGGCGTTAATTTAGTTTTAGAATGTGGCACAAACTGTAACGCGCTAAGCGCCCGGGATATCATTTCTCCAAACTTTTAGTTTTTATTTTCCTGAAGGTAAGTTAACACGTAGTTTTTTATCGACCCAATAGTTCGTTCAACCATTCCTGTCGCGTGATGATCCTTAACCGGAGATTTAATAAGTTCGATACCTTCGTAGTTACAGAAACTTTGAATTTCATTAGAGAAAAGCCCCGTAGCCTGATCCATGTTCAATTTCCTTGGGTGTCCATGGGTATTTATGTACTTCCTTAGGAACTTCAATACATTTTTTGATTTGTTGCTTGAACAAACATTCGCCGACGGCCAATGCGAGAATGTATCTACTGCTACAAGCATATACTTTTTCCGACCCCTTACATAATTATTGGGCCCCAGAAATCTAATTGGACCAAATCATTGGGTTCCTTAGGAACATACGTTTCCCCCATGTCACTTTTCGGAAAGCCCGGTTCAAGGTTTTTACCTGCTTCTAAACAGCTTTTGCAGTATTTTGCCGTAGCCGCGATGTTCCGTTGCATAAGGTGAATCCATACGTCGTTTGCGGCAGCAAACATTTTGTCCCGCCCGTGATGATTATAGTGTAGACGAATCAGAATTGCTGATGATAGATCCTTCGGTTTTGATAACCGGTCGTCCATCCACAGGCAATTCTCACGTACTGCGAAATCGTTTTAGTGTTGGGCGTAGTATTGTTCTAGTCTTGTTCTAATCTCCTTTGCTCGTGGGTTTTTGTCCCTGATGTTATCTCTGATAGTCTTCATAAATGGATCTTTTTCAATGTTTGCTTCAATCAATTTTAAATTCAAAACTTCCGGGTGTTCAATTTTCTTCACTATTCTGCTATTCGATGGCACTATAGAGTAGATCCATTTGTCGGTTTGTACGTGTGGGTACGATAACCCGGGAAACTGGTGTGGAAAAGATATGATCGTATTTAGTTTTTTAGAATTAGTCTGTTTAATATCAAGTTTTTCGGGTGGTATCATTTCAATATCGGAATCCGAACTAACGCTATGAGGTTGATTCATGCGATTCATTACAACGTTTAGATTCACATTTTCCGAATTAGTTGATGTGTTAACGATGGCCGAAGTTGGGGGATCACTTTTTCAGGCGACTTACTCATTTTTGTATATTTTGGGTTACTCCAATTATTCCCAATTAGTATTTTGCTACTGTAACTTTTTAAGGTAATTGGCTTTTCAGTGTAATCTCTGCTACTGTAATTTTTCAAAGTAGGTGGCTTGTTGTTGTAATTAGTAGAACTGGAAGGATTGCGATCGTTTATAATCAAGTTTTTATTCTTGCAACTGTAATTTAAGCAATGAGAACAAAGTCTGAATCTCGTTCTTCGGTATTTGCATTTTTCCCGTATGCAAATATCTCGACGCTGATTGGTTAACCGCCGGTTGCATGTGAGCACGCCCTCTATTGAGCGTTTGTGCTCACGGTGAATATTTGCATATTCGTCTTTTCTTTCATTCTCATTGGATGAAACTGGATCGTTGTTTCGAAACATGACTGTTTGCCCTCTACCGTTGGTTTTCGCTTAATGTTATTCACTTGCCCACCCCTAGGCTTCATTTTATCCTTCGGCTTCAACGCCGCGTTTATCATTCTTATCTTTGCTTCTGTAAAATTCTCATCGTAATGACTTGTCTCGTGTGCCTCTGCGGACGAAAACCGAGACAAATAGTCAGCCATCCCCATTTTCGACCCTTGTCTATGTTCAACTTTAAAGACGTATGGCACCAGTCGATCATACCATCGAGTTAATCGACTGAAAAATGTTTTATTTCCTTTTGGCGACGAATTCAACAATGTAAGTAGCGCTTTATGGTCACAAATGACTGTGAAATACCGGCCGTATATATGATTTCGAAAGTGTTCCGTGGCCCACACTACCGCAAGTAATTCTACATCGTTTATGGAGTATTTTTTCTCAGCTGGATTAAGGTAACGGGATGCAAATGAGATGGGATGCCACTTGGATGCGCCATACTGTTCTAACACGGCCCCTAAGCCATTGTGACTAGCGTCACAAATAATTCTGGTTTCACGGTGCATGTCGAAGTGTCGTAATTTGACAATATTTTTCACCAGCGAGTTTAAATGTTGGAATGCTTTTTCGCAAACGGTTGTCCAAACAAAATCGTGATTTTGACTCAGTAGTGGCCTTAACGGTGCGGTTTATTCTGCGAGATTGGGTAAAAACTTGTGTAAACTGTGTGGTGAACCCTTTAAAGATTTCAACTGCTGTCGAGTTTTGGTTTTCAGGTCTTCAATTGCTTGTTTTTTTCTTACTAAGTGTGGCCGCTCTAATCTCCAAACGAAAATAATTGAATCCAAATTCGTAAATTAATAAGAGATATTTATCGGTAAAAAACTCAGGCAATAGATAAATTTCGGTATTTTTCTTTTGATCAGGACATCATACAACATTTTTAGCATATGTTCGTTTTTGGTACAAATCAGCGCAAGCTAGCCACAAGAACCGGTCGGTAATGTCCTTGAGACAAATTGCTCTTTTTGGCGGGCAACCTTAATCAAGGCTGAACCGAATTAGAACCAAAAAACAGTTAAAATAGGATGTAACCCCCATTTTTAGTATATTAATACATGGGCAGGTGGGTGACTCGAACCTACGTCAACTGTTATTTCACACATATAATCGGCGTTAGCTTACTTTGTCTTAGTCCGCTTGGCCAACTGTGCTTATTTTATATGCATCTATACTCTTGTTTTATTCTACATTTGCATTGCAACATCCTCCCCCCCCCTGGAGAAGGAAGAACCGGAGCGAGCTTAACGGTCGGCCGCGTGACTTCACGGGTTGCGGTCCTGACAAGGGCGGATCGGGCGCAACCGTCCTGTCCGTAGTTTAGCTTGACGATTCGGGCGAGAGGGTAGTACCCACGCGGACTATCGGGCTCAATCACCCACACGAGATCGCCTGTTTTAAGAGTGAAGTCAGAATGAGTGTGCCACTTGACACGCTTATTCAGCGAGGGAACATATTCACGAAGCCAACGAGACCAAATTGCGTTAGCATATGACTGCGCTCGCACGTACCTTTTCTTGTGATCGAAGTGCTCCCCGGGTAAAAGTGAAGGAAAGCTTGTGGCATGTTGTCCAAGCAAAAAATGGTTTGGGGTTAACACTTCTAACTCACGTGAATCGGTACTAACGGGAGTGATTGGCCTCGAATTCAAAGCCTGTTCAACTAAGCAGAGTGTTGTTCCTAACACCTCTTCAGTGACTCGCCTACTGCCTAGGATATCGTACAGCACGCGCTTCACGCTTCGGACGAGGCGTTCCCGGGAGCCGCCATGATGGGGTGCGCCCGGCGGGTTAAATTTCCAAGTAACACCTTTATGTGCAAAAATGGTCGGAGCCATGCCATTCCAGCTCTTGATGCAGGCAAGTAATTCCTTTTCCGCACCAACGAAGTTCGTGCCATTATCCGACCAGATTGTGCTTGGCGTACCACGGCGCGCAACGAACCGTTCAATGCCCATGACACACGAACTTCCAGAGATGGTACAATCTCAAGGTGTACAGCCCTGGTGGTGAGGCAAGTAAAAAAGAATCCCCATCTTTTTTCCGTGCTTCTGCGCACCGGAACGTAAAGCGGTCCAAAGTAATCCACACCCGTATGATTGAAGGGTGGTTGCTTATATCCGAGACGTTCGACAGGTAAATCGGACATAATTGGCTGGATGGTGCTTGCTTTGCGTTTACGGCATGTCACACATTGATTTTCGATAGACCGAAGTAGTCGACGCAACCCAAGTATTGCATATTTCATATTTAAAACGGAGCGCATGTAATCTAATCCTTGATGAAAATGCTTATGGTGGAGGCTGCGGGCCAACAAACGAACTAAGGTATGTCGGGCGTCGAGTATTATTGGGTGCTTAGTATCAAACTCGGTATTCACTAAGCGCACAATCCGTCCGGTGGAACGAATGATTCCAGCGGGACCGGAAATTGTGGCAATTTTACTACTATTCTTAATAGGTTTGCCAGCGGTGAGTGTTTTCAACTCAACGGGAAAGGATTCCATCTGAGCAAGATGAATCAGTTTGCTTTCTGCAATATCAAGTTCAGTGGGGTCGGTGATTCGTAAGTCCTTACCACGAAAATGCTTATGTGAAGGCAACATCCTCAACATAAAAGCGACTACTCGTTTATATCTTGTAAAGGAACTGAACCTTTCCCAATTGAACCCGTGTTCGGGATGTTTGATTGATGTGACATCGGTGACGAAGGAAGATGATGTCTCCAAGCAATTATCAACATCACAAGAAGGACCCTTCAAACGAATTTTATTGATTACCCGATCGTCGGGTATAAACGGCCAATCAGTAGTCCTGAGGATGCTCGGACCAATAACCCAGCTGCTATCCTTGAGGGCTTCCGAAGAAATCCCCCGCGTACCGGTATCAGCTGGATTATCGCCGCTCAGAACATGGTGCCACTCATCAATAGGGGTCGACTCGAGGATTTCGCCGACACGATTAGCGACGAATACAGGTAATTTTTCAGCGGAGTTTAGCCACTGCAAAACTGTTGTACTATCTGTCCACATAAAGACATGATTAATAGAGACGGTAAGGGTGGTCAGTATATAATCTTTTAGTCGTGTGGCGAGCAGAGCAGCTTGAAGCTCTAGCTTCGGTATAGATAGCGCTTTCATGGGCGCAACGCGAGCTTTACCAAAGATGAAGGATATTTGGGTTTTATGCGAGCTCGCGAGTCGCGCACGCAAAAATCCAACAGCACAGAAAACGTCCTGCGAGCTATCACCGAACATGTGGAGCTCAATTTGATCAACAGGCTCTGTGAAGTAACAACGGGGAATAGTCAATTGCCCTAAGAGAGGGAGACCGGAGTACCACTCGAGAAACTTATCTCTTATGTCTTCTGGCAATTCGTCGTCCCAACTTTGACCACTGATTTTCCAAATATCTTTCAGTAAAAGACGGGCCCTAACTGTGTATGGAGCTACTAACCCAACAGGGTCAAACACAGAAGAGACGAAACTGAAGACGGTTCGTTGAGTTATTGCTTTATCGAGAGGACGATCCACGCCTCTGCTAACAACCAATGTGTCTTTCACATGGTCCCTTTCAAGACCTAAGACGTGTGATGATTGTTCGGCACCGTTACATATTTCCTTGATGGGTGAAGACGAGGTTTCGGATTCCTCGGGATTCATTGCTGAAGTGATTTCATCAGCATTACTGACAAATTTAGTCAAATTAAATCCTCCCAATTTAAGTAAGGAAACCAAATTGCGACTAGTTTTAATTGCTTGGGTAACGTTCTCGGATGAATCCAAGTAATCGTCCATGTAAAATTTTTCATTTACGACTGAGGCGGCCTCAGGGTATGTGGACATATTATCAGTTGCTGTTTTTCGCAACGCGAAATTGGCGCACGTAGGCGAATCCCGTGCGCCGAATATATGGCGAGTGTACTGATGAACTACCACATCGGAAGTGGTATCCTCCCGCCACAAAAAACGGAGCGAAATTTGATCGCGGGCAAGGATTCCTACCTGGAGGAACATACCCTCTATATCCGCGGAGACGGCGTACTTATGTTGACGGAATCGCAAAAGCGCAAAAATTAAATTTTGGAGTAGGTCAGGACCCACCAATAAGGACTTATTTAAGGATGTGCCGTGAAACTTAGAAGCCCCATTAAGGACTCGAAGCACCTTACCCGGCTTATTCGGATTTACGACGGGATGGTGCGGAAGATACCACTCGCGATCGCAACGCTTACGTGGATCATGCGGTTCGACGGTAACGACATAGCCTTTCCTAATGTCCTCTCTAATTGTTTCTGCGTATCTTTCGCGCAGCTCAGGGTCTTTACTTAACCTTCTCTCCAATGATTTAAATTGGGCGAGTGACGAGTAATAATTGTTTGGTAGACTGACATTACTATCAATCCAAAGCATAGGCACAATGTATCTTTCGCCATTGTGAACGGTTTCAAAATTGAGGATGGATAAAGCATGTTTATCCGCGGCGGAACGGGCATCGACTTGTTTGAAAGCACCATACGATTCCAACTCGTACCAGGATTTTATCTGGTCGGTCAGAAAAGAATCTTCAACAACACACTTGAAACACGAAGAAGTAGAATTACCGGACGGCGGCAACAGACCACTTAAGACCCAACCTATCGGTAGGTGAATGGAACACGGTGAGTTTTTATCATCTCCCAAGATGAACTCAATGGGTCTAACGGCGTGGTAGTAGTCTTGTCCGATAATAACTTCAACGTCCTCATGATTATATTGAATGGGCTTAATAGGTGCTAATTGTGGATATTTATTCTGCAAATCAGCAATATTGATTAATTCGGAACCAATCCGAATATTGTCCTTAGCATATGCACAGAGAGAAAATACCAAATCACTATTATTCGGCTTGGAGGAAACTGTGAACTTGACCCTCTGAGTCTCAACAACGGTGGTCGAATTGAAACCACTAATTGACAAGTTAACGGGCTCCCCTACTAAGCCGAGATGGTTTACGAGTGACGAAGACACCCAGGAGTGAGTCGATGCACTATCACAAAGAACCAACGTCAGGAGACTGGTTACATCCAAGGATACACCAAGTGTTGCAATTGGCAACAACCCTGTAGAAGATTCAATGTCATGTACATCACTAACAGCGGCATGGGTGGAAGTGTTTGTATTCTCCTTGGATTTGTTTGTTCCAGCCTTCTTCGAGACATTCGAATTTTCCTTCCGAGGAAATATTCTTTCGGCTCCATGGAGCAAGACATTATTTGTGCTATCACACTCTGGCTTCGGGCACTTTTTTGCTCTAGAACATTGCCGGAAACTATGATTGCCATTGAGACAAGCGAAGCAAAGTTTCTGTTCAGCTACGTATTTTGCTCGCTGAGTAGCATTCTTTTCCTTAAAAACAGCACAATTCCACAATGCATGACTACCCTTACACAAAACGCACGGCGGAAACTTAGACTTATCCTGAGCCTTACTTGTTACCTGGCTATTGGCTGCAAAAACTTTGGTTGTTTTTGGTTTCACTGGTTCCTCGTTTTTTTGCCTTAGAGTTGAGTAAACGTAATCTTTCATGCCCCTCGGCCTTTTCTTTCAACCAGTTGTTAAAGTCTAAGAGTGTTGGTCGCTGCCAATTATGTCTAACAGTATGCATTGACCAAGCCTCCTTGAGGTTAGGCGGAAATTTACTAACAGCTTGGTTTAACAGGTTAACACTCTTTAGATCATCGTTGAAAGACAATGATTTGAAAACTGCTACGAGGCCAGATATGACAGAGGAGAAACTAATGACATTTTCCGAATTGTGCATCTTAAGTGGCGGAAAAGTATTCAGCTTATCAAGATGCGCACCAACAATGGCATGTGGTTGCCCAAACTTCCGTTGCAAGGTAGCCAGTGCATCCTTGTAAATAACGCCACTATAACTAAACTCCGCAATTGCAGTTTTTGCTTTGCCTATGACGAGCGTTTTTAAGTATGTCAGTTTCGTATCATCGTTGAGAACAGCGGAATCAACGGTGGACTTAAACTGACCAAACCATTCGTGCCAGTTTAACGGGTTGCCGTCAAACTGGGCTAACTTCCATTCAGGAAGATGATCTCTGCGGCTATGCATCAATAATTCCGCCAATTCACGAGCGGAGAGAGGTCGATCCGATGAACAACCTTGGTTCGGATAAGCGGGAGACGGTGCGTAGTCTTCGTTGACTGGCTGATAACCAGTATTAATTTGATTGACAAAATGCGGAACATGTTGTGGATGAACTGGGGGAGTATTAAAATACACAGTCCCACCACTAGTATACGGAGCGGCGGTGTTACACGATGGGACAATAGTAGTCACATTAGAAAAAATGTTTCCAGCATTACAACTCTGAGCAGGCGTGACGATTGGAGTTGTAGCTGCCAATCGCCATAAGTTTGCATCACTTGTGTAGTAATCGTTGATATAAGGTGACACAGTATGCGGAAAAAAGGGAAGATTATGTTGCGTCTGGACTGGCGCTGCATGGCAATTAGGTGCCGAAAAGAGAATCGGCGTTGTGTTTACTCCAGAAGATGAGAAGCCACCACGAGCAAATGCAGGCGACAAAGAAACAAAACCAGAACCGGGTTGGGCCGGTAACATTGGGACAGGTAATGATTCCGGTTGCGCGATGGCAAAACTACCATTAGTTATGTTTGAGCTCATGGTCTGTAAAGGAACAGCAGACGGTGGTGGTAACATGTGTGCACCAGAATTCGTATTGTTAACTGGGAATGGAACAGAGGCTGGGAATGAAACAGAAGCTTGCAATGGCAAAAGGCTTGCGCTGCCAAACTGAGGCATAGCCCGATGTCCATGACTATGGATTCCAGGGTCACTCAATGCTGTGTGCTCATGGTTATGACTATTACTGGTGTGAATTGCATGAGCGAGGATGGCGGAAGTCGTCGGTCCTGACGAAATGGGTACAGGAGTGAAGGCCTGCAAACCTGGCGCACTAGCAACGTCGGGAGGTGATTGTGAACTAACGGAGTCTACCCAATCATTAGTTCGATCGGTTGCTACCTTTGAAATAGGTTGACTTACTCCTGTTAAGTTACTTTCCGCTACCTTCTCGCTAACCTCAGATGAACTGTCCTCAAGTTCAAACGCTTTCAATTCCATTTCAAATAGTTGCTTTTTATGATTTTCAGCCAATTGCTCTAGTTCCAGCTGACTTTGTTCGAACTTAAGACGGTTCTCTTGCTCTTTAAGTCTTAAAGATACTTGATATTGCCTTTCCAGCTCCTCATGGCGTCGTTTTACTAAAGCTAACTCATGCCGTTTCTCACTTGATGACATAGTGCGAACAGCCGACGTATGACGAGTGGAAGCAGATTTATCAGACTTATGTGAGTCAAGCTTTCTACTATCCTTAGACTTATTAGAGACCTTAGACCTGTTTTCAGATACTCGTGCTGCTGAATCACTTGTTTTGTGGGAGCGTGAGGATGTCTCAGACCTATCTTGTTGTAAAGATCCCTTGCTCCCTGTAATGCCGGCTGCTGGAAATGACGAAGGTTCAAGGCTCATCTTGTAACTCTGAGTTTCGTGCATTACTTTATCGTTCATTTCGGTTACTTTCTTAAGCCAAAGGTCTTGCTGAGCAATAATTTTTTCAGGATTTTCTGTTTTTCCCGCTAACCTAATTAATTGCTCATTGACGTCGACAGCTTTTTCCAACGCAATTTTACATTTGTAAACAGCATTATCAATTTTTGTAGTGCGACTATTAATCTCAATGTACTCAAGTAATAATGAGTGACCTTTAAGCAGCTCATTTTCTAGATTTAGACGAGTTTCGAATAACTTGCGTATCTTACTTTGGAATTTTTCGTCCATGTTTTTCACAAATTAACAATATTCTACGGATGCTCACTTATAGAAAACAATCAATAAAATGAGATAATGTTTTGGTACGTAATCAAATTTGCATTAGTAAATCAACATTAGCTTACAAGACGGGGGAACTTGACGTATCAAAGCTTCTACCTGAAGCCTATTTCTTATAGCTTTCCGAGCTTTGAGGGGTAAGCGGTTTCGCTTCTTACGTGTCTTAAGGATGTTAAGATTAGCGCTATAACGCCTTAGAAGGAGGAGAGTCTTTAACTCAAGGGAAGGAGGCTGGTGAAGCTCTTTGTACTTCTCAATTAGTACCTGGTCCTTAGCCTTACGCTTAGAGATAAAGTCTTTAACGACGTTGAGAACGAGAATACCTGTTGAACCTAAATTTTCCTCTATATCCTCGGTTCCGTTCCGTCTACAGTATACGATCGCACAAATGTTTGTCCTATACCTTAATAACAAATTGACAAGTTGCTCACTACTCAGCTTGCGGTTATTGTTGCTGCGGTGCCTCTTTATCGAGTTATTAATGGCGTGCCAAATTACAAGGTCGTTACGGTGCGACAAGTAGTGATGAAGGTAGTACTGTATCGTTTTCTGAGAGTCCCTAGCGTTAAAGTTCAAACTTAAACCTGGCTTCGTAAAGCAAGTATCTTTGACGCGCTTCTGGGACGGAGCGGGAAGTTTTCGGAGCGCGTGATCCGAAAAACTAGCTCCTAGAATGAATACCATACACTTAGGGGACCTATGCGACGGCTTCGTTACGCTTAAGTACCAATGGGGTTGGAAAATTAAGTAGGTCGGTTGAACTCCAACAACACACACGGAGTAAACCGGAGGATGAAAGAATTCAACTTAACTCACTTAATATCACCGTACCTGACCACTTAACTTTACTGTCACGCAACGAAGTCAATAATCTGACGGTCTGAAACGGCTTTGTTTTACTCGAAGCGAACTGGCTTTCAGTTTCACCAATGGTGGTGGGGGATCAGGCAAATTGGTTAAGTTCCAACAACACTCGCGGAAGAAACCTGAGGATGAAAAAACTCAGCTTAATTTGCCTGATATTTCGCTACCAGACCACTTAACATAAGGTTGGTGTCATCTTACAGCACAGTTTTGCAGAATTCTGGAGACGTTTTGAGGATTTTTTGGCAATTTTTTTTACTTTTTTCACAAAATTTTTCAGAAAATTTTGGTCAGCAGGTTCGAGTCATAAACCAATCCAAAAAACTAGTCCAGTACCTCTTGTCTAGGTTTCGATTTCACTGATTAATATTCCGTTCACATATATCCAAAAATTTTTGGTATCGAGAAAAAATGTCAAGTCAGTTTGTCTATGTACCGACTGTAAGATATTTCAGTTCAACGGAACTGTCCAAAAATTTTGGGTATAGAGAAAAATTACCGGGGGCTAGCTTGCGGAAAAATTTCTCAAGATGTATGACAGCGTATAAAAATTTATAGTACAATATGAGAGTTTTAAACTAGTCGAGTCTTACAGTTTTAATTGGAGATTGGCGACACCGGTTTTGGATTATGAAACTATCGGCCAGACGCAGAGAAGTTGTTCCATGATTGCTTCTATCACTTCCACAAAATGTCTGTAGCTGGCCTGCACTTGTCCAACTGCACTTTTTCGGTCCTTTTAACACTCTGACCAAAGGATGCAGACAGGGTGGACACACTGTCGTTTCGTGACAGGGTGGACTGAGTCGTTTCGAGACAGGGTGGACACACTCAAGTCCGGAAGAATACACTCGTGTCCGCAAAACTCTTGTCACACTCGTGTCCGCGAATACACTCGTGTCCGCGAAGAATACACTCGTGTCCGCGACAGGTTGGATTGAGTCGTTTCGAGACAGGGTGGACACACTCAAATCCGGAAGAATACAATCGTGCCGGCGAAACTTCTTTCGAGATTGAAGTATCAACAAGGACCCTTGTGGAGCGCCAAAATGTGGCCGCTCTAATCTCCAAACGAAAATAATTGAATCCAAATTCGTAAATTAATAAGAGATATTTATCGGTAAATAACTCAGGCAATTGATAAATTTCGGTATTTTTCTATTGATCAGGACATTTTTAGCATCTGTTCGTTTTTGGTACAAATCGGCGCAAGCTAGCCACAAGAACCGGTCGGTAATGTCCTTGAGACAAATTGCTCTTTTTGGCGGTCAACCTTAATCAAGGCTGAACCGAATTAGAACCCAAAAACATTTAAAAGGATGTAACCTCCGTTTTTAGTATATTAATACATGGGCAGGTGGGGGACTCGAACCTACGTCAACTGTTATTTCACACATATAATCGGCGTTAGCTTACTTTGTCTTAGTCCGCTTGGCCAACTGTGCTTATTTTATATGCATCTATACTTTTGTTTTATTCTACATTTGCATTGCAACACTAAGGGCGTGATACCACTTTCCCCAATTCGAAATCCAGCCATTCGCACTTTGTTTTCGCAAATTCACATTTTCGTAATTTTAATGCAACATTAGAGATATCCAGCTTTCTCAATATCTTTTCCATCATCGCAATATGTTCGATCTTAGGTCCTTTTGAAGCAATTAAGATGTCATCAGTGAATGCGCTAGCTTGGGGGAACTTCTTAAGTAAATTATGAATTACCTTTTGGAATTCCGCCGGCATTGATGTAAGTCCGTAAAATCCGTTTTTAAAACAATATGTCCCTGTGGATTTCCCACCAACTAGTGAGAAATTGCACTGCTCGATCGGTTTTTGTTCTAAGGCGACTTGTCCGTACGCATATGTGAAATCCAACATTAAAAAGTATATATTCCCCGCTTTTTTCTCCGCGATAATCTGACTTACTCCGTCTACTAATTCGTCAATATTTGGCATTTGGTACTTATTCTTGTGTACCTGCTTGTTTAAGTCTCTTGATTGCAGTGGTAATTTTATACTTCCATTGTTTTTTACTGTAACTACGATAGGAGAAACGAAAGACTTATCTGAGCATTCTTGTAATTTTACGATATGCACTTCATTCATCAGCCGATGAATTTCCTTATCCACCTTATCTTGTAAACTGATTGGCACCCTGCGCCCTTTTTGTTGTACTGGCTTCAAATTTTCAAAAAATTCAACTCTTACTTTTGCATTCCGGATTTTCACTGTCCTTGTGAACAAATTTGGGTACAACTTACAGAAGTATATTTGCAATTCGTCATATTCCTCCTCCTATTGACTGATCCCTTCCCCTGTTATTCCCATCACTTTCTTCCGCTTCACTAACTCGAGACCCAGGGTGCCCATAAGATCGCGCCCCAGGATTGACTGATGATTCATGGATATTACTGACAATTGTGCTGGTGCTGCCCAGCCGTTTAATGACA
Organism: Symsagittifera roscoffensis; assembly: GCF_963678635.1. Lineage (NCBI taxonomy): Eukaryota > Metazoa > Xenacoelomorpha > Acoela > Convolutidae > Symsagittifera > Symsagittifera roscoffensis. The sequence continues at coordinate 11,528,531 of NC_087069.1, forward strand.
TCATCATTGTTACCTTTCCGAGTATGTTTGTTCGATTGTTATTGTAATCCAGGAATTCATATTTTGAAGGCTGTAGTTGAATATTCACTTTACCTAACGTTATTTTTAGGTCGTTAATGCTGAAAATAGTCACTGGGGATCCACTGTCGATCCACAACCACATCTTCTTCCCTGATTCCTCAACTTGCACGCGGGTCCCAGGGATCTTCAATTCAGTCTGATTCCTCTTCCTTTTTATTGACATTACCATGTAATTGTCCGATCCCGACGTCATGGATTCATTTTCCCCGCACCCCTGGTGATTCATTCAAGTCATTTACGTTTTGCGTACTCTGATGATGCTCATTTTCCTCCCTAACCAATCCGACTCGTCCTCGTCCCCTCCATTGGTTAGTACCTCTCCAACTCCTCGACATGTTCGTTCAAAATGTCCCAATTTTCGGCAGGAGTTACATTTTGCTCCTTTTGCAGGGCAGCTCGCGATGTGATCCAGGGTAAAATTTGGTGCGTCGCAATTCTAACACCTACGGTTATTTCCGCTTCCTCCACTACTAGTTGATCCTTGGGTGTATCCTCCACGTCCCCCACGTCCTCGACCTCGAAAAAATCCTTGTCCCCTTCTTATGTTATTTACCGGTTCCTCTTTTATTGATATTGCCGGAGCTGTTGAAGCTGGTTTCCCGTATATGATTTGTATGCGCGCTCCCCACGTTCATAGGATAAGGCGATCCGGTAAACTTCTTCAGGTAGCTTAGTTCATCGTGATAATTCTCGTTGGCAATCCGACTCCCGCAAATTCATAATGAAAATGTCACGAACATTTTCGGCCGCATTTTCAAAATCACATCTACCTGCTAGGGCGCTTAGCTCAGCATGGAATTTTTCGAACGTTTCGTTCTCACGTTGTTTTCGTCCATAGAAGAGTCCCCGTTCATGTGTTACATTCCTCTCTCTTTGGAAAACATTTTGCATCTCATCTAGAACCCGTGGGTACCGCTCGGTTTTAACTTTAACCGTCGGTTTTCGTGCTTTGAATATCCGTTGCGCCTCGTCTCCGATACAAAAATATAGATTAGACTTTAACTTTTTTTCCGAATCGAGACGGTTTTTTCCATTTACTTCTGCAGGCAACGCCGTGATAGCCGCTGCATTTAGAGTACTCGCAAAATAGAAATCATCCGGATTAATATCGTACTTTGCTATCATCCCCCAGTGAAATTTGATTATCCACTCCTCCCAGTAGACTGGAGGTTCAGGTATTCGTGTTTCCCGAAATGCTACTATGTTTAGTGGATTTTTCCCCCTCCTTTTTTCTCAGCTGGCTGCGCCATGTTAAAGTCGTAAAATTTGAAATTCAAAAGGGTTGTAATAAGTTGTATTGTAGACAAACTGTTAGGCATCAAATCGATATCTTACTGTACTCTCTTATTTCAGATCGCATCGGACATTAGAGATTGCAAGGTCAAAGCCAGCAGGTCTCCAGACAGAGAGAAGAATTGATAGCACTTAAGAGAAGAATTGATAGCACATAAACTCAAACTGGTGTCTATATAGAAGAGTTGATAGTACTTACATAAACTCAAAACTGGTCCCTATCTCAGTAGTTTGAGAAAGTAGATCGTTTTTTTTTTTCAAATAGACTTTTCAATGTGCGCTTTTCACCAACTTTTATGAATGCATGACGTAGGTGTGGCAAATTAACATGGCACGGAAATCCATGCAGTTAGGAATAAGGCGCGCTTATTGGTCTAAGTCACGCATCACCAGCAGAAAAAGTAATCGAAAAATTTACCGTCTGATTCGAAATCAGTTACCTCAAATTATGGTAACAATTAACAAACAAGTCGGCCAGCTTATTAACTGATATAGATAAGACGAAAATGGAGAGACATCAATTAAAATAAAACCCTACTCTCAGGGATTCTCTTTTTGTACTGTTTTGATATATCAGTTTTTGGCAAACGGAATCTAAAATTTTTCTAAAATTGTTTTTGGCGCCAATACTTCACTATTTTTGAAAGCTTTCAAAGTTTTCAAAAGCTTTCAAAGTTGCCCAGAAAGGCCCTTTTTGACCTGTTTTATCAAAAAATTTGCCTAGGGCGCAGATGAGTTATCTGAAACAGAGAGCCTTTTCAGTGCTTTGCAATAGCTCGGGAAAATCAAATTAGCCTACTTCAGCTCGCAAGCATTGATTGCCTTCATTGACTCCGCAACGATCAAATAATCTGAAAAATTTTGGCTGAAAATGTCTGCAGACTTCAAAAGTAGTTTGATGGTAATTGTATTTTGATCAGATTTCCTAAGCGTCTCGCAATAGAGTATCGTGGAAAATAATCGATTATAATGGCTTAGATCGGCAGAAAATTTAGCCCATACAATCGATTTGCATGACCAATTAAACCATGAAATTTTGGATTTTTAGGGAATTAAATATATATCTTTTCAATGTTGAAAATTTCATGGTAATCCCCTTTCCTCATCCCCTTCCCAATTAATTGCTTCCCCAAGGTCCCACCTCGCAGGTGGGATGTGAATAACGTGAATGGAGTTGTAATCTGGGGGGAGGGGGAGTGTCTTGAAAAGAGCTTAACATGGGATGGGGCACAAAAATGGAATAAGTGTATCAAAGTGTGAAGAAACTAAAATAAAAAACTTTAAAAAAATTAAGGAGAAAAGGTTGAAAACAAGATAACAATTTTACATAGTAGCCACAATAATTTTGCCATTTTGTTTTGCCATTTTGTCCGCGACATCAAACTGCTTCTCTAGGTCCGTTCATATATTCTATCTTAATGGCACCGCAGAGTGGTCGCTTGGGCAATGAGTTCAGCGGATCGACCGAGATTCATTAGAATACACAATCCCGAAAGGATTGAGTTTTTGGCAACTATTACGTACTGTACTCTCTTACATGCCCCTTAACGTTGTGCTATTTGAGCCGTTATAACCGCTCGATACGATCGAACAATTTTCCAAGGGTAATTGTATTCTCATAATAAAGGACAAACACAGAAGGCTCTAGGTGACCAGAAAATATCTAATCTTCTAATAAAAGGAAAGGGTTCGAGGTTCATCAGCAAAATGCCCTAATTACGAATTAACTGCGCGCTAACTTGATTGTATAAATTTCTTCCTCTATAGAAAACCAACAAAACACTTGAACCCAGTAAATCCACACTACTGCCCATTTCAACCGGCTAGAATTAAAAGTGTCTCTACAGATCACCATTCTTTTAGGTACTTTAACTGATCTTTCGGACTTCAAAGTTTCTCGTTCTCTAACTCTGAGAACCAATTATCTTCTAACTTTGCTCCCGTTGTTCTTTATTCTAACGATAGGTTGTTTTTTTCTCTATATTCTTTGTTTATTTGAATTTAAATTATAATCAGAGTTATGTCGTGCCTATAATTCCTGTTTTTTTTTTACCCAGTTCACAAGTTTTTTTCTAAATCTTCCTCTGACTTCACTCTGACGTCACTTGTTTTTACTGTATGTATCTCTAAGTGAAACGTGCAAAACTCAAGTCCAATTTCACCTCTTAACCGAATTATGTTTTATTAACCAATCGTCCAAGGTTTTTTTAGTCATCCCATTAACAATCTGAGGGTAGCTAATTTTGTGGGTAGCTAATTCATTTCAAGCATCTAAGGTTCCTGTCTCTACTCTATTCCAATCCTGACACTCTAGCTATCAGGATAACATATCTCGCTCAATGGGGGTCAAAAGGTGCAGAATTTTATCTTCGAAAATCTAAGTGAATATTCTGTCTATTTAATTCAATTAGAGAACCCATTCACCATGCCAAGCTCCCCTCACTGCAAATTTACTCTGGGACAAATTTTCTTCAGTCTGATTTAAAATCTTTTGATAGCTCATTCGACAGCTGAGTTGAACCCAATGTTTGCTAAGTCTTCTTTGTTTAGTTCCACTACTTCCATATTACAACGTAGAAGCTGTATACCTCTCAGCTTCTTCTCCAAATGGATAAGTTCCTGCTCAATTTTTGACATGTTCATCCTTCTCAACCCCAAAGGCGCCATTTTCCGGTGTTTATCCCGGGGTTTCCTATACAAGTTTGGCCGTGAACGCCCAAAAACCAAATGAGGATCACCCGGGATTGCTCGGGGTCAATCTTCCGTATTGGGGTTCAGTTTCTTTTTAAGGTCCTACCTTCCAAGTTTCATCATATCAAATGAGGAACCAAATGAGGATCACCCGGGATTGCTCGGGGTCAATCTTCCGTATTGGGGTTCAGTTTCTTTTTAAGGTCCTACCTTCCAAGTTTCATCATTCAAGTTTTCTATTTTTAGGGAGTCCATTATCCCTTTTCCCGAGACACAACTGTTAATATCAGCAGAAGGGATTCGCTCTTAGTCGCCAGAGGGGTTTCATTCAAGGGGCGTTTTTTTGGGTTTGGGTTCTAGTGTTCTTTGCTGCCAAAAAATTATATGCCC
>NC_087069.1:11533185-11676853 GCF_963678635.1 Symsagittifera roscoffensis
CTTGCTTCTAAATCAAGAATATAATTTTATAAGCGCCATTTTTTTCTTCCACCGACACAATTACCGATTGTAACAAAACTTGGTCTGCTGGTTAGCCGGGCTGACCACAACCTTTTACCACAAAATTTCTTACCATAGAATTCCATACGTACAGGTAATTGGATGATACCTCTATGATAAGCCTTTTTCATATATGAAAAGTGTATGACAAGTTTTTTCCATGCACTTGATGTATGGAATTGTATGATCAAAATTTTTGGTGTATGGTTGTCAAATCGTTTAGTTAGGTCATGGCAAACATAATTTGTCTTCATACTAAACCTTGTAAAAGCTACCGTTAGACTAGAAAAGTGTTTGGCTCTTTTTCCTTTTCCCCCCACCTCCCACGATCATCATTTTTATGGTGTAACGACTGGTTTTACAAGGTTACATATGAAAACCAAATGTGTTTCGCACATCTTAATTAGTCCGCATGTCAATTTCCATAATGATCGGACTATGTGAACAGTAACTTTACTAGTAAAAATTAGCAGGTGGGGGGGAAAGGAAAAAGAGCCAAGTGTTTATGTGAAAATAGGTGGGAGAGAGCTTGAATAATTGATTTCCTGGCTCTATTCCTTTAAATTTTTGACACGGAAAAATGGGGTACTTTCGTCCATTTATATTTTGCTCAAAACATGTTGTTATTGTTCCGACTTTCGATACGAAAGTAACGGAATATTTGTGCTCGGGGTGGGTTTTTTTTCTTCAGACAAATTTCGACTTTTAAATGGCTATTTTTGACGGAATTTTTTTATATCATTCAAAAGGCAATGTTGTCCTGAGCTTAAATTTGAAAAGATATTTCACCTGTGATCATTTTGCGTAATTTTATGAGGGTTTAAAGATTGCCATTTTGACCAATTTGGGACAATTAACGCGCGATATAATTCGCGCTATTAACGCGTAAGCGGAGATTTAATCCGTCTTATAAATCGTTCCAAATTGGTTGAACGAAGCTTATTTGCCATAATTGATTTGTTACAAGGAACGAAATCTCTCTTTTTGTACTTTATATGGCGTGTGGGGATGATTTTCATTTAAAAAAATTCAAATTTTAGAATTTTTTTTTTTCATTTTATTTTAATTCATTTAATTTTTTTATGGTATTACTGCTGCTCCATAAACCTTAAAAGGCAGTCGGAACATTCAGGGCTTCGCCCTGGTACGAGCAGTCTTGTTGTTTTTGTTTCTAACAATTGACCCTGATGGCTTATGGCTTTGGCTCTTTTTCTTCCCCCCCCCCCACCTGCGAGTTTTTACATGTAAATTTGTTGACCACTTTATCGGATTGTTAAGAAAATTTACATACGGACTAATAAGGTCACTACAAACATATTTGGTCTTCATATTTAACCTCGTAAAACCACTCGTTACACTAAAAAAATGAAGCTCGTGTGAGGTGGGGGGATAAGGAAAAAGAGCCGTTTTTCTGACCTTAATTATTGCTTCTCTTCTTCGGAAAAGCACGTTTTTGAAATGCATCTGTTTGGCTTTTGATTTGCCATTATTCTGAGGCGGAAAAATCTAATATCTCTAATATTACACGTGTACCAAGACTATGCCAGTACGCAAATTCGATAACCATCATTTCGGCTTCTTTCGAACGAACAAAATCATAGTCGCCAGTCACAGACTTTTATCTTTTTTGCTAGTATTTGATGCGCTTAGGCGAAAAAATTTTCTAAAAGTTTAATCTTTTCGGTTTGCTGGATTTTTCTGGAACAATCAAAATCGAAATCTAATTTAATACTTGAAGCAAATTAGTTAGAAAAACAGGTAAGCATGCGCGATTGCTCAACTTGGCTCTTTTCCACTCCCCCACAAACTTTCAAATCTTCAAACTTTCTGTTTTTAACAATCGCCTTACGTGTTTTTTTTTGTGAAGTATAAGTAATAAGTCTGTTCACTGTTGTTATTTTATTTAGCATTTCATATTGAATTATGTCAAGGTGAAACTACTTTCTGAAACTGAAAACTAAAGGTAGGGTGGAACATTGTATAAAAGCCCTCATTTATGGGCTTTTTCTTATTGTTAGTCGCAGCTCAGCTCTTTTCCAGTTCTTTCCGTTTTTTATGAATTTTGAATTAGGAAAGCCCATTTAAATTGACTATGATGTTGTAAACTATAGAATAATATGACAGCGTGAATAAGTGAAAAATTTGTTACAAAGTTTTTAACGTGTAAACTACAGTATGAACAATTGGTAGTCCATTTTTATGACATTTTTGGTAGCTGGTGGGAAACTGGTAAAAATCCCCTAGCTCTTATACAAAATATAAGATACAACAATTTAAATCTATTTTTTGGTTATGAACTGAAAATATTGAGATCTCTAACTCATTTTATACTACATCGAAAAAAATCTTGAAGGGGCAAAAAATTTAACCAACGTAAACTTTGTCTTTATAAACCAAAAAGTTACATCTAGCGGTTTGTAATATTTTAATTAATGAAAACGCGAGAATTGCTCTATGATCTAATAGCTGAACCGAGTTTCGAACATTTTGATTCAAGCACTAAGTATTATTGATTGGAAGTTTTGCAGTTGCTGAAAGTGATGAAGATTCGCTCTCGCAAAAAGTCGTTTAAAATGCGCAGGTACTTGTTTTCATAAATCTTTCTAAAATTGTTGCCATTATAATCAATATTACCTTTTTAACTCATTCTTTTTTATAGTTCACCCCTGACTGATTTTTTCTAAAACTCAAAATAAGAAACTCCATTTTAAACATTTTTTCGTTATAAGCTGCAATCAAACGTGCCAGCATGAAAAGGTGAAGAAAATTTTACATCCGTTCTTTCTTGCAAAAGGCCATGTGAGCAATTTTTGAGCAGTTTGACTTTTTTATGAGGGGTTGAGAACATGGAAAAGAGCCCTAATTTAGTCTTTATTTTCTAAAAGTATAGCGAGAAAAAAAATAGTTTCACAAGGATTATATCGCATTTAAGTTCCATGAAAAATTTCTTTTTATTCTCATACAGTCCCCAAAAATTATGTTTTTGTCCCAAGAGTATCCTCAAATCACAAAATAAAAATTTTACGCATGACTCTTCAGTTCTTAATTGTTTTTTAAAAAAAGCAACAAAATGAAGCAACCTCAACAAAATGAAGCATTGCAACTGAAAACTAAATAAACTCAACTTGGAATTGGCAGTTGCTATTTTATTTGGCATGTCATATTGAATTATGACAAAGTGAAAATGGTTTTTAAAACTGAAACTTAAAGGTGGGGTCAGGCATTGTATAAGAGCCCACATTTTTGGGCTTTTTCTTATTATTACTCGCAGCTCGGCTCTTTTCTAGTTTTTTCAGTTTTTTTATGAATTTTGATTTAGGAAAGCCACTTAAAATGATTATGTTGTTCTAAACTGTAAAAGAACATGACAGCGTGAATAAGTGAAAAAAATTATTTAAAAGTTTTCAAAGTGTAAATTACAGTATGAACAATTGTTAGTCCACCTTTACTGAGATTTTTAATAGCTGGTGTTGAAGTGGTAAAAAGCCCCCAGCTCTTATACAAATTATAAGATGCAACAATTTTTCTCAATTTTTTGGTATATTAATAATTTCTCTTTTAATAGGATAAAAGATCTGCAGTAAGTGTTAACAACTGAAAATTTTGAGATCTCTAACTCATTTTATACTACCTCGCAAAAAAATCCCGAAGGTTAAAAAAATTGAACCAACGTAAGCTTTGTCTTTTCTAAACCAGAAAAAAAAAACACAGATAGTGGTTTGTAATATTTTAATTAAAGAAAACGCGAGAGTTGCTCTATGATCCAATAGCTGAACTGAGTTTCAAACATTTTGATTCGTGCACTTTTTTTATTGATTGGACTTTTTGCACTTGCTGAAAAGTCATCAAGATTCGCTCTCGCAAAACGTTGTTTTAAAAGCGCAGATTCTTGTTTTCGAAAATTTTTCTAAATTTGTTGCCATTATAATCAACATTAACTTACTAACTTATTCTCTTTTATAGTAAACCCCTGTCTGAGTTTTTATAAAAACTCAGCATAAGAAACTCTATTTAAGACATTTTTTTGTGATAAGCTGCCTTCAAACGTGTCAGCATGAAAAATTGAAGGTCTCGGAGAGGCAAAGGGAGTACTCTTAAGCCCGAGACGAGACTTAGGAAGCCAGTTGTAAAATTGGGAGAAGTAATGATCGAATCGATAGCAAAAGAGAACACAGAGAATCGAAGGGGCAAAAAGAAAAGGAACCCACATCCAAGTTGAAGCGTAAGTAATCGATTATAACGGATTTTAATGATAATTTTTGACAATTAGAATTGATTATAATTACCAAAATTAGGTGTTTGAAGGTTTATATTTGATTATAAACGTGATATGGGCTCTTTTACCTTTTCACCCCCACCTACAAGTTGTTTAGAGTGATTTTTCTGTTCACATTGTCGGGTTGTTATCAAATTTGGCATAAGGACCGTTTAGGGCCTGACAAACATATTTAGTGTTCATTTTCAACCTTGTAGACCACTCGTTACACCATGAAATCTATACTTATAAGATTTGGGGGGGGGGGAGAGGAAAAAGAGTCGTGATATTTTCCAAGAGAATAAAATCTCTTATAATCGATTATAATGCAATATAGTTCTTACAAAAAACCTTTAGAACCAAGTACAATCGATTATCATCGATATTAATCTCTTATTTTGCCAAAATTTTGTCAATTCAAAGCTATAATCGAATATTATCTTATGGGTTATTTTTTTAGGTCAGTAAGAAAATCTCTAAAGGAGAGATCTCTTGAACACTTCGGTTCATCTGAACACAAAGTCTTACCACGAAACAAAAGTTTCATAGAGATCCTTTCATATTTGTGGAAAGGTTCCCGCGGTAGGTGAAAAACAATCTTCCGAATCAATCATGAACTTAAATGAATCTTGCGGATGTTTTGGTAGTTAAAAAGCCTAAAATATGCATCACAAAACAACTTTAATGGGGGAGAATTGAAAAAAAAAACCTATAAATTTGAATTGATTGGAGAACTATAGAAACATTTTTTTATTTTTCATAGGAACCAACGAATACAAAAAGCGGCTCTTTTTCTTTTCCCGCGACGTGCAAACTTTTACTTGTGAAATTTAGTTTACGTTATCCGAATGTTACGAAAATTGGCCAGCGATTTAATTAGGCCATGACAAACATATTTTGTCCTCATGATTAACCTTGTAAAACCCCTGGTTACACCAAAAAAAGGACGCTTATGTGATTATGTGATTTTGGGGGGGGGGGGGGGGGGGAGGAAAAAGAGCCCAAAAATAAGCGATTTAGATGCAACTTCAAGACAAATAGACAAACAAAAGGGGTTATAATCAATTATAATCGATTATAATGGATTTTTGTGCACAATTAATGAAATAAAAATTCGATTGAAAATAATGGATTACAATAAATTATAATAGATTATAATTTTATCGAAAGATAGACAAATAAATAATCGATTACAATCGATTATAAGGCATTATGATTATTTATAATATGATTTTAAAAACAGAGATTATAATCGATTAATAATTGATTAATATCGATTCTTTCTCAATTGTAGTAAGACTGGTACTAAAATGGTAATAAAATCGTTTTTTTTTACCGCTTGAAACTGGATGCGGGAAAATCCAAGTGGCGATGGAAACTGAAAAACTAATATCCCAAGAAGAGAAACTTCGAAAAACCTATAACTCAAAAACTCTTGATAAAACTATTTTACCACAGTTAACTACTATTTTTTTTATGTTTTACATACGTAGGGGTATTTGAGGGCTACTTATTTGATGTCAATCATTTGAATTACTTATTCTAATGATGGGCACATTTCAAAAATCGCTCGTGCTGAGAACTGTCAAATCACGACAGAAAATTGCGTGTGATCATAACTAGCATATTCAACCACGCGCCAGATCTTTTGCCTTGATGACTTTGGAAGTATGGTAGCTTGTCTCAAGGAAACCCTTTGCTATTCCATCATCGCGTTTCGTCAGTGGACCTCAGTGGAAGACGGTGTGCGTCAATCTTTGATATTTATATGGTACATGATTGGTCAAAAAGGTACAATCTTTTGCCTGAATTTTTTTCATAAAAAATTTTGACTGCCACAGTGGGTATAATTTCCGGCAGAAAACAGGTCGTCGCGCATTTTTATTAATTTTTCTGGTTAACATCTTTGAAGTCCTTCACTGTGCTTCATTTTTAAGTTTTTGTTTTTGTGTTCCGCAAAAAAAAACAGAGCTTCTCAAAAGTGAGTTTAATTCAAAGCAGCTTTTCTATTGAGTCACACAAAGAAAAGAAAACTCTTTACCAAACATAAGCGATCTCATTTTCTTGTCGAATGACAGCTTGACAGTCTAACCGTTTCCATCAATGATTGAAATTCATCGCCAGGCTCCCCGTTATAATCGCTAAACCGTAAAATTTGAAACTTTTGGTTTTTCTGGAAAGTTCCAATGATTTTCTAATTACAACTCAGATATCACTAAGTTTTGTCGTTGTGTCGGAGAACTATGATAAAAGTGTCTGCTATTTAATTGTATCTGCCAGGAAAAAGTGTCTTCAATTTTCAACCAATTCCCCACCTAACTAGGTTTCGATTTTGTTCGAGTCGCTCATCTTGAGGGCTCTGTTGTGATTCAGTATTTTTAGTATGTTATAACCTTGACCTCTATTATCTAATTACGTACTAGTCAATGTTAACTCTATGAAGTCCAGTGGACTTCGGTTCACTAGTTGCTCTTTTTAGACTACAGTCAGTTTTGATTCAACCAATACTTTTATTCTCTTTTAACCTTAGTTAGATACAATAGTTACCAGTGGTACATCTTAACTCTTTATTATGGCGCAGTCAACAACTGATTCGAACCTGAGGGGAATACCCGCCTTTTGGTCGAACCACACGGTAGAACGTCCCACCCAATGGATTAATTGGATAGACCAATTCCATTTGGCTATTATCGCGAAGGAAAATTTAGACTTAGATAATCTCAAAGAACCAATGGAAGGGGAGACGACGTTACCGATCCTAGAAGGTGCCCAGGAGTCAGAAACTGACCAACAGAGGAAAGCCAGGGAGGCCAGGAACAAAGAAACAATGCGAGTCTACGAACTCGCTGAAGAGAAAAGACTAGCAGAAGAAAAACTGAAGTTCGGAGGAATGAGGAGATATGAGGCCGATAAAAAAGAAAGGTCAATCCTATACTTGGCTTTAGGAGCGCAAAGCAAAAGATGTTTCGCCCAGACACATCCAAGGGTAAAAATCCTAGGAATCTCATTCAAGGAATTTTACGAAATGCTAGAATTGTCTTTTATCAAACCAACCAACATAACATTTGAACGATACAAACTAATGAGCAGGAAACAAAAGGATAGAGAATCCTATGAACAATTTTGGGGCGCGTTACAGATTTAGCAAGATCATGTGAAATTGGAATTAATGCAGAACAGGAGTGGATCAGAGACGTATTTATTTTTAACATGAAAAACTGCGACTTACAACGTAGACTACTTTCGGAAACTCTCAATCCATTGGATGCACTAAACCAAGCAATAATTGACGAAAAAGGCTACTATAACCACCTCAAACTAACCAATATGACTAGATCTTTCAACACGACAGGAAATAGTGGGAGAGGGTATAAAAATTTCAACAACGTAAAAAAGGAACCAAGCTTGAACATAGAAAGATCAAATACTTGTATGAAATGCGGGAATGCGTTTACCAAGGGTCATCTGAATGTGTGTCCGGCGAAAGAAATTGTGTGTAATATTTGTAAATAAAAAAGGCATTTCGGAAGACTTTGTAAATCGAAAGGAAGAAAACCCGCTGTAAATATTGTAGATGAAGCTGTAAATAGTCAGAATTGTTCATATTCCCCGGAAGACCTTCAGGTGAGAAGCGAAGAAAATTTTTGCGGAGTGATTAACGCTTCGACCGATGAGGGGATAAGTGATAACGATGACTATTCCGTTCTCAACATTAGAACAATCTACGATACCAATGGTTTGGAAACCAAGAAACTTGTCAACATCGGTTTGGGAGACGGTGCAATAGTCAACTTGAACATTCAAGTGGATTCGGCAAGCCCAGTGAGCTTCCTGAAACAAAATGTAATTCACGAATTGAAGCTGAGAAATCCACAGTTGAAGATTCAGCCAGTTGAGAAGAAAACGAGGGAACTAAATTGCGGATTCACTAACGACACAATCAACATCATCGGGAAAGTGGTAGTGAGATTACAATCCAATGGATGGATCGCGGACGAAACCCCATTTTTTATCACTTCTGGACTTGAGAGGAACATCCTGGGTAACGACAATCTCCCGAGAATTGGAATAGAGATAGCCCAACGACAGCCTCTACTACCCGTCAGCAACATATCACGCCCAGAGTTGTGTAAGTTAAATTACTATTCAGACACGATTCATTAATCTGTATCATAGGTACAAAGGGCTATTTAACAGAGTGGGAAAAATACCATTGGAAAGAAAAGTTACTCATTTCCATTCCCCATTCAAACCTATCCAAACCAAAGGTAGAAGAGTTCCCCTACATCTACTCAATAACGTAAAAACGGAACTAAATAGAATGGAAAAAGAGGGGCATATCATAAAGTTAAACAAATGCAATGAAGATTGTTTTATAAGTCCAATTGTGATTATAAGAAAAAAAGACGGTAGCATCAAGTTGGCATTAGATTCGAAACTATTAAATAATCAGATACTCAAGAACAAGTACCAGATGCCAAACATACATGAACTGATCGATAATATTGCACTCCAACTGTCAAGCAAAGAGTCAGGGGAAGTTTTGTTTAGTAGTCTAGATCTAAAGAATAAGTACAGCCAACTACAATTATACGCAGACACTAGCAAACAGTGTAATTTTAGTATCGTGGGGGGGGCGAAACCACTGGAACCTATAGGTTTTTAACTGGATTTTACGGATTGGGCGATATGCCAAACGAATTCCAGAGGGTGATGGATTCCTTATTGAAAGACATTCTTTTTACCAATTGTTATATCGACGACATTTTAATAGCTTCGAAAGATTCATTAAATGAACACAAAGCGATACTAACAAACATTTTAAACATTTTGGACAACAAGAATATGGCGGTAAAATGGGAGAACTGTGTATTCTTCCAAAAAGAAATAGAGTGGCTAGGTTTCAAGATATCAAAATCGGGCGTGAAACCATTGGTGGGAAAGTCAGATTCGATTAAAAACCTACCAAACCCCAAAAATATCTCTGAACTTAGGTCTTTCTTTGGGTCGATCAATCAGTATATGAAATTCGTCCCAAATTTGTCAGTTCTAAGTTCCCCCTACGACCACTTCTCGTGAAGAAATCAGTCTACCAATGGAATGACGAACATACTAAAGCATTTGAAGAACTAAAACAACAGATAGTGAAGATAACAGAGAACAACCATTTTGAGATCAAAATGATGTCAAGACTAAAGACAGACGCTTCTGATAACGGCTTAGGAGCTACCTTAGAACAATGGAATGGAGAAAATTGGGTAACAATAGCATTCGCCTCCCGATTTTTAAACAACCACGAAAGTAAATATTCGACAAACGAACTTGAATTGTTGGGAGTAGTCTGGGCTACAGAACTTTTTAAAAATTACTTGTATGGTGCTGAATTTGAAATTGTGACGGACCATAAGGCATTATTATCAGCATTAAATGCAAACCAGTGCAACAAAACTATGCATAGCAGATTAACCCGTTGGGTAAATCGACTGTTACCATTTACTTTCAAGATCAAGCACATTCCGGGAAAAGAAATGGGATTTACAGATTTTTTGTCGAGACTAACTTCAGGAAAAGCACTCCCTACATCACCATACGATAGCGAATTTTTAGTGGCTACAGTACAAAAGATTGTAGAAAACTTCTCTGTAAATAACGATTGTAAAAAGAATAATTGTAAAAAGAACGAAGTGTATAATCCATTGGATGTAAATACGATTAGTAACTTGGATTGTAATAATCCAATGGGTGGAAAGAAAGATTTATCGCAAAGCATCCAACGGTCGTTCTTCTCGAATATTCTGAATTACGTAAACGGCACTATCAAAATTTGTAATTCCAATCACTCGCGTTCAGAGTCTTGCACAAGCGGTTGTGTTCCATTAAATTTATCAAAATTTGATTTCAATTATTTTTACTTATCAGACAAAACTTTTTTATTCTTTCTTGCCCAATCAGTATTATTAATCAATCAGTCATTAAATTCAGATTAAAAAACAGTTAAAAAATTTATTACATCTGTCAATTTGTTAAAAATTTCCTTCAGGCAGAAAAGAAAGGAATCTTCTTGAATTTTAATAACAACATAATGTCAGACCTACACAAGAAATTATTGGCCAAGTACAAAGGAGATCTCAGATCGCCTGACAACCCGTTATCACTCTCAGATCATTGCTCGAATAAGCTGATTGAACTCATGACGGACGAAGATAAAATCCTCAAGGAGGTAAAGAAGGCGGTACAGGAAGGCAAACCATTGGACAAGTTCGGAGCCTACTTAAAGAACTTCCAGAGGGATATCCACGTGAGAAAAGGACTGTTATTCAATGATAACAAACTGATAGTGCCGGCTGCATTACGATAACCATTCCTGTCACTCCTTCACGAGACTCATCCAGGGCAGTTCGGGACGAAAGCCCTGGCAGAAAACATCTGGTGGCCACACCTATACAGAGAGATATACCATCATGGAAAGAATTGCACTCAGTGTATAATGGCCGATAAGAACCTAAAAGTGTTACTAGGGACGAACAAGACTGAGACATTACCAAATCTGACCGAACCAAATGAAGAAGTAGATTTAGACTTTGCTGGCCCATTGGACAAGAGTTGAGGTAACGCAAAATACCTTTTGTTATGCATTGATCGCTTTTCAAAGTTTCCGTCAGCAAAGGTAGTAAACAACACCTTGACTTCTTCAATTTTAACCTTCATGACAGATTATTGCTATCTTCACGGATTTCCAAAGTCCATTAGAGCTGACAATGGGTCATGTTTTACTTCGTTTGATTTTAGAAACTTCAGTGAGAAGAACAACATTAATTTAATTCTATGTACGGTTGGTGATCATAGATCCAATGGAGTAGTAGAAAGACTCATTTACACTGTCAAAGCTAAGCTTCTGGCAATGTCGTTCAACATACGGTCACATTAGATAACGGACATGTGATAAGAAAATCTGACTTAGCTTTTAACAAAACCCAACCGGCAGCTCCTAAGACATTCTCGGCAAGACCGAATTCGCTAACTAATAGTAATGATTTAGCAGGCAAGCGAAAAAGAAACTCCCCTTCCAAGAGACGAGACTCAAATATAGGAGGCCCTTCGATGAGTTACACACCAACGGGTGGAAATTCTAGCAAAAAGAGGAGAACATTCATCACGAGCTCGAAAGGTTCAAAATTCGACTTTAATAACCTAGATTCGTCGTTAGAGTTAGACCTTTGGGATAAAGTTATTGACGACTACTTGGGTACGGAAGCGGAAACTGTATGTAATACCCCGACTGTTAACCTTCATAGTGATTTAGATCAACCAAGGAGTACACTAACAAGCCAGACAAATACGCAGATAACGGTCACTTTACCAACGGGCACAAGTGACGACCCAATTCGAGTGGATAGATCTCCAGAGAAGACAGTGGAGACACCAAAGACCCCGATACCCGCAAAACTTCGTGCAAGAAGAAATCCAGGCCCCTCGAAATTCTATGGCGATAGACGGTTTATCGACCAAGTGACGCTCGGAACGGAGACCATTAGTGCAGTAGACTCCGACGACGAACCGCTTATTACGGATTTCGGTGCAGAGAGTCCAAAACAAAATTTATCAAACTGTACGACGTCCCCCTCGGATTATCTATCACCCATTGATGAGATCCCACGTCATACGTTTTTGGTTGCTGAAACCACACAAGACCAACTCTCAACACCTTCCTCTCAGGCAACAAGGACCGCATGGGTATCGCCACCATTGGTAGAAGTTACCAGTAATACCCAGGATGACGAAGGCAGTGACATATCCTCGGGTATCGATACCGATGTAAGAAGAGAGGCAGATAATTTCCATACTAGATGCAACTCTACCGTCACAAACTCTGAAAACTTTTAAACTATGGTAAAATGACATGTTACGTATTTGATTTAGCTTTTATCCATTGAATACCCAAAACTTTTTTTTATTTACCTAGTTATTGAGTTAGCTAGTCTGCTTTAATTGTACAAATGCTACATAACCCCAATTGTACATATCATTTTGTACATTCAGTGTTGATATCTGTGTAATCACCTCCATTGTAATTTGTACTCTCTGTAAAAATCCATTGGTGCTAAATGCGGTTACGTTTTGTTTCTTCTTTGGCCCTGGTGGAGCGAGGGGAGATGGAGTATATGTGTGATATTGGCTATATCGTTGAGCGGGCAGATATTAATTTTTGTGCAGTGGGGAATGTTGTGATTCAGTATTTTTAGTATGTTATAACCTTGACCTCTATTATCTAATTACGTACTAGTCAATGTTAACTCTATGAAGTCCAGTGGACTTCGGTTCACTAGTTGCTCTTTTTAGACTACAGTCAGTTTTGATTCAACCAATACTTTTATTCTCTTTTAACCTTAGTTAGATACAATAGTTACCAGTGGTACATCTTAACTCTTTATTAGGCTCTCACTATCACTGAACTTTTATATGAATGAACTCATGTTCAGTAGCTGTCAAAAAACTGAATTACATCACACACTTATGATTTTCGGTATATAAGCTTCTTCGTGCCATGAAAATTCCCCTTTGGTGCCATGCATTTCACTTGCCTTGCTTTTTGATTGGCTACTGCCAGTTGAATTCCTAGCACAGCCGTCAATCTCTCGTCATCTGTTCTTGAGGACTTTCTTGATGATACAGTCACATTCGTCTACTGATCAACTTTGAGCATATAAATGTAGCTCCGTTTGGATCTGTTTTTTATCTAGCTCTGCTGTATTCTTTGTTAGAAGCCAAAACGCTACAAAAATTAACCCATGGATTGAAAAACGCTTAAATTATTGACAACTGACAATCATCAACTAGGCACTATTTTTCTGTTGTTTTATTGCGGGTGTGTTTTCTTAATTCTCCAGATGTTTTCTTAATTCTATCCACAAAACAAAATGCGCAGTAACTTTTGAACATAGTCCATCTGCGGACAAATGTTCATGTTTCGTCAGAGTTGAACCGTTCATTGTTCTATTTCGAAGGCCAGTTATTACCTGGTCCGCTATCGAAAGCAACTTCGACATTTCTAGAGACGCGCAGCGGCTCCGCCGAGCACGCTTGGCGGCTCGAAGCAAAAATTGTCGGCGGCGGCTGCTACACCCTGGTATTTTTTGACCTTTTAAAAACGTACTCTGGAACATATTTATTAGTACAGTATGTCTTTTTTAACCAGCGCATAATTTCCTTGAACTAAAATCAAGAGTTTGAAATAAGTCATTGGTAGTTGTAATTATAATTACACGTACTTAACGAATTAGATGGCTATTAGCAAAAGAATATTAGCTGACGCAATACAGTATTTGGCTCATTATTCTATTACTTACGAACTGATTCAGCCGAGGATGGAGGTCGCCGAGTGTTTTAAGTGGCGGCGGAGTGTTAAATTGAACTCCGACGGCGGCAGGTGAGCCGGCTGGCATGCACCACTAGACAATTCCAACTGGTTTTCTTTGGTTTGTGTTTATTATCAAAAATATCCTCTTATGGCGTTCCTTGATTAAAGTTGACTTTCAGAAAAGTTAACCTACAAATCAGTTCACACTAATTTGTTTTAGCAGGTAAATAAATCTTTAGTAATTTAAGCATCAGCAGGAAGCTAACGCGGAAGATCAATCAAACCAAGTTTCGCTTCGTAGGACTTCACTGAACGCGCGCTCGATGAAATCCATGAAAGCCGACTCTAGCACTCTTAAAAATTGGTTGTCAATTCCTTTTGAGTTGATTGCGTTAACATTAATTCATGAACTTTTTGTAAAACTTTTTGTTATCCATGCTGCAGGTACGGCAGATCGAACTCGTATGGAAAAATGGTTTGATTGGTTCAAAGAGTATGTTATTACAATTACCACACGCGTAAAATTGTATAACTTTTCAGACTTTGAGTTGAAGACAGCTGAACTTGCATAGATAGTCGAAAAGATCAAGCAATGTGGCCCTTATTACTTCGTTCTAGTATAATTTTCGTAGAAAACTATAGTAGAGTATGTCTTATAGTTTAATAGTCCAGTATGTCTTTTTCAACCAGCGCATAATTTCCATGAACGAAAATCAAGTGTTTGAAATAAGTGACTGGTAGTTGCGATTGTAATTACACGTAGTTAACGAATTAGAAAGTTGGCTAGAGTAATAGAATAATAGCTGACGCAATACAATTTTTGGCTCAATATTCTATTATTTACGAACTGATTCAGCCGAGAATGGAGGTAACCGAGTGTTTTAAGTGGCGGCGGAGTGTTAAATTGAACTCTGACGGTGGCAGGTGAGCCGGCTGGCATGCACCACTAGACAATTCCAACTGGTTTTCTTTGGTTTGTGTTTATTATCAAAAATATCCTCTTATGGCGTTCCTTGATTAAAGTTGACTTTCAGAAAAGTTAACCTACAAATCAGTTCACACTAATATGTTTTAGCAGGTAAATAAATCTTTAGTAATTTAAGCATCAGCAGGAAGCTAACGCGGAAGATCAATGAAACCAAGTTTCGCTTCGTAGGACTTCACTGATCGCGCGCTCGATGAAATCCATAAAATCCGACTCTAGCACTGTCAAAAATTGGTTGTCAACTCCTTTCGTTCTGATTGCGGTAACTTTAAATCATGAACTTTATCTAAAACTTTTTGTTATCCATGCTGCAGGTACGGCCGATCGAGCTCGGATGGAAAAATGGTTTAATTGGATCAAAGAGTATGTTATCACAATTAAAACACGCGTAAAATTGCATAAATTTTTAGACTTTGAGTTGAAGACAGCTGAACTTGCATAGATAGCCGAAAAGATCAAGCACTGTGGCCCTTATTTCTTCGTTCTAGTATAGTTTTCGTAGAAAACTATAGTAGAGTATGTCTTATAGTTTAATAGTCCAGTATGTCTTTTTCAAGCAGCGCATAATTTCCATGAACAAAAATCAACTGTTTGAAATAAGTGACTGGTAGTTGCGTTTGTAATTACACGTAGTTAACGAATTAGAAAGTTGGCTAGAGTAATAGAATAATAGCTGACGCAATACAGTATTTGGCTCATTCTTCTATTACTTACGAACTGATTCAGCCAAGAATGGAGGTCGCCGAGTGTTTTAAGTGGCGGTGGAGTGTTAAATTGAACTCCGACGGCGGCAGGTGAGCCTGCTGGCATGCACCACTAGACAATTCCAACTGGTTTTCTTTGGTTTGTGTTTATTACCAAAAATATTTTCTTATCGCGTTCCTTGACTAGAGTTGAATTTCAGAAAACTTAACCTACAAATCAGTTCACACTAATTTTTTTGAGCAGGTAAACAAATCTTTATTAATTTAAGCATCAGCAGGAAGCTAACGCGGAAGATCAATCAAACCAAGTTTCGCTTCGTAGGACTTCACTAAACGCGCGCTCGATGAAATCCATGAAATCCGACTCTAGCACTGTCTAAAATTGGTTGTCAACTCCTTTTGAGTTGATTGCGTTAACTTTAATTCATGAATTTTTTGTAAAACTTTTTGCTTTGCATGCTGCAGGTACGGCAGATCGAACTCGTATGAATAAATGGTTTGATTGGTTTAAAGAGTATGTTATTACAATTACCACATGCGTAAAATTGCATAACTTTTCAGACTTTGAGTTGAAGACAGCTGAACTTGCATAGATAGCCGAAAAGAACAAGCACTGTGGCCCTTATTTCTTCGTTCTAGTATAGTTTTTGTAGAAAACTATAGAAGAGTATGTCTTATAGTTTAATAGTCCAATATGTCTTTTTCAACCAGCGCATAATTTCCATGAACAAAAATCAAGTGTTTGAAATAAGTGACTGGTAGTTGCGATTGCAATTACACGTAGTTAACGAATTAGAAAGTTGGCTAGAGTAAGAGAATAATACCTGACGCAATACAGTATTTGGCTCAATATTCTATTG
This sequence comes from Symsagittifera roscoffensis, assembly GCF_963678635.1. NCBI lineage: Eukaryota > Metazoa > Xenacoelomorpha > Acoela > Convolutidae > Symsagittifera > Symsagittifera roscoffensis. Next base: position 11,549,408 of record NC_087069.1, read on the forward strand.
CTTACGAACTGATTCAGCCGAGAAAGGAGGTCGCCGAGTGTTTTAAGTGGCGGCGGAGTGTTAAATTGAAATCCGACGGTGGCAGGTGAGCCGGCTGGCATGCACCACTAGACAATTCCAACTGGTTTTTTTTGGTTTGTGTTTATTATCAAAAATTTCCTCTTATGGCGTTCCTTGATTGAAATTGAATTTCATAAAAAATTAAACCTACAAATAAGTTCACACTATTTTTTTTGAGCAGGTAAACAAATTTTTATTAATTTAAGCATCAGCAGGAAGCTAACGCGGAAGATCAATCAAACCAAGTTTCGCTTCGTAGGACTTCACTGAACGCACGCTCGATGAAATCCATTAAATCCGACTCTAGCACTGTCAACTCTAGAGTCGAATTGGTTGTCAACTCCATTTGTTCTGATTGCGTTAACTTTAATTCATGAACTTTTTGTAAAACTTTTTGTTATCCATGCTGCAGGTACGGCAGATCGAACTCGTATGGAAAATGGTTTGATTGGATCAAAGAGTATGTTATTACAATTAACACAAGCGTGAAATTGCATAACTTTTCAGACTTTGAGTTGAAGACAGCTGAACTTGATTAAGATTAAGACCATTTATCCACGGGGGAAAGGACCAACACCTTAGCTCATCACGACGAACCGCTGCTGTGCCCCTGTTTAAGAACTACATGCAATTTTTTGGTTATTTTTATGGGCTGGGTAATGTTGCCTCACCCTCAAGCAACGAGCACGGATCATGGTGGGCCTCGAACATCCGAACTTGCATAGATAGCCGAAAAGGTCAAGCACTGTGGACCTTAACTCTTCGTTCTACTATGGCATCTTGGTCAAATCGAGTTGTAGAAGCCGGGATTTCTGTTTCCCCAAAAAAACCTTGGTGATCAAATTTTTATACTTCAATCTTTCTTTATTGGTCAAGAACAGACAACACAAGGTGATCTTGATTCGAATCAAAACCTTGAACATCAGTGCTAAAACGGATTTAGTTAAATTATTCATCACAACTGACATCGAAAATGTGGGTAAGATTATACAGAGTCGTCCATTTTCACAAAGTGATAGAGGCATCATAAGGTTTGTTAGTAGTTTTAAAGAGTCTCGAACCTAACTTATCACTCGTAAACGTAGCGAGAACATCCTCGGACCACGACGAAGCAAGTGGAGCGAGTTTAGCGGTGCAATTTGTAACTACGCGGATCGAATAGATTGATCTTTTTCACAATGAGGGATTTGAATGCGAGCCTGAGTAATGACCTCTTAAGATGCGTACATTTAAAATCCAGACTAAAGTACCGATATGCAATTAAACAGCACTTGTTCATATAATCAAACTTGATGCATAAGCACAAGCCAACGACTCAACATCACGTTTGGGTAATTCTGCAGGATTATACTGTTTAAAGAGTTCGAAGTGCTACTCGAATGAGAACGAAACGAAGCTAGTACCATGTCGTCCTAACAGTTGATGAGAATGATCAGGACTTAACAAATCGAAACCATCACCCGGGTCGAGATCCCGCTTAAAAACCGCTCAAGATATGAGTGGTTTGAGCGGTTTTTCAGCAAGATTTGAGCGGTTTGAGCGGTTTGGGCAGTTTTTTTTGGAAAAACCGCTCAAGCCGCTCAAATCTTGCTTAAAAAACCGCTCAAAAACCGCTCATTTCTTGCTGTGATTTTTGAACGGTTTTTCAAGCAAGGTTTGAGCGGTTTTTGAGCGGTCTTATAAAGAAAACCGGTTAAAACCAACAAGAAGGCCTCGAAAGGTAATGTGACCCCGGGTTGACCTCCATAAACCGAAAATGCTTATTTTAAATTTCCCCACACCGAAAAAGCTTATCATACAATTGCCTGCATCAAATGTATGGAAAAATGCTAATCATACAATTTTCATACAATTTCAAAAAACTATTGAAAAAAGATTCAATGTAGTTTCTCCGGCTATTTGAACAAAATACAACAGTCTGGTGATGAAAAATAACTACGCTATTAGTTTTCGAAAAGACCGTCTTTGATTCATTTCAACGTGTAGTGAGGGGGAGTGGAATGTAAGTGAAATCATTGGTAGAGACGTGGTAGTGAAAATATTTGACAGATAGTGAAATCCATGTTGAGTATAGGCTTGCCGAACGAGATGGAAATTTTTAGAACGATTGGTGGAACAGTTTTGCTAGAGTACTCAAAAAAATAAGGTTGGGATTGAAAATCTATTTCTGGCAGAAGATGGTAACCAGTTATTATTTGAAAAAGTCAAGTTTAAATAGCACAAAAACTAGCTTCTGATCGCAATTTAAACTACATCTTCAGATGAAGTAAGAAGTTGCGATCTGATTGATAGTGCTGAAAAATTATACATCAATTTTGTCCTCGTTAAAACTTGGAAAGAGGAAATTAATGAGGTTTTCAAATTTCTTATTAATCCAAACATCCCAGAATGATTACAAGACTGGAAAACGGATTAAATTGAATATTTGAAAAGTATTTGGATGAATATTTGAACGGTAACAACTGTAATGAAGTTTTAGAATTTGGTTAGCCACGCTGACTAATTCAACGTGTTTTTGCATGTAAATATGTCGACATTGACTCTAAATAGAATCTGGATGTTAAATGTTAGCGTTTCAGAGAAGTTACACTGCTATATGAGTAATCAACTAAAAAACCTACTTCATTCCCGCTATGGCAATAAATTTGTATCGCAACTGTATTGTATTGTACTGAGAATTGTATTGCAACATTATGTCGACACATTGGTAATTTTTAGCATTGAAGAAATCAGCTGGCGGTTGGAAGTTTTGAACGCATCATATTTCTTCAAGTTTTCAAGTGGAAAAGGTTGAACCATTATCCATTCAGAAAAAATTGAACGCATTTAATTTGCGCATTCTGTTGCTCACTTAAATAGACATTTCCACTAAATTGAAGTTGGATACAAAATATTTCTCCTTCCAGATTTTCATTGAAAAAAAAACAGTGAGTCTTTCTGGTTAGTTTTCTAAAATTTATCTGCCGCATTTCAAATACCTTAAAATTGTTGTTTTTGGAATAACCGTACAATCCCCCCCAGCAAATCAAATAAGGGGAGATAAAATATAGATTTCTCAAGAACTAACATTGAGAATAGCCTATATTTATTCAAATTGAGCGTTTTATTTAAAAATTGAATTGAAACCCTAATCTATTTATTACCAGTAAAACACATTCCATCAGGCGTAGAAAAACGTAAAAACCAATTTGAAATGCGCGATTTTATTGAATGCATATTTCATACAAAATCAATTTTCGGATTTAATACATGCTTTGGGAAGGCAGTCTACGTTAGGCCGCTAAAGGTGGAAAAAGTACGGTTGATCTTGGCTTTTTAGCAACGTTTAAGAAGATGTGTTTTACCGTTTCAGTTTTTTTACAAAATGAACTGACCAATTTGCTTTTGCAGTGCAAAAAATTACTCACTCGGTAAAATTTTGATAAATTTCAACAATTGCAGAAGTTTTTGTAGAAGGCCATTTCAAAAATAATCAAAGAACAAAATTGAAAACGAACAGGTTCCAACATTGTTTTGAGACAACTGCCTGTCGCTTCAACAGTTTTTGTCGTAAAGATGCGGTTCAATATATTAGTATTATCCGAGAACTGTTAACTCATATCAGAGTCAACAGATGAAACTGAAAAATCTTATATTTTTTTTTCTCGGTTTTGTACATTAGAATGAATTTTTTACTGCTAAATCCGTAGACAACTTAGAAATTTTTTTACTTGACCTAGAATGCGCTTCTCTAGAGTACGCTGTTTTTACCTTGTTTTTCAAATCTCGTAAAAACTGACACCGAGTGCCTCTAAAGCATTTCATAACTTAATGACCGTGTAGAGGGAAGGAAGATGGTGCAGGGGAAAAACTTTGTATAAATGTGTTTTCAAGGTTTTAATTATATCTTTAATCTAAACAAGATATCACAAACAATTCTCAGATATGACCGAGTTATACATCATATCTAAGCCTAAACGTTTCAATCGTTTTTTTGTTCAAAAGTTTTTGTTCGAAAAAAATGAAGTTGATACATTTCAACTGTTAAGATTGGGTACGATCCCTACTCAAAGCAACAGCACCATAAAAAGCAATCAATGAGTGAAAACCTGAAAGCCTTTAAAGACTATTGCAAAGTGAAAAAACTAATTACGAATGTTTAAAAGTTTTCTTCTTTTACTTGTTTCTTTTTTCTTTGAATAAGTGACGCAGCTCAGAAACTAACGCTTTCGATCGTAAAAAAAATTAAGTGAATACATTTCTTGAGCACCGGAATATGGCTCGTACCGTCATCTACCGAAAAACGTGAAAACTGTCAACTTTTTGCACGTGAGACGGCTAAGGCTTGCGCTTCGGCTCCTGCCAGACCCTGTTTTTTTTGCATATTGAACTTTTTCGGCGATTTTAAATTTTTGTCTGTCTGCTTATTTTTACCGGCTTAGTTCCGGCAGAAACACTTTTTTTTGGAAATTTGACTTCTTTTGAGCATTCTGAAATCTTTTTCCAAAATTTATAAAAGTGCAACTATTTTTTTTTCAGGAAACTTGTTTTTTTTGCACTTTTTCAAAATTTTTATTTCAAACAGATTTTTTTTTTTTGATTTGATGCGAAGCTCAGCTTCGCCTCTGGGTTCAAATAAAGTTTCTGTTTTTTCACCGGTTCATATCCGTCTCGTAGGATTACAAAAAGAAAAATTGTTCAAATCTGTAGATTTTTCACACTGGCTTATTTTTGAATGCAACCTTATTTCAGAAATCAATTTGGGAAGTTGCATATCAGGAAAAATCAATGGCTTCAGCCCAAAAGTTAATTAGGTTTCTAATTATATATGCTGTTTTGTTGTTATTTTTTTTTATTTGAATGCAGAAATAGTTCCCATCAGTCCGAGGATGCTAAAATTCTTATACTGAACACCAGCGCTTCAAGAACAAATATTTCTAGAGCAAAGAAGATCCACGCTGCACTTTCTAAATTTGTTACTTTGAATAGCTTAATATTGTGTAGAGTGTGCTTTCGATGAATCATATGTGCTCTTTTTTGCAGTGATTTAAATTTTCCCAAAAAAAACTTGAAATAATTTTAGTATTTGTTCTGTTTTTCCAACGGAAAAAAATTGATTATTTTAAAAACTGATGAAAGTCAAAAATTGAATCTTTCTGAGGGCAACCACCTAGCAGGCTGTGTGTATGTATGCGTAGCTAAGATTACTTCCTTCTTACATGAACATTACTCAGTTGTCTTTGCGTGCAAAATTGTTTTTTGGCCAAAAAAATGTATCTTTAAAGATCTTGGAAAAAAAGTTATTTTTAAAGAAGGTTGAAAAAAAAATTGTATTTTAAAAAGATTTTGCGGAAAAGTTATTTTAAAAGAGGTTATCTTGCAAGATCTTTTAAAGAGATGCATCCTTTTCAAAGAATCCTGATCGACTAGGGTATGTTATCTTTTTCACATTACGCAAGAAATTGCGCCAGCAGATTTTTTTTTGATATTGCTGAAAAAGAGCTTAGAACATTATCAGCTCAAGCTGTTTAAGCAGTTCGCATATGGCATTAAGACGGGCCAATCTACGACAATTGTTTTTTGAAAATCAGTTTCTTGAAAATTTTCTTCATCTTTTTTTGTACTCTAAATATTTTAAATGTTTTCATCGGGTCATCGGGTCTGCTTAGATATATGTTTCAGCTCTCTGGAAGAAGGAAAAATGAGTCATTCAGATGATCTAGAATACATGCAGTTGGTTCCGTCGGGTGCCGGGACAATTTCAGTCGAAGGCTTGAATTTTCTAAACGCAATTCGAAGATGGTGGAATGGCGAAATTGGTCTCATGGAACTTTTCAATTCGATATGCGGTATGGCGGATCGCATATGTGACCGGTACTTCAATCAAAGTAAGGCAATGGCCCTGAGGAATGCGTACACTGAACTGGGGCTCAAATATGGCGAAAAAGACGAAACTAAAATAGACGCCAACTTCCGGGAACTGGCCTTCGTCCACCATCCAGACAGAGGAGGAAACATGGAGAAGTTCAAGGAGATAACTCTGGCACGAGATATCATAAAAGCATCCCTGGGAAAAAAATGAACTCGAGAAAAAACGTATACCAGTCCGAATTACTAACTACATACTTAACTGTAATCTGCATGCAACGTATTCACAGAGCATCTTCGAGGAGAGACTGGGACTAAAAACTGGTCAAATGTTTATCCAATTCAGTCACCCTTTAATTTGGAGCCACTGCTCCAATCATCTTTATCCTTATCATCTGCCAAATAGAACTTTTTGAACTAATGGATGACTTTCTTCATGCACACTTAACTCATTTTACTATCGGAATAAATTTCATCTGCAAGTTGCTTTTAACCTCCGAATCATTCTTCCGACTTTCGAAGAAGGTGACGGAATTATAGTGATCGGGATTTTTATTTCTCCAGACAAATATCGACTCTTTAACTAGAAATTTTGAATGGAAATATGTCACACAGTACCGAATAACTTTCATGCTCAGGGTTTAGAATCTGAAGAAAACAATTGACCTGTGATTTTTCAATTGCTTAAAATGGTTTCAAACGGGGACTATTTTGACTACAAAAAAAGTTATGATTCGATTTTCGAAAATTTTATGGAACATTTTTGCTCGTGTTGGCTTTTTCTTCAGACAAAATTTGGCTTTTTAACTAGCCATTTTTGGCGGAATCATTCAAAAAATATTGTTATCTAGAGTTCATATTTCGACTGTGATTATATTTTGTAAATTATGGGGGCTTTATAGACAATTTGAGACAGTTAACTATAAGCAACTTTTTTTGCGCTATTGACGCGTGAGCGGAGATTTAACTGTGTTCAAAATCCTTCTAAAGTTGGTTGAAGCTGGCTAATTGCTCCGACTTTTGAAGAAAACGAGGAATATATATGATCTGGTGGTTTGTTTTAGACCAAATTCACAATTTTCTGTGCTCACGGGTGATCGATCCCTTGATCTGCAAGTACCACACCGAGTGTGCACTGTACTATAGTAACCTGCCACGAGTGTGGCTAATATGCTCGTTTTATGTTTTACATGTGGTGAATAACCGGCGCCACAAAAATGTTCCCAAATGAAGAGAGGCAGCAAAATAATCTTATTAATTCCATACACGATTATACACCACTCAAATGCACGGTCTTATTAATCCCGTACAAAACTAGACCTGTACACTACGGATCATTCAGGTTTTTGTTCCGACTTTCGATACAAAAGTAACGGAATATTTGTGCTCGGGGTGGGTTTTTTTTCTTCAGACAAATTTCGACTTTTTATCTAGCCATTTTTGATGGAATTTTTTTTATATCATTCGAAAGATATTGTTGTCCTGAGCTTAATTTGGAAAAGATATTTTACCTGTGATCATTTTTTGTAAAGTTATTGGGGTTTAAAGATTGGCATTTTGGCCAATTTAGGACAATATATTTCGCGCTATTAACGCGTAAGAGGAGAGTTAATCCGTCTAAGAAATCATTCCAAATTTGTCAAAAGAAGCTTATTTGCCATAATTGATTTGTTACAAGGAACCAAATCTATCCTTTTGTACTTTATATGGCGTGTGGTGAGATGATTTTTATAAAAAAAACTTCAAGTTTTAGAAAAAAAAAATTTTCATTGTTTTTTCTTAGATTAAAATTTTAGTGTTATTACTGCTGATACGAGCAGTCTTGTTTAGTTTTGTGTTTTAAAAAACTTCATCAATTTCCTAAACAAACAATACTCCATAGACCTTTAAGGCATTTGGAGCCTTAAGGGCTTTGCCTTGATACTAGATAACTTACTAAAATGTAGGCGGCAATTTAAACCACTCCAAAGAGAATTGAGACAAGAAAATTGCTTTTTTATTATGATACCAGACTCAAATCATGTCACTTTGAAAGCTCATGCTCAAGAGATCGATCTATGCAGCATCTTTGGGATAAGATTGAACCTGTTCACAAGTTTGATAGCATTAATATCTTACGTTTTTACACGATCTGCAATTGGACAAAAACGACCCGCATCGTGCGCCTATGGATCATAACCCCTTATACTGTCAGTTTATGGTCATTATTTATGAAATTAGAAAACAAACGATTAATATTCATTAAAAATAGATTATATTATAGTCCCAATTTGTTTTATCTCAATACAATCCATCATAATCGATTGTAATGATTAAGACCATTTATCCACGGGGGAAAGGACCAACACAAGAGCTGTACAGCTCATCACGGCGAACCGCTGTTGTCCCCCTGTTTAGGGCTTGCACTAACAGATGTTATTGGGCAAGCGTTCAGTGGTCTTTCGAAAAAGCAGAAAGTCGTCTTAAGAACTTCATTTGAGATGTTACTGTTTCCTTGAATTGCGTAGCAACATAGCATCTCTGATCTGAACATCTTTAAATTGAGACGAAGGACGTTCCAAAAGTATTTTGGGCCACGCTTCGCGGAGGGCGGCTGACGAGATAACCAACCCGTTTTTTTTGGAAGTTTTGCCATCATTGGCTTAAAAGTTTTCATTTTGCGCTTCCTAGAGATAAGGCAATTAACTTCAACTACTTTCAACGAGGCGTGAAGATCAAAATTTGCCAATTCTGAATGAACTTTAGCGCTCAGGTAGACAAAAATTGATGCTGACGTCGATGATGAAAATCTCTGACAAACAGTTTGATAATAATGTGCTTGCCATCAAGAAAGAATGATAGGGCGTTTAGCATCATATTCCGTTTTAGTGAGTCAAAAAAAAACTTTGAACCAACGAGAACGACGAATCCAAAAAACCGTGTGTTTTGTGCGATAAGACTGGATTTTTTACTGTTTGGATCAGTTATCTCCATAGCTTCATTAGGGTAGTGCATGTGATGCTGGCTCAATCTGAGCATAAGAACAACTTAAAGAAACTTATTTGTCCCAAGCATGGAATATAAGCTGTTGCTTCTGTATCACATTGACAAATTAGGAAACTCAATCTAAGCCTTCTTTGATGTCATAATTTTCTCATGTTTTTCTATTCTTCCCTTCAAGGGCTACTCGTTTATATATAAAAGTTGATACCACTCACCCAAGTATTGATTTCCGAAGAATCGCCGAATGTTCCTCCAGCCCTCTTTGCTGCAAGGGTAGTTTGTCCAAAACAAAGAACATCGCTGATAACATTTTGCGATGCAGTTTTGATTAATTGTTAATCACGGGTGAAAATATTCCTCATGAAATATCAGCAGAGACAGCATTATGATGCTGACGAAAACGAAAAGAAGAACAAGTACAAGATTGAACAACAAGTAATGTACTATTAGCAGCGACTTGTTCATAGATGTGCCTTGAAGTTCAGCCATTCTGTTAATGGCGCGTCTCAATTTACCAGGCTTGATTGGACTCACCTCTGGATGATGAGGGAAATACGACAAGTGATTGCAGCGTTTCAAACGTTGAAGAAGAACATTAAGTACGTATCCTTTGCTCAATTCCTCTTTGAACGTCTTTGAATAAGTATCTATGAAACAAGAGTCCTTTTGTAAAATCTTTCTTGACTTTTCAAGCCGAAAAAGTGCCAGTTCTTGTTAATCCGGCTGCGTGACGTTATCTTCTGCCCAGAGGAAGCCTAGGGAATCTATTTGAGGGAAGCCTACGGATGATGAGGGAAATACGAAAAGTGATTGCAGCGTTTCAAACGTTGAAGAAGAACATTAAGTACGTATCCTTTGCTCAATTCCTCTTTGAACGTCTTTGAATAAAAATCTATGAAACAAGAGTCCTTTTGTAAAATCTTTCTTGATTTTTCAAGCCGAAAAAGTGCCACTTCTTGTTAATCCGGTTGCGTGACGTTATCTTCTTCCCAGAGGAAGCCTACGGAATATATTTCAACCTCATGGCATTTTGAATAACGATGCTTTTTCGTCGCCTGCTCTTTTGTCAGCAGTGAAACACAAGTCTACCTGCTGTAAGTACCTACGACTCAAACTCGTACCAGTACTTTATTTGACTGGCAACCTCCCTTTTGTTGATACTACATAAGAGGCAAGTGGAGAGCAAGCCAGAAACTGCCCGTAGTGGCCCACTTGAAAACCAACCAATCTGATGGCGAACAACGACGGCTCAGCCTCACTCCTTAAGTATTATTCCGGCCTAAAAGCGTAGAATTTAAGACCTGAGGAATTAAAAAAGCAACATTGGCGCAACTATAAGCAATAGGACGTAAGGGATAAGATAAATTTAATTGCCTTGTTTGACAAGAACGCTGAAAGTATCAGTATCAACCTGTATGACTTCGTCAAAGTTAGCAGTTACCTCCATCTGCGACATGCTTCCTTTTAACAATACTCGTCACTTGTTGCGTTGATAACATTGACTGTCAGGTGTAAATCTTTGATCACAAAAATGAGGAAATTGAACAATTTAGCTGTTCCCCGGGAACGGTACGAAGAGTATCACTCAAATTCAGGTTTCTGGAAATCTGATGACACTTCAAGTTTTTGTATGGGCGAAAATTTTTTCGAGGTAATCCATTCCGATTGATTGTTTTAACTGGCGCAAGCTTTATCTAAAGAAGCGGGCTTGGTGTCCACATCAGTTGAAACGAGCTCGATTATTTGTTGCTGGCGATAATTTTTCCCTGTTCATCATAAACCTTCTAATTTATTTGGTTAGCGTTCTTGTTTGTTTTTTCGGCCTAGCACTAGCTGATTTGGCTTTTTTCTTACCTAGATTTAGATTGCGGTACACTCGATCGGCACCAAGAAGCAAATCACAACGAGTGATATTGCAGCCTGGTTGAGAGCAATTCCTAGCTCGAGGAAATTCTCGAAACATCTGGTTCTTAGCAGGCAAGAGAAGCGCAATTTTTTTTCCGCGGAAACTTTGGCTCTCTAAGTAGGGAATTTTAACCAAGTATTTGTATCTTTTAAATTCAGTTTTGGCCAGTAAATTTTCATCACATAAAGTGGTCAAAACTTTTTCAGTTTGGGTGGAAACTTACTTTTGTTTGGTAGGTTGTTTTTGGTATTTGAGAGATCTAAAACTGCTACTGAACTAGAAACTATCGACAAAAAATTTGTTATATCATCAGAATTGTGAGCTCTAATTGGAAAAAATTTGTCGTTATGTCCAGGTGAGAGCCGAGTTTTCTCTTTAATGTTTTCCTTTTTTATGCAAATAACATAATGTCGTCGCTGGACTTTTTTGAATAGACAGTGTTGCGAAAATTACCGAACAACTCGTCCCACTGGAGGTGATTAACTTCATACAAGGACAGTTTCAATTTAGGAAGAAGAAGCTTTTTGGGGCACTGAAATTGCTTCAACTAGAACACTCAGGGTTTCCGAGTTTGATGCAGATTGCTGCTGATGAAAGAACTGTGTTCGATGCATCAAATTACCCTATCGAGCTTTGTTTTGAATCTGCGTTTGAACCAAAATAGGTAAAACCATGAGTTAAAAGGTGTGGGACAAAAAAAGACAACTCCATCTAGGATATTGACAACTTTCAAGGCTGAAACAGTTTGAGTTACGGACGGAAAAGCATCGTAGACCGTTTTTAAATTAGAACTTATAGAACTTATACCTAAGTTCAGTTGCGTTGCTGTAGAAACACAGTCAGACATCGTTGATTAGTCCTTTTTTCAGTCAACTGAGACAGATTCGCATTAAAGTAGTTTTTTCTAGCAATACAAGCGTTATCTATAAAAGATGCTATCACACTGTGAGAAATTTTGAATGACTTGCCGGTTTATGTGAAAGTTTTTGTTTAATTTTGATATCCCGATTCTTGGTCGTGTTTAAATATTAAGATATCAAATCACAAAACATGGAAGTTTTACAAACAAATAGAGTTTGTGAAACCTTTATATGTCGGGGAATATTTCATAAGTGAAAAATATTATGAGACTGACATTTTTGAGATAGAAATGAGGCTCGTTATACTCGGATTTTTTCTCGAAATATCTCCTGTGAAAAAATTAGCGGAGAATTGAACTACATCAGCCTATGTCTGAGTCTCCATTGCAATGTCAACCAAATCTTTCGAAATCTCAAAACGATAGTTAACTAATGAAGACTGATCTAGATGCTAATTCACATCACACTCTTCCGGATATTGGGTTCCTACAAATTTACCGTACGCTGCTTGGATTAGATTATCTTCGCTGAGTTATTCCAGTTCCAATCGGTTGTTGTTTCAACCTGAACCGATAATCTTGTTTCTAATGCTCAAAGCAAATACGATAAAGCTGATAATTTAGAATAGTTTCCTGTTGATTCTGAGTCCTAAGCATTTTGCCTATAAATCGCTTCAAATTATGTCGCTTTAGTTACCGTAGAAGAAGCAGTTTACAATTCTCAGATGAATCAGTGATTTTAGGGAACCATGTCCACTTCATAACCTCTATTCATAACGTTGCCGTTAACAGCGACAATTCTTTCTCGATAAGCAGCCAATTGGGGTAAGGGTTCAAGGCGATCTTTCATCATTTTAAAAAACATCATGAACAACGAGTAGCTCATTTTCCAAAGTTTGTGGATTATCAAGCAACCTAGGTATGATTTTCATTTCAAGTTTTTTTCTAACTATAATTGTTTTGACAGCTTTTATGACTCACGAGGTAGCTGATATGGTTCTCAAAGCGTGATGCAGCAAACTAGCAGTAAGTATAAATAAAATAATTTTGAAAAATCAAGGTCTGAAGAGGGAATTTAGCAAACAGCGACCTAAAGTCCCGCAACATGCTGAGTATACAAGGTGTAACAAAAAAAAAACGACGTGTTCATAGCATTTGGAGTATTACCCACGGCTTCCAAGAAATTTTTAGTTTAGCTTAGCAGCAGCACCTTTCAGTTTCAGTTCCAGTGTAACGGTTAAAACTAAGAAAAAATTCCGAAAGCTTTGATACCACTAGATACTACCAAAGTTAAGACTTGATATCACCGAAATTTCCGAAAAATTTAGGATTCTCAGGTTTCGTGGCAGGTATAGTGGCAGGTTTCGTGTCACTTTATTAGAGAACCAATGTTTCTACCTCGTGACTAGTAGTTCAGTTCGATCAATTTTAATAGTCAGGAGTTTGTTGTTTTAAAAACCAGTTTCTGAAATTTTTTAGTTTCATCATTTTTCATTTGAATGATAAAGAAAAGATATTGTGATTCTGCTTACATGATTTAATTTGACCGGAGCTATCAGGAACGAAGGTTTTCTTAAGAACAAACACAGTCATTTACACTCAAAATTGACAAGGTTTCACAAGGTTGATTTTTAGTACTTTTGAAGAACCACAAACGTGATTCAAAGCTCTTAAATGAAGCGAAACAAATCGCGCTGGTAAAAATTAGGGTGGAAACAGAGATGTCTGTGGTCAAGAACGGACAATACGAATCCTAAAAAAATCGATGCACTATCGAGCTTTTAAGCTATGGTTAACACCAACTGTAACAAATAAGATGTTATCACGGTTGGCCCACTTGAGAACAAGATGCAAGATGCAACTCCCAGAAAAAAAATCCATTTGCAGCTTCCATTTTTTAGTGATGTGGTTATGAGCGAGTTTAACACTGAATTTAACTTAGAAATATAACTTATGAGTTTTGTTATAATGACAATTCTTATCGATGATAGCATAACTGTTCTGAAATGTAATTTAAACCCACTATCGGCATTTTTAAAAATTGATAGTAACCCATAAAGAAGTTTTGAGGCCTTGCCGATGCTGCGTCAGCAATCATTGCCCGTTCATTCATTGTAATTCGTTGCGAAGCAAAACTTTTGTATCAAACATATGTTTGGTATAATTATGTACAACTACATCCGCTCTAGATCCACCCGCAACAAAAAGCGGAGAGAAAATTTGTCATCTGGTAGAAACCCATATGAAGTATCATTCCTTCAACATCATTTGAGAGAGCTTATGGATTTACCTCTGGATGGTGAGGCAGATATCACAATCAGGTGTTGCGGCTTTAAAATGATAGGGAGGAACGTGAATCACCTATTCTTTGATCAAATCATCTTTGCAAACGCTTTTCTATTATTTCTAGCTGATCAAATGTCGATTACTAATTATTCGGTAGGATGACATTCTGTTCTTCCCACAGTTTGCCTTCGGCGTATCACTCGCTGCCATGAATTAAGGATGTATGCAAGCTCTAGCTTGCACCCTTGAATTGCTCATTGCGGAGTCAAAACACGTAAGGTTTTCAAGTTTATGGTGTTTCGAAGACCTTTCAAATATAGCAAGGTGTAGCAACTCTTTCCAGGTATTAAGTTCCGATTGATTGTTAAAAAGGGCGCAACTTGCATTTACTGGAGCGGTGTCGGCGTCGACATCACTCGAACCGGTCAGCAATATGGAGCAAAACACTATGAGTGCTGGTACAGTTCGAGCATTTCCTCACTCGGAGTAACTTGAAGAACATGTGGCTCCCAGAAAAGCAAGAAAAGCACAGCCTTTTTAACACTGAATATTCCGCGATCTGTGTCGGGTTTTTCACAACGAACACAGACAACTTCATGTTTGCCTTTACAAAAGATAATTGCCAAGTAATCACGCTTTTGCTTGCAATACACTGTCATATATAGTATTCCTAGTATCTAACTATATATTACGTGTTGGCTCCTTTGGTTTAGCTATGTGTTTGGTGCGGCTACCAATTAATTATTACCTGCCAATCTTAAGTTTAGTCTGCGATGTTTTGAGTCATTGTTGTTAACCTTTAAGAATAAAACGAGTCAGTCTAAATTCAGTGAATTTACGATATTGAATCTGCTTTTTTCACATGGCGCAGCAAGCAGGACAAAGCGCGGGATCAGGGAAAAATCCACTGGGGATTACGGCATTCTGGCCGAGTAAATGTACGGAAGCACCAATGTTGTGGGAGCATTGGATTACACGATTTATCTGGGGTGTAATAGCAAAACATTCATTCAATCCGACGGCATTTTATTTTGATGGGACGCTAACCGCGGCGCAAATTACAGATCTGTCAGAGGAGGTGAATGGGAAAAATTGATTGGAAGCATAGCAGACACTAATTTCTAACCTCTACTTGTGTTTGGGGGAACGTGGACAGGACGAACTACATAACCGGAAACCCAATTTGGACCTGGCGACTACCCGATATCCACGGGTTTTGGATGAATTTGAGAGTGTCTTCCGGAAGGAAAGAAACGAAACATTCGAGACGTATCAGCTACTATCTCGGAAACTACGTGACGGGGAAACGCTAGAAGAATTTCACTCCGTTTTGAGTGGACTGGCCGCTAGATGCTCATTGGGAGCATTGGAACGACGGGTGTTACGTGATGTATTCATAGTAAATATGTCCAACAAAGAGGCTCAAACGGAGCTATGTCGTTCAACTAAGACACCAGATGAGGTCTACCGGATTGCTTTGTCATATGAACGGGGAGACAAATACGCAAAGTCGTATAAAGTATCCGGTGGGGGACTTACCGCGGCACCAGCGGGCTTACTACAAATTAAAGCGGAGCCTATAAGCGCAATCAGAGGAGGTTACCGCCGACCATTCCAAAGAGGCGGACGTGGATTTGGCAGGGGCGGCACAAGGGGCCGCGGAGGAGCAGCAGATCGCAAGTGCTACAATTGCGACCAGAGTGGTTTTACCCCGGACCACATTCGAAAGTGCCCAGCAAGAAATGCAACCTGCAATTTTTGCAAGAAAACTGGACATTATGAGCGAACTTGTAGAGGACGTCGATCGGCGAATAGCGACCCCTATTCGCCGATCGACGTCCTCTACAAGTAGGCATAATAAATGAGAATGACACCAATGGCGGGATTGCACAAGATTATCCGGAGGAGAGTGCATCCAATTACGGAAGTTCCGTCGGATGGGTGACTGATTCAAAGGCACCGGCACATGGATGGGATTCGGATAGTTCGACGGAGTATGTAGTTATGTCAATTCGGCGGAAGGAGGAAACAGAATTAAAAGTCGCGGGGGCCAAACTAGCCTTAAAAATCAATGGCAAAGCAACCCAAGCCTGGATTGATAGTGGTTCGCCAATATCCATCTTCACTATTGGGGAACTAAAACGTACCCAGGGAACAGTCAACGTAAAATTGAAACCGCTGAATCCAAAAGACGACCAATTCCCCGACTACGGCAGTAATCCGTTAAAATTTCTGGGGAAGATGCAAGTCACGCTTCATTCCAATGGATGGACTTGTTCGGCGGATATCAACGTCATCGGAGGGTGCCGACCGTCTATTTTTGGCAGGGATTTAATGCCCTCACTAGGACTGATGCTGGTACAAGCACCATCGACAGAAGGGGTGAAAAGCATACATTCCAAGGAAGGAACTGTGGCGACGGACAATGACTTGGATGAGTGGCAGACACATTTCAACAAACAATTTCAACATCTTTTTCGCAGGGTAGGGCGCATTCGAACTTATAAGGTGCAGGCCGAATTCTTCAAGAATCTAACTCCAATTCAACAAAAGGGTAGGCGAGTACCCATAACATTACAGGAAAAAGTCGATAAGGAGATTGAAAAACTGTTGGAACAAGGTCATATCCAAAAGTTGGAAGAATGTTCAGATAAATATTTTGTTTCACCTATTGTCATCACAGTGAAAAAAGACGGTTCGGTAAAACTTGCACTGGAATCTAGAGAACTGAACAAGCAAGTGCATAAAAATAAATACCAAATGCCCAATATTGAAGAACTAATGGACATTGTAGGGCAAACTATCAGCGAACGCAAACAGGGGGATGTTTTTTTCTACAACGATGGACCTCACGTACGCATACGGTCAACTTCCTTTAAATGAAAATACTAGCAAACATTGTAATTTTTTGTTGGTGGGAGGCCGCTCTACCGGTACATATCGATTCAAGACAGGATTCTATGGATTGACAACCATGCCGGCGGAATTCCAACGGGTCATGGATGCCATTCTGGCTGAATTTCCGTGCGCGCATGCTTTCATTGATGATATATTAGTAATTTCAAAAGGTACCAAGATCGAACATATCGCCTTGGTGGAGAAGATTTTGGCGAAATTAGATAGAAAAAATATGGCTTTGAAACTAGAAAAATGTCAATTAGCGAAAAATACTTGCGAGTGGTTAGGCCACCGGATTACGAAATCATGGATTACACCAATGGTGCGGAAAACAGACCCTATTGACAAATTAACCGCCCCGAAAACGCTCTCTGAATTGAAATCGTTCATGGGGTCAATCCATAGCCTTCACAAATATTTACCTGCGTTAGCAGAAACTTCGGCGCCCCTACGTCCACTACTCAGTAAGAAAAACGAATTCCTCTGGACAACTGACTGCCAAACAGCGTTCGAATCGCTTAAGAAACAAGTCGCGAACATTGTCGAACTTAAGCATTTCGATGTTCATAAGGACATACGTATCGTGTGCGACGCAAGCCATAACGGTTTGGGGGCGGTACTCGAACAACTAGGCGCCGAGGAATGACGACCAATATCATTTGCGTCCCGTTTTCTAAATGCGGCCGAAAAGAAATATTCGACAAATGAGCTAGAAATGCTGGCCGTAGTTTGGGGTTCCGAATATTTTAGAAATTATATTTTCGGGCGGAAATTTACTGTAGTGACAGATCACAAGGCTTTGGTATCTTTATTGAATGGGAACAAAAAGAAAAACAAGACTATGTTCAGTCGGTTAACTCGTTGGATCGATAGAATTATTCCCTTTGATTTTGTCATTGAACACATGCCTGGGGCTAAAATTGGCCTGGCGGATTATCTATCAAGGCATCCGGTGGGGGAAGCAACAAGAGTTAGCCTTTATGATAATTTTTTCACAGTTGCAAAATTGCAATCAATCACCAATTCACTCGGATATATTGATACCAATAAAGGGATCATTAAAGCATCAAAGAAATCAATTGTTTCAGCTAAAGATATACAAGTTGGAAACGATAAAATTAACATTCCACCGGAAGAGGGCGTCAAAACGCGTGACTGTCGGCCAACCAATCAGAAGCCAGTAAAACGAATAGCTGAGTGTAATGACCGGTAAAGCGCAAAAGTAGTAAAGTCAATCACCGAATGTAAACTACGTGAGTCTGATATTAATTCCACAGTAAACAGTAGTCCTCCATTTAACAAATCAAGTTATCGATCTATCAAAACAAATACATCTACAATGACATCACTTAATTTGAAGAAACTAAATAAATTATTGTTGAAACATCCAGAAATAACAAGCGGCAGCAGCAGCGAGGTGGAGATAGTAGACGCACGATTGGAGGCGGAGACACATCAAACTAGGGACATCCGATGCAACACGGTAATCTCCATTCCTTCGGCATTCGGAGGCGAACTCTCTCCGGCGGCATACCCAGCAGGAGGAAACGTCATTATGTCAGTAATCCCCCGGGACTGTAAGATCATCCGAAAAAGCAGTGCATTGCCGGAGCGTTTCAACCTGAAACTAGTTGAAGCGAATTATAAAGGGGACCCTCAGATGCGCGCGATAAAAGAACTGGTGGAGAGTAAAGACCCGGAATTGGAAAAGAAGGTCAGAGCAATGGGTGCCTACCTCGGAAAAATTCCACGTGCGGGAAAATTGTCTGTGGATGGACGAACGACTCGTCATCCCCATACCACTCAGAAAGGCTGTGGTCAATCGTATACATGCGTTCCACCATGGGCGCTCGAATATGTTCGACGCTGCGAGGGATGTCTGGTTTCCTATCTCCACCGGAGTTTAGTCGCAGCTGCGGATGGGTGCAAGGAATGCACGGATGCAGGTAAAAGCCTTAAACCATTATGGGCTAAAGGTGACGTTGGGAAAGTCTATGAACCACGGGAGCCAAATGAATGTCTACAGCTAGATTTTTGGGGTCCGATTAGATACTTAAATGAATCGAGTAAATATGTTTTGGTAGCGGTTGACCGATTCTCACGTTGGCCCTCTGCAATGATCTGCGGAAATAATAAAAGCGATAAGGTCCTTAAGTTCATTAAACAATACATATCTCAACATGGTGTCCCTAGGAAAATTTTTATGGACCAAGGAACAAGTTTCACATCGAATGCAGTTAAATCAATTTTCAATTCCGAAGGAATAGAAATGATTTATTCACCCGTGAATGATCATCGTGCAACCGGATGTGTTGAACGTACCATTGGCAGCCTGAAAAACTTTGTCTTAACTTACGCTAAAGAAAAAGATAGTGGAAACTTAGAATCAATGATAGAACGAGCCTTGAGTGCTCTAAGATTTTCTCCGAATGCTACTCTCAAAATATCGCCGTTTGAAGCTCATCACGGCAAGGAAGCAAATACGGTACTTCGAAATCTTACGAAAAAGCCAACCCTGCAAAATCTAAATTGGGCCAGAGTGTTGAAACAAAAATCTGCCTATTTAGATTCTACTGACACCAGAACTCAGAAAAGCCTCCAACCCATGGCAACGGATTGGGAGGAACGATCCGACGTGGAGTTTGATGTCGATCATATGAACCACCCTAGGCGACTGACACAGAATCAACTAGTTTCGGCGGCGGATGGAACGCCAATGGCTGACGGGGACGGGAAACAGGCTTTTGGGGGAAAGTCTAAACAGCCAAGTAAACGGACCGAGCTTTTGTTCCAACGACTTAAGGATAGCAATAAAAGGTATAGACCCATAAACCAAAAAGTAATTAGCGAATCTAAGCACACTCTAACTCTAGCAAATGGCTCTGTACTTAGGAAAAGTGGGGTTGCTGAGAAAGTCATCAAGACCAACGCGCCAAATACTGCGAGCAAACTAACACTACCACCCCCAGCCATGAGTGCGTTGAAACGTCGGGCGGAATTGAAGCGAGCAGCAAACGAACAAGCACACAGAGTAAGGCTGATAACAGAACGCGAGAATCTTCACCAGCGGAGGAGGCAGATTCGGATTCGGAGTACGAGCCGATAACAATTTCTAAATACGCAGGGAACTCAACAACAGCACCAGGGCGAAATGCGGAAGAAAATGAACCAAAGGTGCCTAAAGATGTAGAAGACGGAACTGGAAGACCAAACTTATCCGAAGGAAGCGGAGCTGCAAAATCCAAGGGGGTGGACACGGAGGTCCAAACTATGAGCAACGAACAAGGGGGAAGTGCCCCGAATTTGAGTAATGAAGGAGGGCAAGGGGAAAAACAACCTAAAAAGAAAGGGGAACGAGGGCGACGCTTACGTCTCGTATCATACTCTAGTCAGGAATCAGAAGATGGGACAGGATCAAGGAAAAGTACCAGGAAACGGACGGCGGTATCCAAATTCGGCGGGGTTATGATAGACAGTATATTGAAAGCGAGAACAACCAAAGGAGAAGAAGACAGAGAGCGGGACACGAATTAAGCAGGAAGGTACACTTGAAAGATGGAGTGGAAAAGGAAACTAAAGGAAACTTGTTAAACTAAAACTTATGCCCAGGGAGAGGTTGGACTACTGCTGGTCCAAAACTCAAACATTTTCCGTTGGATAATTTTTAAAACATTTGTTTGAAAAATGATTGTTGAGGGAATGTCATATATAGTATTCCTAGTATCTAACTATAGATTACGTGTTGGCGCCATTGGTTTAGCTATGTGTTTGGTGCGGCTACCAATTAATTAATACCTGCCAATCTTAAGTTTAGTCTGCGATGTTTTGAGTCATTGTTGTTAACCTTTAAGAATAAAACGAGTCAGTCTAAATTCAGTGAATTTACGATATTGAATCTGCATTTTTCATAATACTCTGTGCAGATGCGCGGTTATCATATCCCAAAATTTACAGTTCTTCTGATTCCGAATCGTTTTCCCAAATTGTGTACACTCTACTATTCCTGACTTAATGTTTCAGGCAGCTAAAAGTTTCATATCATTCAAGTTAACGTCTTCGCTTAACGTCGTTGATTCGACAGTGCTGCGGATTAGGTGGGACTATTCGTGCCACAGGAGAAGGTTGAGGTCGAAGTGGACATTTTTTATTCGAAAAGAGATTTCCTCTTAGACACTGAAAGCTGTTCAACAAGATCAATCAGGTTACTGTCTTTGGTGTAAATTGCTTCTGAGGAAAAAATTGTTTTGGGTCTATCGATTTACCAAATGGCGCCTTGTTTTGACGCTGCCGTTGAGCCAGTGACATCTGAAACGGTGTGTTAATTTGTGAAGACTAAATTTGACAGCTCTTTTATCAAAATTGACGCAATTTGCAGCTGAAATATTTGAGTTACAGACGCAAGGCGAGTTCAAAATAAATTACCACCTACGTTAACTTGATTTGGTGTATAGACCCAGTTAGGCATCACTCAAAGTGGCGAGATGCCAGCTCAAATGGTTGTTTCTAGGAAAGTTCATACTGGGCGCTATCAAATAAGGATTCTCATTGGTGTTGAGCTTTCTGGTATCTGTTGAGGTTTTTATAATGACAATATACTGATTGTTGACCGCGGATATTGGTCAAGCTACCCAATAAGTGGCTTCATGATAGCAGCATCAGTGACTGAGAACAGGGGTTGGTTGTGATGAGTCTCAGATATTGGACGAGACATTAAGTTTCACAAACAAATGGAGTTTTTTTGAACATCTAACCTAGGTTGGTTGGTAAAAGCTTATTCATTGACCGTGCTCATTGCACATTATTCTGCCTGAGTTTTATATGAAAGAAGAAAAGATTGAATCAAATGTCGGGTTTCTTCCGAAAATTTTTCCTGGGAATTGTTTTGCGGGCTGTTGAGCTACTTTGAGACCCTTCTGAGTCTCTATAGCTTGATCAATCCAGATGTTCAATCGTATCAAATGTAATGGTGAATTGAAGAAGACCGATTTAGATGTTTATTTACTTTAGACTCTTTCAAGTACCGTATTTTACAGTTTCAGCTTCCGCTAACGTTTTGACTCAATTAACAGAGGTTGACTCATTTTTATTAGCGTGTCAATTTTAATGTAAAGATGAGTTCCCTCACACATTGCGTCGTTAATCTTGACAGTTTTTTCTCCCAACAAGCAGCTAAGCTAAAAATTTGGATTTTATCTGCTCAATCTACTATAGCTTGTCCTCGATGGCTCCTTTTTTCAAGAAAGGCTTTTAATGACGCTAACAAAGTTTTTATCTTGAATCTCCTATCACGTTTTTCTTTATTTTAGTTTTTTTTAGATCAGGAGCAACTAGGAGTTCTTTTTCAAACTAATGTTTTCATCCAGTAACCTCTCTCAAGTTTAAAATATATATTTTTTCCATTAGCGTGATGCAGCAAACTGACAAATAACAAGTTTCAAAATGTAAACATCAGTCCCGCAAAATGAATTAACAACTTTGTAGCAGAAAAGCAGACGATTTGCTAGATAACAATCTACGGGTTACCCACGGCTTATGAAATTATTTTATCAGCTTAACTTAATAGCACAACGTTTCAATTTAATTTACAGCGTTTTCGGACTGAAAAAGAATTCAACAAAATTTACAACCCGGGATGACCAAAAATACTAGTCATACAATTTCCATATATGGAAAAATGCTAGTCATACACTTTTCATGCAATTCCATACGTACAGAAAATCCAGGACTACGTTATACACACAAAAAATTAAATTTTGCATGCAAAATTTTTTTTTTCAAAAAATGTTTGTTTGAATACGAAAATCAATTTGCGGTTGAAAAAAAAATCATAAAAAATTTTTGGGGGCAATTTCAAAAATACTTAGAAAAATTTTTGTCGTCGCCATCAAAAAAATACTAGTCATACAATTTCCATATATGGAAATTGTATGACTAGTGTTTTTTTTTCAGAAAACAAAAATAAAAAAAGTCAAAGTTTTTAGTCGTAGCAGCCCAAAAAACGCTTAAATGCTTTGCCAGCAGTTGAATTGATTGTTCAAAGCTTTTTTTTCACAAAATTTTTTTAAAAAAAATTCTAATCATACAATTTCCATATATGGAAATTGTATGGTTAGCATTTTTTTTTTCATACCATTTTTTTCCTTTTTTTATGAAGAGACACCAATTTCGATAGCAAAACAACTATAAAATACCTTTAAAATTCGATTAAACTCATTTTGCAAAAATTCATGAAATTTGTATGACTAGCATTTTTCCATAGACTAAGTGTATGAAATTGTATGATTAGCATTTTCGGTCTATGGAGGTCAACCCGGGAAGCTTTCCTCACTTCAATCAAGTTTAATCAGAAACTAGATGCATTTCCTAAACTTAAAATAGTTTTAAAATTTAGTTTCAAAAGTTGCTTGCGAAAAAAAAATTAGGTACGCTTTTCAGTTTCTAATTGAAGAAAAACTTGATATAGTTTTAAAAGTTAGTTTCAAAAATTGCTGGAAAAAATTCTTTAGGTTTGCTTTTTCAGTTTCTAATTAAAGACAAATCTGACATTTCTGCAAATTTTCAATCAATTCAAACAAAAAATCGAAAATTTGCTTTTTTTCAATTTTTTTCTAGAGACTAAAGTTTTGGGGTGTCGTTGCGTTACGCTGTGGCCAATTTTCCCAATATTGACCTCTAGAAGTGAGATAAGTAAAAAATAACCATAAATTTTATCTGTCGTTTGATTGGATGGATGAATCTCCCTATTTTCTAAAGATAATCGTTACTGATGTTGTATAAAACTGTGAAATAAATGGGACTGCTTAGAAAAACGTACGAAAACTAATAATTGTTATGGTTACTGTGAAACTTCAGCTTTTTGAGAAATTGCTTCTCTTTTTTTTTCTTCAGTTTTGAAACAATCACTAAGATCAATTCTGGTAAGATTTTCAAAATCCTGTAGTGGCGTCAAAACCTTCAGAGTTTTGAGGAACTTTAAGTTCAAAGTCCAGTAGTAGGGCCAAAAACACTTTAAAAAATTACTTTAAAAAAATTTAGGGTAGATTCAGACGTTGTAGCTCTGATGAACCGTATAAATTTTAGAAAATTGCTTTACGAGACAGAAGTTGCTGGAGGAAGTCACTAATTCTGTAAGTGCTAAACCAAAATTTCTACCCCGCCCACCTCAGTAGTCGAGGGTCGTGAGTTCTAGTTGCATCAAAAACTCAATCTCGATTACTTTATTTCAGTCCTTTTGTAGCAAAATAGGAGAACACATCGTAAAATCGTGACTTTGGCTGAAATGAAAATCAGTTTTGATTCAGAGCTTGTAACATCAAACAACATAATAAGCAACAAAAAGTTAAGTAGTATTATACAGAGTCATCTAAAATCACAAAGTGACCGAAGCTTTGAAAACTCTTCAGTAAATTTAAAGAGACAAGAACTTAACTTCTCGCAAATGAATCCAAGGAGTACACACAAAGTCAGTGATGGATGCTGAAATACAGCAAAAGTAAAGTGAATTGAACGCATCTCTTATTCATCCAATTTGATATTCTTAGAAAATTATTCCTCGAGATTTTGGATTGTTTCTCCAAACGTTTTTCAAACGGTTCGGGCTGAACGAGAGCCGAGTAGAATATTCGTCAGGGTGACGTTATCTTCTGCCGAGAGCATATCTTTCACCGTCATATATCGTTGACAATTCAAGACATTAAGAAGTCCTTTGTCAAGAATGTCCCGCGAGTCTACTTGCATGTAAGCAGCATACGACTCTATTCGTACCAAGAGTCTATTAGGCGGGAACCTTCATAGTCTTTGATTTCACACTTAAAAAAGTGGAAAGGAAATCAGAAACTATCGGTAGTAGACCACCTAAACCCAAAAATATTGGAAGGCGGACAGCAACGGCTGAGATGTTTGGATTAGTCTCATTCTTAAAAAGTTTCTCCGACCTAATATGGAGTGAGTCCAATGAGTCCAATTATACAAGCATTAGGGCCTATCGGAGCAAGTTATGTATGGACAATTGTTTTGTAGGGAGTGAATTCTAAAAAAATCCAAACAAAACTTTATTTTGTTTTTTATTAAAGACAGTTATCTCTTGTTTTCCAAGTCAAAACCAGTAGATACAATCATCTGAACCTGCTTCGTTTCTTCTTCAGCAACTGAATTGACCACATTGATTGTCATATCTAAGACTTTGACTGAAGCATCGAGAAAATTGACTAATCTAGCTGATACTCAAGAATTTCTTGATGCAGAATCGCACAATGTCAGTCCTTCAGTTTTCTGGATGGGCTTTTGAAGACACTTCAATTTTAAGAAAGAGCAGTAAACCCTACGAGGTAATCAAATTCGACTGAATGTCAAAACTACTGCAACTTGCATCTACTGGAACGGAATTTGTGTCCACATTACTCAAACTGGCTCTCGGTTTCTTGATGTAAGTAAGTACTCTTGATCAGCACGCTGAACTAATCTACTATGAGCACTAATGCATGTTTCGGAGCAGTTCATACCTCGAGATACTCACGCAGAGTGTGGCAATCTTGGAGGCATGAAAATAACTTCTATTAAATTCAGTTTTACCTGTTGAGTTTTTCTCAATAAACACAGAGTTTTTAACAAACTATGTTTACCTTTAAAACGGATATATACCACATAATCAACCTTTTTCTTAGTTGATAAAATTGTAGCAAAAACCCGCTTATGTCCTCGCTTAGACTATCTTAGGTTCTTCCATTTCTCCGTGTCCAGGCATCTGTTTTAATTTGGTTTCAACCAAGGAGTGTGGACCACATAAAGTGACCAAACCAGAGGTTTATTAAGAAAAACATAATATTTTCTGTGATATAAGTTAGAGTTCTGCAATCTAAGTTAGGCAAAACATATTTGTCCATTTGCGCAAATATCCCATTCTGTGGCTGGCCAGTTTTTCATTCGCTCGGTATGCTAAATGTTGGCGCTGGATAACGGGCGAGGTGTCAAATGCTTGGATATCATGGGGTACTAAGAAACGGGGTCGCGGTTATCGGAGGAAACGTGGAGGTTTACAAACTAATTGAGTATTTTTGCATCACGGATAAAGGTGGATCAGTGAAGGTTGAATTATTGACCGGACATAAAGAAAGTCTTCATGATTGAACTCTTTGCGATGCACATAATGATTGTGTCATGCCTCCAGGTTCTTCCATAATTTTCTCCTTGTAAATTTTTGCGTGCGTTTGAGCTGTATGAGGACCATTCAGAGTCTCCATAGCATAATAGATCGATAATTTTTTTACTTTCTGAGGAATGGTCAATTAGAATCTTCCTGTTTGTTTGAGTTTTGAGCTAGCTGCATTCAGTTTCTCTAACTCATCTCGCTTCTTTTAATCTTGAAGAACCTGCTTACGACGCTCACTCGGGTCAGTGTTTCAAGGGAAGGATCTCTAATTTACTTGAAAAGACTCTAATTCACTTAGGGAGGGTTTTGAAACGCCGTTACTTTAAGGAAAATTTTGAGCTCCACTTGTGCCTTTGTGGTCAACGTTGAAATTCCCTTTAAGCAGCAAATTCGAGTAATTTTTCGATAGCTTTCTCTTCTTGTTTTTTTCTATGTGTGAAACAAACTGAAAATTTTGGTTTTGTATGCTGAAATTTGCAGCTCCTCATTCCTGGCTAAGTTTGTTTCAGTGATTGCTCTGTATGGTGCCATCAAATTCCAGATCTTAAACCAATTATCTATATTTTTCAAACTGTTCATTCACATGATCATAATATACGTCTAGCTCAGTTTCCTATTTTTTCCTTGTTTTTCAATTTTGGTAGTGCGAGGTTGGTGATAGGGCTTTCAAAGCGTTATGCAGCGAACTAGCAGTTAGTAAAAAGTTATAGTTTTGAAAAATTAAGGTTGGAAGGAGGATATCAAGCAAAGAGAGACCGGGAGTCCAGCAACACCCTGATTTAACAATTTTGTTGCAAAAAACCTACAACAACCAATCTGGTTTTTTCAAAAGTTTTAATAATTACAATCATACGTTTAAAATTATAGCGTGCGCTCTGCCAGTTTTGTCTTTTTTCTAAGTGACCCCCACCCCTTAAATTAATTTTAAAACAACTGCTTTAACAATGTTTTTATGCAATGAGACTTAGCATGGTGAAAATCCAATAATTTCGAAGAAATGTTTCTTCCTTACCTTACCTGTTAACATTACGCGCTCAGCTGCAAAAATACGTACAGCGACTAGAATAAAAATATTAAAATGGGGGGGGGTTTCGAATAGAGCCACTACGTTTTTCTTCAATTTTACTGACGAAATATTCTTAGACAAATTTTCTCAGTAGCTTTTCTAGGTTCCTGAGATACAAAACTAACGTTTTTGCGTAATTTAATCATTAGTTCGAAATAAATCCGGGGGACGACTATTGGAAAGAGCCTTTTGCTGTCATGGAAATCGCTCATCCAATTTTTGAAAAAAAATATGGCTTGATTCTTTTGATAATTATCGATTATTAACAAGAAGTCTAGCCAAGTTAATAGAAATTTTAACTCATCCATGAAGTCAAACTCTCTTTGAAAGTATTCTAAACTTCTTTTTGTAATTCCCGCTTTTTAGACAGTCGTTCTGACTTTCCTACAGAAAGATTCACTTTTCTGTGATTTCAACCAATTTGCAGTCGTTAGATTGTGAGCAACTAATTCAATCTTTCCAAACCAACGTAACAATATGTAAGTAGAATTATTTTAAAATTTTCCAGTTCCCCATTTTAGTTTCTTTTTCTGAAATCTATTTGATTGAAATATGTTTTTAATGATGTTTCATGTTGTAAACTGCAATAAAACGTTTCAGCGTTTCTAAAAAGATTTTCTTTGTGCAAAACACCGTGTGAATATGTTTTGAACATTTTCATTTTGAGCTTTCACGAGCGGGTGGGAAACTGGAAAAGAACCAATTATTGAAAAGTTTCCTTTTTATAAGCTTTCGATGAAATTTGATTTCTTTTCTATTTAGGAACATGAAATTTCTAATCCTGCTTTTGGTTTCGTGTCTGACAATTTTGCGTGTTACGGCCGAGCCACTTCAAGAGAGAGGTCTTTTGGATCATCAGTTTGGCAATCCAATAGACAGGCGATTCCCAAAAGGAGACGGACATAACCCCTTCCATCACGACGACAATGATGATGATCATGGTTCGGGAGAGGAAGATCCCGAGGATCCTGAACCATCTGAAAAAACTGAGAAAGAACCGGAAGAACCAACTAGTATCGAAGAAACAGAGGACGACCCTGACAAAACAGCTAACACTGATACCGAGAAAACTCTAGACAAAGCTGAGAATGCGCAAGATACTCCGAAAGACGATGCCGATGACGATCATCCAGGATTGAAGCCTGGATTCAAGCCCGGATTCAGGCCTGGATTCAAACCTGGACTCAGTCCTGGATCCAGACCAGGGTTCAGACCTGGATCCAGACCAGGGTTCAGACCAGGGTTCAGACCGGGTTTCAGACCGGGAATCAGACCAGGGTTCAGACCAGGATTCAAGCCGGGGTTCCCACCAGGATTCAGACCAGGGTTCAGGCCGGGATTCAGGCCAGGTTTTCGACCTGGTTTCAGTAGACCAAAAAAAGGACAACCGAGCACTATCAACATCCATTCAATGGATAACGTGAAGAAAATTGCCATCAATGCAGCGAGACGAAGAATGGATCATGCGTAGGTTGAGAAATAAGAAACTGTATAGTTTATTTGACAAAAAGTAACCATTTTTAACCCAAAATAAAATTAAAAACATTAGAACAAAATTGAAAACAACAGGAATAGACAAAGAGGCAAAAGTGAGCTAAATTGAGAGTGTAATGATCCCGCATATGCCAGATGTGCTCTTTGCTCCCCAAACATGAGCATCAATTTTAAGTGTAACGTTATGAGGCCAAACTACGCTTTTCGTTAATTTAGTGCAGATTCCGCAACACGCAAAAAAAGAACAAGACTGCTCGTATCAGGGCGAAGCCCTGAATGTTCCAACTGCCTTTTAAGGTTTATGGAGCAGCAGTAATAACATAAAAAATTAAATGAAATAAGACTGCTCGTATCAGGGCGAAGCCCTGAATGTTCCGACTGCCTTTTAAGGTCTATGGAGCTGTAATAATACGGAAAATTTTGAATGTAACGAAGTAAAACTAAAAAAAAATTTCAAAAATTTTTTTTTTTTGTGAAAACATCCCCCCACACGCCATATTAAGTACAAAGTGATAGATTTTGCTCCTATTAACAAATCAATTATGGCATATAATCTTCCTTGAACCAATTTGGAACAATTTATAAGACGGATTAAATCTCCGCTTACGCGTTAATAGCGCGAATTATATCGCGCGTTAATTGTCCCAAATTGGTCAAACTGGCCAAAATGACAATCTTTAAACCCTCATAACTTTACACAAAATAATCACAGGTAAAATATCTTTTCAAATTTAAGCTCAGGACAACAATGGCTTTCGAATGATATAAAAAAATTCCGTCAAAAATGGCTAGTTAAAAAGTCGAATGTTGTCTGAAGAAAAAAAAAACCACCCCGAGCACAAATATTCCGTTACTTTTGTATCGAAATTCGGAACAACAAGACTGCTCGTATCAGGGCGAAGCCCTGAATGTTGCGACTGCCTTTTAAGGTTTTTGGAGCAGTAATAACATTAAAAAACTCAATGAAATAAAACAAAATGAAATTTTTTTTCTAAAACTCATCCCCCACACGCCTCATAAAGTACAAAAGGATAGATTTCGCTCCATGTAACAAACCATTTATGGCAAGTAAACTTCTTTTAACCAATTTGGAACGGTTTTAAGACGGATTAATTCTCCGCTCACGCGTTAATAGTGCGAAATATATATTGCGCGTTAATTGTCCTAAATTGGCCAAAATGGCAATCGTTAAACCCCCATAATTTTACGAAAAATGATCACAGTAGAAATATCTTTTCAAGTTTGAGCTCAAGACAACAATATCTTTTGAACGATATAAAAAATTCCGTCAAAAATGGCTAGTTATCGAAAGTCGGAACAACAAGACTGCTCGAATCAGGGCGAAGCCCTGAATGTTCCGACTGCCTTTTAAGGTTTTATGGAGCAGTAATAACATTAAAAAATAAATATCAGAAAAAATAAAATGAATTTTTTTTTTTAATTTGATTTTTTTTGTGTAAATCATCCCCCCACACGCCATATAAAGTACAAAAGGAAAGATTTCGCTCCTTGTAACCAATCAATTATGTCAAGTAAGCTTCATTCAACCAATTTGGAACGATTTCTAAGACGGATTAACTCTCCGCTTACGCGTTAATAGCGCGAAATATATCCATCGCGCGTTAATTGTCCCAAATTGGCCAAAATGGCAATCTTTAAACCCCCGTAACTGTACAAAAAATGATCACAGGTTAAAAATCTTTTCAAATGTGAGCCCAGGACAACAATACCTTTCGATTGATATTTAAAAAATTCTGTCAAAAATGGCTAGTTGAAAAGTCGAAACTTGTCTGAAGAAAAAAAACCCACCCCGAGCACAAATATTTCTTTACTTTCGTATCGAAAGTCGGAACAATAATTTTGCAGAATCAGATTCTTTGACCTTTTTTGCTCTTTTGGGTTCCACGCACAAATAGCTAAAACACTGTATTGCTAAAAATCATTCCAAAATTAGGCAAACTTGCAGAACAGTCTGGAACAAAAGAGCAAAATCTGGAACAGTTTATGGAATCCACAAACAAAAAAAAACTTATTTACAGTAAAAATGAGCTGTTACGGAACGTGCAACTTGCAAGCGGAATCCACAAATGCAAAGAAATCCGCTACAAATTTTTTGGAAACTGCAATCAAACTTGGGTAATCCGAAACACTTTTTGTAATCTATTAACGAAAAATAATATATGTTTAGTGAATTTCAGCTTTCTGTAAGTCGGTGGGCGTTAACAAAATCAGCAACGTGAGCACCACTCTTAACAAAGCGCAGTCAGCAACTGAAAATTTAATGCGTAATATGATAACAAAATGTTTGCTAAACAAACAAAATATCAAAACAAACTAATAGAGCAAGTAAGGCAATATTCTGAAAACAGTAAATTATTTTCGTCGGAAAAAAAAAGCTCAAAAATCTTTTGGAAGAGCTTCTTCTCCAACAGAATCCACTAGAAAGTACTAGATCAGAGCACCTAAGATTCTCTTAAAATCAGGGCAAATGCCACTCTGAAATATGATTTTCGACATTATCAGAGTTTGCTTAATTTTTATGTTGGTCAACATTTACACAAACAAAGTGAGGAAGCAAGAATTGCTGCTCTACTTTGTTGTTTTGTTGGTGAGATTTTTCGCCTAGTTGAGCAAGGGGCCATGAATTTAAGCATGGACGAGATGGCTGCAGTTTGAACTTAAATTTTAAACCTGTCTCAAGGAACTGTACGTTGCATGCGACTATGTTTAATAGTTGTGATTGCACTGTGATCAAACTCAACACAAACTTCTGGTTGCTCAGAAATTGGGCTCTTTTCCAGTTTCCCCCCTTTCAAAATACCGATTTTTATGTTTGTTCTACTTGTTATTACGGCTAAATGCGTGATGTTACGCTGTAATGTATGAAGAACAAGAGTTGTTCACCACGCCAAGTTTCATTGCAATATGACAATGTTAAATAAGTTTTTCAAAATTGAATTTGAAGTGGGGGGGGTGACTGGAAAAGAGCCAGAAATTGACCCCAGTCGAAGCGGTAAGCATTGCTCGGGCAGACGATGGGCAAAACTCATAAAAACAGATCTCATAAAAAAAATCAGAGACATTCTTCATGAACAATTAACAAACAGAAACAGAAAAAAGAGATAGTCACCTCAGTCAATAGATCAATGAACACGTGCATGCATTGTAGCAAGACCCACAACGTAGAAAATAGTCCAGCAAAAGACAAAAACGTTTGAAGGCGAAAAGAAGGACATTTCCTGTCAGTCTGCAAAACAAGAGCATTAAATCAGGACGACAGAATCAAAACTGCTTGCATTCAAGTTTCAAGAAATAAAAATTAGAGATGTAAAATTTCTAGACATCATGAAATTTCTTGGTGTAGCAACAATTCTATTTTCTTTTTTAAAGCCTATAAAGCTAGCGAAACGAAATTATTCTTCCCATATGAATGGTTAGATAACCCTGACAATTTTGACTTTCCCGAATTGCCACTGTATGAAACATTTTTCAGTAAACTTAGAAACAACCATTTTCTTGATTTTTTGATTATGAGAGGCTGAGAAAGAGTGGGTTTTACGAACAACAGTGGCTGAAAAAGCTTCAAATCAGGACTGTATCACCATCTGGTTGGGGTAAAACGGAATGACTGTGTTCTAAGACTTTTTGCCATGGTACAACAACCAAGAACTGCAAACAACAAGTTTTTTTCCGTTTTGCCATAGTGATAAAGATTTGTGTGAAAAAAATTGGAAGCCATGAATTTTGGTACTTCGGTGTGTTTACCCGAAAAACTCTAGTTGATGAAACTTTTATCAGAACTTCATCAATTATATCTAAATCGATTGTTGTAACTGATGCAAGCCAGCTTTAATTTTTCTCAATGTTAAAAAATATGCCAACAAGATTGTACACGAGATGGGAGTTTGACACCGATATGCAGACGTTTAAAGGTAGACATAACCAATATCGCAACTTTGAGAAAATGGTCAAGTTTGTCTACCAGAAATCAAAACCAGAAAGCAGAAAGAAATAAAATGACTATTTTAATGTGGACGCTTATTGTGATCACTGTGAAATACTATTCGAGGCAATGAGATGTTACTTCCACTTCTGTTACTGTCAAGAAGCTCGTCCCTCCCAAACAGATCAGGATGTTTAACGAGATAATTAGAAAGGAGAGATGAATGATACGAGACGGGAGTACAAAAAAGAGAAAGGATACAAAAAAAAGAAATGTGGGATTGTTAGCGGTGCCAAAAACTTCAAAAACAACAAAAAGCTCATAAATCAAGTCAGAACCAATTTTACCAAAAAAACGTCTCTTTCTACGAGCTCTTTTCTTGTAGTAAAATAAATTATAGATCTTTTTTTGCTATGTTTAGTGCAATTTAATTGTTCCAGATGAACTAAAATCAAAAATTGCAAATCAAAAAGAAACAGTTAAACCCTTCTCTTCAATTTTTATTTGAAACTTGTCTTGTAGTGCTCCAAAACTAACGGTTTTAATCAGTGCTCTCCTCAAAAAGGTTTCAATACTTTTGTACAGTCAGTAGTTGATGCTAATCTGTCAATTTCCAACTGTCAAATTTTTCAAATATCTACTTCTTATCAGTTGGTTCTGAGTCTCAAATCAAATATGTAATCACCAAGCGATATCCTTCCCAAACTTACAGATTTGTTAAAAATCCATAATGAGTTGGGAGAATTTCTTGGTCCCAAAAACCCTACAGCGGAAAATTTTACTTTGATTATTGCTTCTCATTGCTAAAAAAATGCATCAAGACGAATCGAAAAAACCCAGCAAATCCATCTTGGTGAAAAAGAAAGAGAAATGATATCAGAGAAACGGAATATTGTTATTCACGAGGCTGAAATGCTTGGACTCGTTCCTTTATTTGAACTCTATTCTGGCAAAAGCTCAACCATGGAACAGGAACTTGCGAACAGTCATGCGGTTAATGACATAGCAAGAGACAAGAAGGGGAGGGTAGGTCTCACAACCAAGAAATACAGTGTGACAAGCCACCCTTCATTCCGATTTGGCTCTTCATTGCAATGGAGAACGAAGTCTTGAAGCAAGTTGCATATGTCAATTATTCCTTGAACGAATTCATAGAACTCCCCATATTTTGGGAGATTTAAAGTTGGTTGAGGACTGCAAGGTTCAATTATTTTGTTGAGTGATGCTTTTATGGTCAAGTATTTCAACAATTTATTTTCTACCATCATTTTTAAATATTTCTTCGAGCTGAGCAGAACGAGTTGGGACATTGGTTTTTCCTGAAGTCTTGTTTTTCAGCTTTTGAATAAATTGGGTTTTTTTTATCGTATCGTCTTTCAAGAAAATCCCCAGAAAAATTTATATTCACATACAGAATCACAAAATTCTCAATTCAAGTGGATCTTGCAGTATGGAAAAATTTTTTGAAAATTATTGTTCGGATATGATAAAGATCTTGTAGAATATCGTAGGTAAAAAAGACTTGAAAAAACAACCAAAAACTCCGGTTAGAAAAAGAAAAGTATGACAAACTGGTTGATTTTTCTCCCTTCCGTTTTTTCTCGAAACATTAAAAAAACTTACCATTATGATTACCCAATTCAGTGTTGAAAATAAAATCATTTTTACCCAATTCAGTATCATTATTACCCAATTCAGTGTTGAAAATAAAATCATTATTACCCAATTCAGTATCGTTATTACCCAACTCAGTGTTGAAAGTAAAATCAGAGATTGAATGAAATTCTGGGAAAATTGGATTTGATTAGTCATGACTTTTTATTCAAAACAAAAAGAAAAATTTACTTTCTGGGTACCCGTATAGTTTTGGACCAGAACAAAATTTTGAAAAAAATGGACCAAAAAGTTCTTTTTGGTGGTCTAATTGGATACTGAATTTCCTGTATTGGTCAATTTTTCGCAAACTCCAAAGTTTTCAGACTTCTGGCAATTTTTCGTGATGCAGCTGTATCTTTGAAGTCTACAGACCACAAGAGACGTGGTTATCGTTACATTCCACCTAGATTTCCAAATTCTTGTTTTCTTGCTCGCGTGATGGATTGCTTTTCTGTTTACATTAGAATTTTTTTGCTACAACTATATATGCATTGTTCGGTTATCAGGCAACCAATGAACCTCTGTTTAGAAGGTCGAACACATTTGAGAAAGACTTGATTGAGGTTGAAATGCTGAAATCCTGAAAAACACCGAGAACCTATCACTGTTGGATTTGCCATGATTCAGTATGCATAGCTGAGAATTTAGGAGCTGTACTACAACTTCTTTGACAATTTCTAAGATACGAAAAACGTTTGAAGTGTTGGAGATAGAAACAGACTCACTTCACTTGGCACTTGCTGAAGAAAACATTTTTGACTGTATTCAGTCAGATGAAAGAGCTGCTTGGGAAAAATGTGGGAAAAATCAGTATAAAGATTTCAACAAACGTGATCTAAAAGATTCTGGAGACCGACTTATTTCACAGTACAGGAGAGTAATAGATGAAGCAGTCAACCTAACATCTACAAAAAATAGATTTCAGAGCCGTAAACCATATGGTGGTCAGTATGAACAAACAAAGAAAGGTTTTAGTTATTTCCAAAAAGACAAGTTCAAGATGATGCAATTCATACAAAACCATTGAACCCATAAGAGCCGATGCACTGTAAAAATTTTAAAAGAAGTGATGCCATGATTTAAACCTCAATTCGATGCAGTATTTTGTTGGTTTCTTAGTATAAAGTTGTGGGAATTTATAACACGATGCAGCAATGCCTTGTCCCTGATACAACCAAAAAACAGAACCATCAATTCTTACCATTCCCTTAACATCACACAAACCACGAAACCTCGCGAATTCTGTTCCCTGTCTTAATACAATGGAAACCTATTCTCTATCTTAAATCATAGCTTGCAGACCGGATACTCCATTCCCTATCTTAAAACATTGGGGTCTACAGAGACCCCCTTCAGCTCCAGCATCTACTACTCATAATATCAAGATAGACAACCAAGAAAGCGAAAAAGTCGAAATTTTGGGTGAAAGTGGAACAGTGTTTTTTTATCAGGCATTTATAAATTTTTCCAACTGATTTATGGTTTGGCGTCTTTCGGACAAAAATTCGTTAAGTGCTTTTCTGGTTCTCTTTATCGACCGTTTGAAAACTGCATTCGTCCTGTTCTTACGATTTTCCTGGTCTGTTATGAAACATAGCTTGTGTTTTCATTAACGTTTTTGCGGTAAGTGGATCTTGCATTATGGAAAAACTTTTTGAAAATTATCGTTCGGATATGATAAAGATCTTGTAGAATATCGTAGGTAAAAAAGACTTGAAAAAACAACCAAAAACTCCGGTTAGAAAAAAAAAGTATGACAAACTGGTTGATTTTTCTCCCTTCGGTTTTTTCTAGAAACATTAAAAAACTTACCATTATTATTACCCAATTCAGTGTTGAAAATAAAATCATTATTACCCAATTCAGTATCATTATTACCCAATTCAGTGTTGAAAATAAAATCATTATTACCCATATACGTTAATATGAGGTCAGTTAAAAGAAGAAACATTGGGAGGGACAAAATGTTTCAGAACTACAGCTGCAGTCTGGGGTCTTTGTCAGGTCGGAAGCTCCACTTTTGTTGAAACCGACTTGTAAAGCTTTATCTGAATTGATGGCTCTTTTATTTGATTTATTATGGACAAGACTATTTTAAGAAATGCTTGACGTGTTCAAATATTGCATTCATGCACACCAGGCTTGTATCATTGGCAAACATGAAAATGTCGAACTTGGTGCAATACGATTGAGATCATTTCAGCAACCTCTATATAATTTAAAAAATGATCCCTAAAAAATGCCAGTTTGTCACTGGTGCCAAATCAGATTCGCTGTTATTTCAAAAAACAATTTGAAAACATTGCGGTTGGAAATTCTCAAGCTAAGCAAGAAAATTATCCATAGTGGAACCTGATCTAAACTACATTTTATGATTGGATAAATTAGATATTTTACCAATGTAAAGTATTTAATATTAACCAATCATGATCCATCTAACTAACAACCCACTAATTTGTAAGTGCTGAAGTTACTTGTAATTTCAGCACCAGAGAGATTTGAATTTAACTTAGAAATTAGTTGGACTCTCCCGAGAACTTCAGCAGCCGCAATAAACCAGTATACCCTAGATCTATTGAGCCTAGCAGAGACTAGTTAAACAACCTGAGACTAGATAGTATAAGAGTAAGATTAGGATCGGTATTAGACTAAGAAGTTGCACGAATCTATCCGGCCGAAAATAAGATAGCGTGACGAGCAGACGGTGTACCCTATCCGAAATTACTCTATGAGTTATACACTCCAGTCCTAACTCATCTGGTGCGACCATAAGTCTCGAACAAGACCTTAATAGCTTAGAATTAACCAAAATAGATTAGAAATTAGACAAAAACATTTACAAAATGTTATACGACAATAATTTAATCGAAATGTCTCTACGACTCAATAGATCAAAGCCAATATTCCGAACCATAACAGAACTACCCGGAATTGGAAGAAGACCTCGAACCAGAGACGACATACGACAAAGTAGAAACTTGCCATATAGCTATATGATAGTTAGGCAAAAACCAGAACAAACTTTTATATTTAGAATACTACTGGCAATGAATTTAGATTTTCATTTGCAAACATAAAACCTTGAAGTTAATCTTCAAAATCATTTCAGGCGCTAAACAAAATTAATAATATACAATAACGATTGATAAAAAGATCTCAGATCGTTTTCCTAAACTCTGCATTAATATACAAAACATGTTTGAAAAATATTTATTGAAAAATAAAAAATAAAAATTAGTAGCATGACAATAAATGGTTAGTAATCATAAATCATCCTGTTGTTCCAGCTTCATCACCTAAAACATAACAGCAATCATAAACCCACTAATATCATAAAACACTAAATCTTTCCTTTACACAAATTTAAAATTTTATTAAAACTTAAATTCACTTAATTTTAAAATCAGATCATCAAGGCTTATCCTTGGATCTTAAATCATTTTCTACTTAATTAAATTTCAAATTTGATCATCAAGGCTTATCCTTGGATCAAACAGAACAACTTTGTTCTCCCCCACCCACTTAATTAGTGTCTAACGACCTCAAACGTCGATTCACTACCCAACCCTTTCTAAAGACCTAAGACTAATAGAAATTTTTAAACAAAACTAATCATACAAATTAGGATAAACAGTGAAGAACTTCGGTTATTCATCCTTCACTTAACTCCCACCTCTTACCAGACCCAGGATAAATCTTAGACTTAGTAAGTTTAAAATAGTATCTAACGAACTACTCGCGTTCTAATTATACCTGAACCTTGTGGATCGATTTACTATTCTCCAACCCTTGAACACAATCACTACCCCTAAGTAAGATTAAGTAAGTTAACACCTTAGCTTATACTAGTCACGAGAAAGTAAAAATCATTCTCCGGAATAGATATACTTTTCTCTCCAACCCTGAACAAATAGACCCAGGTTAAGCTAACCAAAAAATCGTAAGGACTAACAGTTTAAGCAATTAGAATTCACTTAACAACCTTTTGCATCCGTCATCCTAAACCTTATGTCATTTAAAAACCTAGGAAATAAACAAACAATCGTTTTACACAATTGTGAAATAGATAACAAAAAATACGACCCTGTAATCACACCTCATACACAAACAGTAGGATACATTCGAACAAAACGACAAACACTAAAAAGAAAAATAATAACGAAACAAAGACAAATAACACGAAAAAGATTTTCAAAAAATCGAAACGCATTTTCAGAATCAGAAACCAACAGTTTAGACGAACTTTACAAACTAAAAGAATCAATAGATAAAAATTGCCCACTTCACGATCAATTATATTTTTCTGACTCAGAAACAACTTCAAATTCATCAAAAAGAGGAAAAAGAAGAATAAAAAAGCAGTATAAACATAAACCAGTACATTTATACAATTGGAATCAACCAATTCGACACATTAATAATTACATATTAACAGTCATCGAACGAAAAAATGAGCTCAACGCACACCCCAGGTGACGAAACTCCAGATGATGATGAAATCTTTCCTTTTATAGTAGATGCAACCACTGATAGAGGACAGCATATATTTTGCAAAAATTTACTCTTAAATTTATTTGAACCCGGAATAAGTCCATGTAAAACAGAGTTCCCAGATGTAAAAATCAAAAGACAAATCATAGACCACTACCTAAAAGATATATGCAACATAACACAACAGTATGGAATCTACTCCATAGAATTCACCTCACCAAACCATAATCATAGAAAATATACAATTCAAACAGACGATCTTGATTTAGAATTTTCAAACGTTTTTTCAGAATATATAAAAAGCATTCAATACCATAACTCACAAAGAGCAAACTCCATTTTCACTAATGAAGTTTTCGCAATAATATATAGTTATATTTCGATATTAGAAAACGAAATCCCAATAACAAATGTCTCACCGACAGAAACATCTAAACATTTAAGAGTACGACATGAAATCACACTACTCTCTAGTTATTTAAACATTATTAAAGAAAATTTCACGAAAGACGACGTTTCACAACATACAAAACACGATCTACAAAAAATTTTGGCATGGTTCATAATAGATTATTTCACACACAATATTGATTTAATTGCTCAAGCAAGAAAAAATTTTAGACCCCAAAACTCGAACGATGATACCGCTATCACAGAACAATCAGACTATGTTTGGGACCCCGAATGGTCTCATCCCGCATTTATAAGCTTCCCACAATCAATCTCAAGTCAAGCAATAAGTACGATATCTTACATAAGAGATTATGTAAAAGTAGAACCATTAACCATTGATGCAACACCATTAAACTATAATACATTTTTGCCCGATACACAAAATAATAGTTTAAACTCTACAGTCATACACAATGAAAACCTCAATGGAACTAGGAATCTTACTCAACAAGATATCCAGACACCATCACACTTCATAAATGAAGAAGTTGTACACACAACAACTACACAACAAAGTATTTCACCAATACACCCAAATTTAACAACACCAAGAAATACAAATCCTTCACAAACACAAGTAACCTTACAATCAACCGTTAAACCTTCGGTTGCTCCAAAATATTCACATATGGATTACCAAACATACAGACCCATGACAATACCATCAAAAACACGCAAAACATTCACTAGAAACAACTTTGCAGACCATAATTATAATTATACACATCCTTCAAAAACAAATTACCAACCACGAAGAAATTTTAACCAGTATACAAGATCTCGAAACTGGGATAACCCAATGAACCAACCTAATTCAATAAATTTCCAAACAAATCCTCCACAGGATCACAGTGAAAATTACCCATTTTTTCAACAAAATAAAAATAAAAAACAGACATCTTATCAAATGGATTATTTATCCTCAGATGATGATTTCTTACAACCAGACATATTTGCACCATATACTCAAGAATATCGTAGACAAGGAATACAGAAAACACGTACAAATCATAGAAATTTTTCTCCACAACCGATAGATACACAATATCAACAACCAATTCAGCAACAAAATCCAATTCATACACAATCTTTTCAACCAATTCAACAACAAAATCCAATGACTGCACACTCGTATCAACCATCACAAATGCAAAATGAAATACCACTCCCATATTATCTCCAACAACATGAAATAACAAGAAACCAACTTTCAAATTTTTCTCAAATGCCAAATGCAGCAGAATCATTACAAATGACAATGAATCCATACCTTATGGGTGGATCATCAATAACATCAAACAAACCTTTAATGGTTTTCACAGGAACAGACCCTGAATACTCTGTAGAAGATTATTTAAATGCAGTAACAGCAAACCTGATTTTAAACATTGGACCTGAACCAATTAATACGCCACTACATCAAAACTGGATACATCGACGCACAGCGTTGATACAAACAACCTTAGATGGCGCAGCCCAAAAATGGTTTTCAGTACTACCTCCAGAAATAAAATCAAATTGGAAAAGGTTTACACAGGAATTTTCAAAAATGTTTGACTCCGAAAGAAACAAACAACAACAAAGAGTTTTATGTAATGGAATTCGCAGATTACCAAACGAAACCATCAAGCAATTAGCAGTACGAATCGAAACACTAGTTCGAAAAGCATATTCACTAAATACACACGACTATAAAAACACAAAAATGACAGAAATCTTAATGATGACCTTAACACCACAATTAAGGAAAATAGCAATAAAAAAGAGAGCATCCCATCCTTCCTCAATTCGAGAACCCGATTTAGATTTTCGAAAACTAGTAGACAAATTAGAACAAGCAGAAATCACGATGAAACTAGAAGAAACGGAAAATCTGAAATTACAATACGTTAACAGAATTGAAACGACTCCCACTAATATAAACAATATACAGGAATCAGATACAGACCTCGTTGAGAAAATCACTGAAATACTCAATATTTATGAAAAGAACCCAAACTTTAAAGGCAAACCATCTTTCAAAAAATGGTGTAATTATTGCCGACGATACGGACATAGTATTTCCGAATGTAGACAAAAACAGCAAGATAGTCAAAATAAACCTCACAAATACAAAGAACCAAATAAGTCATTTTATCAATATATGAAGAAAGATCAAAATCTACCGAATAAAAATGTATATAGCAACAATAGTTCCGGAAAACCACTTCCAAACAATACAAGCTATACAAGAAATCAATCCCCATATAACTCAAGTTATAGAGGAAGATCGCCAGAACGAAGAAACACACAAAATTCATCACAAAATCACTACAATAGACCAAATAGTAGAAATAACTACTCCAGATCTAATTCAAACACAACACAATTTGTTTCTAGATCTAATTCCCAATCAAGAAATAGATACTATCCAAACAATTATTCACGAAACTCATCATATAATAGAAATAGAAACTATTCCAATAATCGAAATAGAAGCTATTCCAACAACCGAAATCAGTATTATCCAAACAATCGATCAAGAAATAACTCATATAATAGATCAAACGGTAATTATCAAAATAGATTGCGAAATAATTCACAAAATCGACATTCAAGTTATAATAACCGTTATAGAAATTATTCCCAATCACCACACCGGAATAATAATCACTATAATAACTCTAATAATCGTCACAGAAGTGGTACACCTAAACATCAAAGACAAATCAATCAAGTACAGTCTAATCCAGAAACAACATCAGACCCTCCAGGTATTGATGACACAGTCACTGATACGTTACAACTCAATCAAATAAACTGTACATCATCAGATTCAGAAAGCGATACAGAAAACACTCTTTCTATCAATACGATAAAAGTCGAAAATGACTATGAATCTGTAATATATGAACAACCTTTTTCATCACACATATATGAAAATCAAACAGAACTTCTTCAAAATTATTACACTACACCTACACATTCCACTCCAACGACACAAGAAACAAATAGAATTAACACTACAAATCAACCCTCTGCAAATAATAACACAAAATGCTTGAACACAAACCACATCTATCAAAATATACAAAAAGAACAACCAAAAGAAAAAATTTGGACAATACCATTTCTCTTAGAAAGTCCAAGAAATAAAGAATTTCAACCACCCG
This sequence comes from Symsagittifera roscoffensis, assembly GCF_963678635.1. Lineage (NCBI taxonomy): Eukaryota > Metazoa > Xenacoelomorpha > Acoela > Convolutidae > Symsagittifera > Symsagittifera roscoffensis. Next base: position 11,591,649 of record NC_087069.1, read on the forward strand.
ATCTTGAAATTGATTTTTTAATTGATTCAGGAGCAGAATCAAACATAATAAACATCCCCACATGGAATGAAATAAAAACTTTACACCCAAAGCTAACACCTCTTGAAACCTCCAGTAAGCTAGCAACAGCACAAGGATCAACATTGATAAACTACGGAAAAATCCAATTATTTCTCCTCCCCACCAGAACAATGGAGCAAAGCAAATTTTTAAATAAGCCATTTAAACAAATATTCCATATCACTGATATTAAATATAATATCTTTGGAATACCATTTATTTCGCAGTATATACCAACAATTAACATACTAAATAGTAAAATATTAATCAAAGATAAATATACAAAAACAAAGGACACATCCTTAACATTTTTTCAAAGATTAAATAAACAACCACCATTCTTTTCAAAATTCTACCCGATATTTAACCAACAAAGAAAACACTTGAAACCACTATCAGGAAACATCTATAACTTTTCAATTAAACAAGTTCACCAATATGATAAGGAACAAAACAAACAAAGATTTTATATGTCAGATTTTGAATTCAAACCTATTCATAAATTTTTCAAAATCACAATTTCTTCAATAAAATATTTGAAAAATTCGAATTCAGATATCATTTCCTTACATGTCTATAACAACACACCCTACCAAGTAACATTACCTTTAGGACTTTTAGGATATTGTGAAACCAACGCTACAATATCACCAATACACGAAAAAGCCTATCGCGTAAATAATATACTCCAATTACTAGATATTTGCCAATCTACAATTCTTAATAAAGAATTATCTATAAATAATATAATAAGTAACGAAAACAGAAATACGGATTATTTCACAAAAACTCCATATTTCAAACCTACATTCAACATAAGTAACTACACAGAGGACCAACAGAAATTTTTAACAATGTTTAATTTCCAACATTCACAAATAACACAAGACGAATTCGAAAAGTTAGCCAAACAGTTAATTAAATATTCATCGGTCTATGCAACATCCAAATTTGATGTTGGCAAAATCAGTTCATCACTACATCTCCCGTTAAAACCAGACGCAGTTTTCAAAAAACAGAGAGCAAGTAAAGTACCAATTCACTTACATGATAAGGTAAACAGATTACTCGATATTTTAGAACAGTACAATATTATATCACCAGTTAATAAAGAAGAACAAACAAAAGGCAACACATTTATCAACCCCGTTATCATTCTAGCTAAAGGAGAATCATTAAAAATCGTTCTCGATGCTAGATACCTCAATTCACTCATAGATGAATCAAAATGTAATTGGCCCATTGAACCAATACAAGTTATTTTAACAAAAATAAACGGCAAATACTTTACAACCGCCGATATGAATAGTGCATACAATCAAATGCCACTAGATGAACAATCACGACGTTTAACACAATTTGTTATCGGAAACCAACAATATGAATTCAACCGCTTATTCTATGGAATATCCATAGGACCAGCAGCATTTTCAGCTTTCATGAGCAAAATTTTTAGACCACTAATACTCAAGAAAAACGCAATCACCTATTTAGACGATGTTTTTATGCAATCACAAACAAAAGACGAGATGTTCAATGTTTTAGAAAAATATCACCAAATACTTCAGAACGAAAATCTGAAGGCCGCCCCCGATAAATCACACTTCTTTTTGACAAGAGTTAAATTCTTAGGACATAATATAGAAAGAAAAACAATCACTCCACTGAAATCACGCATTGACGCTATTCAAAAACTTCAACCACCAACAAATAAAAAGAAAATCCAAGAATTCCTGGGAATGTTAAATTTTTTAAGCAAATACGTTTATAAAATGCAATTATATCTACGACCATTTTATAACATCCTTAGACAACAAAATAATTTTGAATGGAACACAGAACATCAAGCACGATTTGAAGAAATAAAGAAACTTTTAACTGAACAAATTTCAAACACAATTCCAGACCCTAATCAACCATTTTATGCAATGTGCGATGCTTCGAACTTTGGCATCGGTGCAGCACTATTACAATCACATAATGGTACAAATAAAATGAACCTCATATCAGCAAATTCTCGATTATTCACTCAAGCAGAGCTACGACTCTCAACTCTAATGAGAGAATGTACAGCCATAATATATACACTGACAGAATATGAATTTCTGATACTTGGATCAAAACATCCCACAGTTCTTTTCACAGACCATAAACCAATCATCTTTCTTTTTACACAAAAATCTAATCCAAACCACCGAGTTTACAGATTTCAACTAATTCTAATGAAATTTCCAAACTTACATATAGTTTGGACTGCAGGAAAAAATCTTGCATTACCAGACACCTTAAGTCGAAATACACCACCTGAATTACTTACACGCAAAACAACAGTTGAAATACCCAAAAACATAAAATTCTACCTTGCAGAAAACGAAACATCACCCCAATTGGAATGCAAATATGCAGTAAAAACTGATATTGAACAATCACAAATAAATAGTTTACAACATTTCCCACTTTATTTAGATTGTCAAAATAATCATTATGAAGTTGATCTACTTGGAACATCAACTTTCAAACCAATCCCATATTCTCAATGGATAAAAAATAACACCCAACAAAAACGAACAAAACAACACCAAACTAAAAAAGACCATTTTCCACTAATTGAAAAAGAAAATTTAACTGATAAAGTAAATTTATCAGGACCACAAACAAACGATTCAAAATACACAATAAATCAAGTTTTTGACCTCCACGACCCACTTGATACAATACCCTTATCTAAATTCGAAATTGAAAACATTTTTCTCCCTCCAACAGAAACAATTACAATTTCAACACTAAAACAATATCAAAATCTTGACCCAATAATTCGACAACTAAAATCATGGCACAAATATAAAACTAAACCTATCAAGGCAGATTCAAACATTCTAGGCAACAAAACACTCCTCCGATACTTTCGCAAATTTAATAACACAACAATTAATGAAACTACAGACCTTTTAGACTATAACTTAAATGAATCTACAGTCCCCTGTCTCCCTTTAAGTATGATTCTCATAGCTTTTAATATTTCACATACACAAAATATTAAAGGACATTCTGGATCAGAAAAAACATATTCAAACTTTATACAAAATTTTTACTTCCCAAATGCACCAATTTGGATAAAAGTACTATGCAATGATTGTATAGTATGTCAACTAAATAAACCTTACCCAAACCAAAAACAAATAGCACAAAAACAAGATTTTAAAGGACAAAGCTTGTACTTTAACCACCGTATCTCATTTGATACTAAAGGCCCAATTTCACCCTCATCAGAAGGAAACTCCTACATTATGGTAATTGTTGACGCATACACACACTACGTAGCACTTAACCCAGTACCACATTGTAACGCTTATTATGCGTATACAACACTTTATGAACACTGGATAGCAAAATTTGGACTACCAGAAATTTTAGTCACAGACAACGGTACAGAATTCATAAATAATGAAATTATCACACTATGTCATTTATATAACATTAAACACAAACCACGTACATCTCATGCACCTTGGACAAACGGCTTAGTCGAAGGTATGAACCGTTCATTACAAGAATATCTTAGATGTATCATCAACGGAAATGATACAAAATATACCGAATGGTCAGCAGATGTAAAATTATTTCCCTTAGCATATAATTCACAAATTACGACAATTCTAGGAATGTCACCATACGAAATGGTTTTTAACCAAAAGCCACGCAAACCAATAATGTTTACAGCAAATTCTCATAAAAACGCACAAGGTTATTGTCAACCAAATAAAGACTCAATTTGTTATAACCTACCTTTACATACACACGATGAAGATCATTTTCATCACCCACAAATTCTTAAACTAGCCTCCGGTACACACACCGAATGGATTCTAAATAGAGATAAAAAACACAATGAAATTTATCAAAAAATAACAAAAAAGTTATTACAAAGACAAAACATTAATGAACAAATCAATTCACGTTTTACACCAGCCTCCGAATTAAAAATTGGAACATTTGTTTTAATACCTAATTTTAATACTCAAAAAGGAATTTCTAAAAAATTACAACCCCTTCGAAAAGGACCATACCAAATAATTGCAAGACCCACTGATGTCACATATAAAATCACCGACTCAGACAAAAAAGAAATTGTTCAACACCGAAATAACCTATTACCTTATTATCCAAAAGAATACGCACTCCGCGAACTAACTCAATTATATTCTTTTACAGGTTTAAAAGTTATTCAAAATGACCCACATACGGAAAATACCACAAAGGAACAAAATGATAACCCCACCGAAAATCAATACACAAAACCAACCGCCACCAAAAACAAAACACAAAACCATAAAGAATCCCTAAAAGAAAGAAAAAATAGAAAAATGACCGAACAAATAATACCCCAAGAACAAATCGACAAATCAGAAAATAGAAAAACAACAAGACACCGAAATCAGACACGTAAAAACTATAAAATATTCATCCCCCAATCTAAAATTTTAAAGAAAGTGGAATTCCAAAAGTAATTTTAACGTTATACTTCACAATCTTGAAACCTCCGAAACATTTTTCATTTACATTTTTCAAAATAACATGCTGACAAGTACGCAATAATTCTAGTTCAAAATAGACCAATAGGATTCATCCAATCAGTCACTTTCTCTAAATCAAACTAAGACCAATTAGACGAATAATATAGAACTCCAGGCACATCTATAACTATAACTTTACGACCTCCAGGTCAAAAATAAGCAAACCACTCCAACTTGACAACTAAAATAAATATCACCATAATACCGTACCCCTCCCTTATCTAATAACCCAAAGATCAACAATATTTCCCCAACTCAGACCACGAATACCCCCAAAACAAATTTGTTAACTTAGCCTAAAGTAACAAAATGCACATTTTAATTAGCCTAAAGTATAAAGATCTCACCATACCCCGGATCATTTGACAAACAAAAATAAAGAAAAAGACGACCTCCCGATCAACATAAAAATTGCCCCCAACAATTTTTTACAAAATTCAACCCACTTGTCAAAAAACTAATAAATAATCCGACCACACTTGAAAATCGCCCCAAACAGCAAAAAATATTCGACCAAGAGATCATTTCTTAAATGCTCTTCTCTCAAACAGTTACTCAAATACTCATAAACCTTAAAACTTTTTTTACAATACTTGAAACCTTTATAATATTTCTTTTTGATATACTTGAATCTTTTCTAATAATCCTAATCATTTTTTGTAACATTTTTTTAATTTTCTACACTATATTCGAACTATTTCTCCAACTTTCCAAAACCCTTGATTATATCCACAGGTACGATTCATATAACTTGTCTAAATGATACGAACAATTTTCAGTAGAACTGATATTTTTTTCTTGTTTGTAATAATCATAGCATTCTTATCATCCCTCATTTTGACCATATGTAAATGTATAAAGAAAGCAATCATCACATTTGCCCTAGCTTATTATGCGTATACAACACTTTATGAACACTGGATAGCAAAATTTGGACTACCAGAAATTTTAGTCACAGACAACGGTACAGAATTCATAAATAATGAAATTATCACACTATGTCATTTATATAACATTAAACACAAACCACGTACATCTCATGCACCTTGGACAAACGGCTTAGTCGAAGGTATGAACCGTTCATTACAAGAATATCTTAGATGTATCATCAACGGAAATGATACAAAATATACCGAATGGTCAGCAGATGTAAAATTATTTCCCTTAGCATATAATTCACAAATTACGACAATTCTAGGAATGTCACCATACGAAATGGTTTTTAACCAAAAGCCACGCAAACCAATAATGTTTACAGCAAATTCTCATAAAAACGCACAAGGTTATTGTCAACCAAATAAAGACTCAATTTGTTATAACCTACCTTTACATACACACGATGAAGATCATTTTCATCACCCACAAATTCTTAAACTAGCCTCCGGTACACACACCGAATGGATTCTAAATAGAGATAAAAAACACAATGAAATTTATCAAAAAATAACAAAAAAGTTATTACAAAGACAAAACATTAATGAACAAATCAATTCACGTTTTACACCAGCCTCCGAATTAAAAATTGGAACATTTGTTTTAATACCTAATTTTAATACTCAAAAAGGAATTTCTAAAAAATTACAACCCCTTCGAAAAGGACCATACCAAATAATTGCAAGACCCACTGATGTCACATATAAAATCACCGACTCAGACAAAAAAGAAATTGTTCAACACCGAAATAACCTATTACCTTATTATCCAAAAGAATACGCACTCCGCGAACTAACTCAATTATATTCTTTTACAGGTTTAAAAGTTATTCAAAATGACCCACATACGGAAAATACCACAAAGGAACAAAATGATAACCCCACCGAAAATCAATACACAAAACCAACCGCCACCAAAAACAAAACACAAAACCATAAAGAATCCCTAAAAGAAAGAAAAAATAGAAAAATGACCGAACAAATAATACCCCAAGAACAAATCGACAAATCAGAAAATAGAAAAACAACAAGACACCGAAATCAGACACGTAAAAACTATAAAATATTCATCCCCCAATCTAAAATTTTAAAGAAAGTGGAATTCCAAAAGTAATTTTAACGTTATACTTCACAATCTTGAAACCTCCGAAACATTTTTCATTTACATTTTTCAAAATAACATGCTGACAAGTACGCAATAATTCTAGTTCAAAATAGACCAATAGGATTCATCCAATCAGTCACTTTCTCTAAATCAAACTAAGACCAATTAGACGAATAATATAGAACTCCAGGCACATCTATAACTATAACTTTACGACCTCCAGGTCAAAAATAAGCAAACCACTCCAACTTGACAACTAAAATAAATATCACCATAATACCGTACCCCTCCCTTATCTAATAACCCAAAGATCAACAATATTTCCCCAACTCAGACCACGAATACCCCCAAAACAAATTTGTTAACTTAGCCTAAAGTAACAAAATGCACATTTTAATTAGCCTAAAGTATAAAGATCTCACCATACCCCGGATCATTTGACAAACAAAAATAAAGAAAAAGACGACCTCCCGATCAACATAAAAATTGCCCCCAACAATTTTTTACAAAATTCAACCCACTTGTCAAAAAACTAATAAATAATCCGACCACACTTGAAAATCGCCCCAAACAGCAAAAAATATTCGACCAAGAGATCATTTCTTAAATGCTCTTCTCTCAAACAGTTACTCAAATACTCATAAACCTTAAAACTTTTTTTACAATACTTGAAACCTTTATAATATTTCTTTTTGATATACTTGAATCTTTTCTAATAATCCTAATCATTTTTTGTAACATTTTTTTAATTTTCTACACTATATTCGAACTATTTCTCCAACTTTCCAAAACCCTTGATTATATCCACAGGTACGATTCATATAACTTGTCTAAATGATACGAACAATTTTCAGTAGAACTGATATTTTTTTCTTGTTTGTAATAATCATAGCATTCTTATCATCCCTCATTTTGACCATATGTAAATGTATAAAGAAAGCAATCATCACATTTGCCCTAGCAACAATTTTTCTAATTATTTTTTGGAAGAATATTATAATAAACATAAACTTTCTCATTAAAATAATAATTCAAAAAACTATCAAAAATTGCTACCCAACAGTCACAAAGTCAGTCTTCACCGACATTATCCCAAGATAACCCAACACCACCTTCAACTACTCAAAATCCTCAAACATCTACACGAATTTCTTTTCAAGACAATCCATACACTTTTAAAGAACGGCACGCTCGTTTATCTGAACCACTAGAACCAGTTCAACGACAAGCATCTCTAAGTGAACCAACATATAACCTTTACCCAACACTACCACAAGAACTAAGTAGAATACGACACCTTAGTCAAAACCAAAACACAACAGAAATAAATAGACAAATTATACATCCTCGACGAAATAGAAATTTTCAAACTCCCCGAGTTCATTTTGAAATACCTCAATCACCACCACAAAGCACTCCAGAAAATCCCACTGGTAATACACCAGAAACTCCTACACTTTTTTCACAACGAAGCACTTCAAGCCTACCCTCAGACTACTTAGGTTCAACACCAACATCTGAGCAAATACGTGAAAATCCTTTCAACCCCACAAACCAAACATCACGATTTCCATATTGGACTACACATTCATTCACACAAGGTGAACCAAATTTAGTCAATGACCCCATAGACATTTCTACAGATACAACATCTTCATCACTACCCGAAACATTATCACTCCCATCAACACCATCAATTAGTCAAATTTCACCGACACCCCTTAACTTAACTTTTCCAAACAATCTCGACGCAAGATACCGAGAACAATCATTAACAAATATTCCTTTAAGATTAGATTGGAATACATTTACAGCACCTCCACCATTATTTGGACAACATCAAGAAAGTAACCGCCTTCATAACTAGGCACTTAATAGATTACAATATCGCCAAGATATTCACAACGATATCCGTGATCACAATATTCAAATACTCCAACAAAACAGTTTACAATTAAAGTTTGAAATCACAGTTAAGTTAAACAATATTACCCAACATCCCTACCCATTAAACCCACCTAACATAACAGCTCAATCACTACCACCACCGTTTATAACTACTGAAGTAATATATAAATACGACAGATATACCAAAAACACAATTGGCTACATTACATTTTATAATCCATACTCAGGATTATCATACACATGTATATTCTAAAATTATTAATTTTTCTCCAACTCCTTTTTCTAGTAATCTCAAATCAAAACATAAACCCTTCCCCCCGTACAGGACCACAAGATTTATTAGTAACACATTACGATTGTGAAGAAAATGAACAAAAAACACTACACAAATATGCAATAAATCAAGTATCACAATGTGAAACAGAACCACAAGCTACAGAAACCACAAATGTAATAGCAACACTCTATTCAAAAGCCCGAGCAACAACAGTTACAGGTTATAAATTCACAGCAACATTTTCCGAAAAGAAAGTACATTGTTCACAAGTCTCGAACGGAAACAAAAACCGACTTGACCATGAATCATTCTATCAAAGTAATATAGAACGTCTTTTACATCTCAATCCCGACGATTGTAAAAATGAATTACTTAGACTAAACATCACACAAAATAAAAACTCCGAAAGAAAGTTAGTTAACTTTCAAGTTTTTTCAGACTCTGTACATCAATCACAACTTGAAAGACACCAAGGACATATAAAACTAGACGATAAATACCCGTATAACGGCGCACACGGACGATTAACCTATGACCTACACGATAAACATTGGATACCACACATTGGTATAAATAACCCATCAAACTGCAAAGCAGACACAAAAAATAAAGGATACCAAGAAATAATGTTTTTCGATTGGAAAATACAACTCGAAAAAATACAACTCACACGAGATTTATCAGATAATACAATGATCTATCAAGGAATCTGATTACCTTGTAAAAATGATCAAGGTTATTGCGACCCTACAACGAGAACACAAGCAACAATTGTTTGGTTCCCCGAAGATACATGTACGACATTTCAAGTAGCAAGAATACACGCTCGTATGATAAAATTTCACGAAAAATACTTTATACAATCAATTCCATATGAACAAGTACATCCATCACGAAAACAAAGTACTAATTTTAGAAACATACACAATATAGAAAATAAATTGACACGTTTTCAAATATATCAAGAAACAGAACTTGCATGTAAATACAGGAATCCACTTCACAGAACACAATACTCTGAAATATTAGTTGAATACGAAAAAGGATTCGACATGATCACTGGAAAAATAAAACTTGACCCATATGCCACAGGTCATCCTCCAAACGAAGGAACATCCTATATACCAGTTAATTTTGAAAAAAGCAACGGACAACCTGGTGAACATCTAAAACCCCATGACACCAGAAGCACACGCTTACAAGAATTATCTCTAATGAATACTACATATTTCGGTAATATCCACTATGATATTCATTTAGATATGAAACTAGATTATACAATTAGCCGAATTTTTCAAGAAATGTCACTCTCCGAATTAGAAACACTACACCAACTATGCGAATTAGAACGAACACAAATATTACAATCACTTGCACTAGCAGTATTAAAAATACCCTATGCAGGATACTTATTATCTGGAAATAGATCAAATTTTTTAGACTATGAAGGAAACATCTTATGGTTTTACACTTGTACTAAAAAAGTATCACCACTATACGTTTTTGAAGATAAACGATGTTATAAAAGAATCCCTATCTTTTATAAGAATAAAGTACATTTCGTGGACACCCTTTCACGAAGAACCTATTTCTGGGATACCGCAGTCCCATGTGGATCAGAAAACAGCCACAATGTAGTACAACTAAACCCTGATGAAAATAAATATTATCTTCTCACTCCATATCCCACATTAATGCAATCACTCAAAAAATTTTCACCAGAAAGCATTCGCGCTATTGCTCGAAACCCAAATATAGACTTACAATCAATAGGAATCTATTCAAAATCAGATATTCAACATCACATTAGAACACAACAATTCCAAGAATTATTAACACAAATGGACACTATACAAAGACAATCAATAGACCAAAATTTACGCAAACTTGCAGAAACCGCAGGATTTGCCGATATCTACACGCAAGACTATAGCGGATATTTTAAAGACATTAAAGATTATATATATATCTAAACGGTGAAAAATACCGTCCCCAAGATATATCACCAATTAACATTTTTAGCTTTGTTACACTCAAAAATGAGATCCTCGATTTTCTAGGATGGCCCTACTACATCTTAGAAAAATTGACTATTTTATACGCAATGTTTAACTTTATTGGATTTCTTTTCTCACTTTTAAAAGGAATTTACAACACATGTGCTATACACACACAAGTAAATAGACAAGCAAGCGTAGCACGCATACTCTTTGCAGGATTTTTTGGAATTTTTTCTACATCTATAAACAAAATTCTTTTAGACGCACAAATAAAAGAATACAACACAAAAATAGCAACACGACAAAACACATATGACGAAGAACATAACAATGTAGACACAACGCCAACGGCACCACAGTTGCCACCCCTACCAAATAACCATCCACTATCCCTAGTCCCACGAAATTTTCGAAATTTAGCCATCACACATAATCCAAATTTTCGACTCACCACATCACAAAGTCCCATCCAACATATAATGACACACCAGTCACAAGATGATAATACTTATGAACAAATTATTGAACAACCCCATACCACCGCTTTTCAGTCTCAAAATAATCATTTTTTTAGCCCACGATGAGCCGCCAACTTGGATCACTACACCGATCAAATTCCCACCCAACCAATCTTACCTCTCCCATCCCAATAATACCACTTTTTGCTTTTCCGCCACCCGATTTTCCATCTAGTAATGTAACATCAGGCATGAATTCCGACACTAATTCACACATCTCAGTTTTATACTCCATCTCACAACTCAATAACCCGAATATTGAAACCCCCGATGAATTTGCCGACTCAGAACCATCCCCATCCAATAATTTTCATAACTCTTCTAATTTTTCTCAACCCCCTTTTCAACCCATATTATCCAATAACCCTGACCCAATCACTTCCACACCCTCTTATGCTTCCCAAGTTACCCCAACCTACTCCTCATTTCATTCTGACCAATCATCTAATTCTCCAGACACCCCCCGAATCTCCCCAGAGCTAGATAATTTTATAACCCTCCAACAACAACCCTACCACCTTCACATCCCAACCATAAACCAAATCTATTCCACAATAGATTCATCCAACCCCCCTACCCCTACACCCTCTTCAAATTATACTGAATCATTAGCACCATCATCCACATCAACTGAATCTTCACTCAACACTAATAGAGCTTACCGCACTTTTAAAAGAAAGTTCCCCAACCATCCTTTCCCAGCAAAACCAGGAACAGCCCGTGAATACATCAACCACCCCAAGCATACTAACACAGAAGAATTTTTAGCCATCACCTTACCCTCATTCCCACAAAACACCTTAAACACCCCCCACGACACTAACGAAACACGCAACTTTGTAGATGAATACGTTTTAATGCCCACTCTCTCTTGGACCTCATATTATCATTTTACTAACCCTCTTTGCTTACCTTTATCTAGCACTCACATCGATATAGAGCGAAATAAGGACATGCTATATCGACTCACTACACCACTAACCGCTAGACAATTTACTTACGTTGGATATAAAAAATCACTAAAAACACACACTGCACCTAGAGCTAACGAATATACACTCGAATACTATGATCACAACATCATCAGAGCTTACCAAGATCAATTCTTAGACGACGATCGTTTCGCTAATCCACAAATCACCGAGAAATTTTTCATCAAGACACCATATATATTTACACTAAACATCTTCGACCGAAAGTTTGATCACATTATTTCAGAAGCACTAACAGACACACAAGCATACGAAAGTTTTAAAGAACGCTTCCAAATATTTTCACTAACCTTTCATTTCCTTGCACCACACGAAAGAGATTTGCACTGCTCACACGATATTATGTTGCGCACTAAACAAACCCACACATACAGTTATTATCGTTTCATCCAAAATCACTTTGACCTACACACACCCTCTAGACAACCACACCATCGTTTTCAATTCATTAATTCAAAATACACTTCACCATTTTTCCTAAATTTCACATATTGTATTAAAGACACTAACCTCCATGGTATTCTTCGTAATTATGACCCCATAACCCAAATGTACATCTTCTGTCCCATCACCAAGACCTTCAACGCCGAAGAATCCCGACCCTTCCTTATCCCGCACGAGTTTGTACAGCCTATAGAAATCCCAATATTAGAATTCATCCATAACATTAAATTCAATCACAAATTATATAACCTAATCCAAAACACACCTTATGAGTTTGCAGTTGGCACTGAAGAACTAACCACCATTAAGGCACTTCAATTGCTTTGGCCACTACTTCAGACTAAAAACATCATCCGCATCTTAGCTAAACTACTCACAACTTCAGATCTCATCCACGACATCTTCCCCCACGGTTTTTTCCCCGACGACTAACAGGTAAGTATGAATTAATATATTACTAACTAATTAAAATATTGAAAACTCACCATTCTTTATCCATGTTTTCTTTAGATTTTTAGCCTTCATCCGACAATCACCTACAAAAGCCACAAAAGACAAATAAAAATCGCAAATTTCATCAAACAATTTTCAAAAATTCTATTAATCTCTTACACTTATAAATTTATAAATTTAATACCAATGCAGTAAATTCATTTATAAAATTTTCTCCACAAGCAGTAAATCTAATTATGATGAAAATTTGTAACTTAAAATTCCCCCATAACTAGCAGTAAATTTCCAAATTCTATGCAGTAAATTAATAAAATGCAAATGCAGTACTAACCTTTTGATATTTTCATTCATTCGCACAGAAATTCTATCCACACTCGCACAGCTCGCCCACGAAGAATTGTTTAAAATAATAAATTTCAGTTTCAAGTTTTAACACTCAACAACTCTAACACACGATAACACGTTTTAAACTTTCCTTTAACCCGGTTGGAAAGGAATCATATACTAAACAAAACTAACCAACGCAGCTTACTAAATACCACAAATCATAGAATAACAGCATGACTAAGAAAAGGAAACCAACGGTACCCAAACCGGATTAACCCAGTTTAAAACTGGATAATTTATTCTTTTGAAGACTATTATAAAGTCTAAGAAAGAAATAATAAAACACAAAAAAGTCGAAAGACAAACCCATACCACAAACAATTTGATTTTTGAAAAAAGGACACAACCAACAAAACATAAGAAAAACCACAACAAACCTAACACAAAACGTTGTCACATAACAGGACCTCTCACAAAAACCGCATGCAATCATACTCCCACTCCTGGCCTAACCCACCAGAAGAGGACGTCCTGAGCATGCTCTATAGCCGGCCTAACCCACCGCGCTACATCCACGCTTTGTGACCACACCTCTATTTTTAATAAGAGCTACTCAAGGGTGAGTAACTCTTCAAAATAACCGAACTAAAACAAAAAGCTTTTGTGAAAACAACTAACTAAAATCATAATTAAAAAATATTAAACTAATAAAAGTTTTATAAAATGTAAATTACATTATGCAATACATAGATCAGAATACAACACCAAGGACGAACATCTAAAGACAAAACGACCCCACTACACTCGAGAGAGAATGGCCAACTACAATCGATATGCCACTCACAATCACAACTCAAAGGATTTAGAGTACGACTTGACTTCGCAGAAAAGGACTTCATTGAACTAGACCAATGACCACCTCGATGTTCAAGTATACGTACAGATCCGAGTAACCAGGCACCCCCTCCACGCACAATCTCCACGCCATTCCCAAACTAGATCAGACACAAAAGAAGTTCTCCACGAAGAACAGAAAAACCTGACATAGCCAACCATTCTGAAATCAGATTTGAGTTTGTTGCAAAGACTTAGTCGTTGTCACTAGAAGACACAACGTCTTATGTCTCTAACTCCAGCTTCCTGGAACTTCTCTAACAAAGAGGAAACGGAAGAAAATTATGATGTTCGCCAAAAACCAACGTCCATCATCCATCCTTCGAATTGCAGAAGAACTATTCTAAAAAACTCTGTAAAACCCGGATGGGTGGAACCTGATCTAAACTACATTTTATGATTGGATAAATTAGATATTTTACCAATGTAAAGTATTTAATATTAACCAATCATGATCCATCTAACTAACAACCCACTTATTTGTAAGTGCTGAAGTTACTTGTAATTTCAGCACCAGAGAGATTTGAATTTAACTTAGAAATTAGTTGGACTCTCCCGAGAACTTCAGCAGCCGCAATAAACCAGCATACCCTAGATCTATTGAGCCTAGCAGAGACTAGTTAAACAACCTGAGACTAGATAGTATAAGAGTAAGATTAGGATCGGTATTAGACTAAGAAGTTGCACGAATCTATCCGGCCGAAAATAAGATAGCGTGACGAGCAGACTGTGTACCCTATCCGAAATTACTCTATGAGTTATACACTCCAGTCCTAACTCAATAGTGACTTTTTAAATTTCTATTTTACTTAGCGAAATTTTTTTCAATTGTTTTTTTAATTTAAAAAAACTCTTTTCGGCTCTTTTTACTATTCCCCCCCACGTGCAAATTTTTTTGACGCTACTGTTCACTTTATCCGATTGTCATGAAAAATTTACCCGCAGACTAATTAGGCCGTGACCAACATGTTTGGTCTTCATAATTAACTTTGTAAAACCACGCGTTACATCATAAAGTTGATGCTCAAGTGAGGTTTGGGGGTTGGGGGGGGAGGAAAAAGAGGTTTATTTTCTCATACATTAGCGAAGTAACTACGTTTTCTTTTCTTTACCCGCACATTTGAATTTCTTCACTAAAATGACGTTCTTAAGTTCAGCTAGAGTATCGAAAAATGACGATCGTAACAGTTGACGATCGATGATAGACTAAGATTGAGTCTTCTTTTTTTTATGAGTGCAACTAAAATCTGCTCCTTAGCTATAATGATTTCTTACTGATTCTGATTATTGATTGACCCACGAGAACAATTTTTCTCAAATTTTGTTCGGACAGCTAATAAAATGCAAATATCATGCGTGCAAACATTCTGAATCTAATTTAACTGCACTAAAAGTGTTCATATATATTTATTGTTTCTAGCAAACTTATAGTTTCTTAGTTTGGATTTCTTCGTTACTTTGTTGACCATTTCGGCACATCCGGAACTGCAGCCCGCATCAGTCTTTTGCTCAAATTTGTTCATCAAACTGAGCTTCCGCTCTCTTGTATGCATTGATGTTAACTTCCTGGTTTTGCGAAATGTTTTCGATATGGAAGTTGTTTACGTGATCAGTTTCCTCAGCCTCGGAATCATATTGTATACCGGGTTGTATTTCGGGTTGGATCGGTTGAGGGAAACGTTTTCTCATATCGGCTGCTAATGTCATTTGAAGAATTACGGAAATTGCGACAACAGTTACAAAAATTGATTTCAAGCTGGCAGACCTGGAATACAGAATGTATTTTTAAGACAACTAGAGCAACATACTTTGGTTATTTCCCATTATACCCACTAAACATAACCCCCCTCCGTAAGTTATAGTGCCCACCACCACCGTTTTAGTGAGCCAGCTTGAGCGGGCTAAAATGTCTCGGTACAAGTCTGGGGCGGAGTCTACTCGGTAAGAATCCATTATTTGTCCATCATATTGAAATAATCAAAGTCATTATTTTTGATTAATATCAATTTTCATGCTCTGCTGTGATTGTTTTGAACCTAAATAACAAAATAATCTGTCCAGTTTTTTTATTTTTTTGGCACTATGCTGGATGGGGGTTCTAATGGAAAAAAAATTTCCAAAGGGGGGCTAATACGTGAGTAAGTAAGGTAGCTAATTTATAATGGGAACGTGCAAAAGCCTGGAAAAGAATCCACAACCAATTTTTTATAAAGTTTTGGATGAAACTAGGGGTACAAAAGTTGAGAAAAAAGAATAGTTAAAAAATTACATCGTCCAAGCTTGTTCTGCGATTTATCTGAAAATAATGACACAATTTTGAAGCAAATGAGAAATCTTAACCAAATCACGTGTTTGAATAAATGCATTGGCGGTAAAGCCAATTAGCTGCTGAATCATCGTATCAGAAGTCAACTTGATACATGTATTTTGATCCAGTAAATAATCATCGTCTTGTATTTTGTTTCTTCACCTGCAAAATAAAACTAATTAAACGGTTGCTCAAAATATTTCTTTACAAATTGTACAGAATTGTACAAATTGTACCTTTTTCCTTCCCCCCCCCCCACGTGCAAATTTTTGCATGTAAATTTGTTGACCACATTTTTCGATTGTTATGAATATTTACATACAGACTAATAAGGCCACGGCAAAATATATGTGGTCTTCATACTCAACCTCGTAAAACCACTCGTTACACTAATCAGTTGAAACTGGCGTGAGGTGGGGGGAAAAGAAAAAAGAGCCAAAACTCTTTACAAGAAAAGAAGGAGGCAGAAAACTAAACAAAAGCATGAATTTTTAAAAAGCATAAACTTTAAATTGTAAAGTTTAAGTTCTAATTGCCCAATGAAATGCAAGTATATATCAGGTTTTAAAAATTTTAAATGAAGTGCTATGGAATGAAAGCGGCATTTTTCTCAAATGAACTAACTCGAAGTTTTTTTTCATGAAACTTCACTATACAAAATTGACAGTGATTTCAAAAAAATTCTTATTTGGGTTTTGCTCGTCTGTACCTTAACTTTTCACATTTATTATCGTTTTTCATATTTTTTGGTTCACTGATCTTGTAAATAAAAAAGGATTTCTACAGTATTTTAAATAAATGGACTAGATCACAAAACTTCTATTGAATTCCTTATTTGCATTTTTACCTGTCAAAAATTTCTTTCATTGCAGATACGCTTAAGTATAAGCTATTCATTTTTGCCGCGATAATTTAGTCCTTCTGCCCAAATGTAAACTGGCTGGACGCTTCTCTTCCT
This sequence comes from Symsagittifera roscoffensis, assembly GCF_963678635.1. Classification (NCBI taxonomy): domain Eukaryota; kingdom Metazoa; phylum Xenacoelomorpha; order Acoela; family Convolutidae; genus Symsagittifera; species Symsagittifera roscoffensis. The sequence continues at coordinate 11,609,399 of NC_087069.1, forward strand.
GATATGATACATCTATATTTTTTGCGCAGTGTACTCCTATTTTTTGCAGAAAAAGTTGCCCAATTGAAGAACATGAAGACATTTTAAAAGCTGGCAGTAAAAAGTTGGTCGAATTTATTGAATACATTTTACTGAAGCGTTTGAGTTTAGTTTCTGCTCTTTGACTAATTTCAGCAACGGTTTTTTAGTTATAGCTTACTTCACCTTTCATCTTGTCGTTCGATTTACCTTATTCCAGTTGAAGCTGAAAGAATGTACCTTGCTTCGAAATTACGGGACAATTTAGTAAAACAGCCTGACTTTGGCAAAGTTCAGTGGCTAGCGTTAGGAGATTTTGATATTCCTTCTGTCAATTGAGCCGCTTCGATGTTCAACTTCTATTTGATTTTTCAAACAATAAATGCAAATTTTCAAATAACGAGCGCTCTTACCCTAAAAGGTGATTAGGTTCTTGATATCGCATTCTTTTACTACTGGTCTTTGGGATCAACGATTCTTGTTTTCCAGTAATTTATGTGAGAATGATCCTGTCATTGATTCCTCTAATGCAAAAAAAAACGAAATAATTGCGACACCAAAACCAGTTTTTTTTGTTGTAACTGAATTAATCACATTAAATAATTCAGCCTATTTTTAGAAATTTGTCTCTATAATTACGAATATTTCACTTTCAATGAGATGTTGACCGAAAGTCTTCAAAATGCAAGTTTAAAATCGCGCGCCAAGCAAAAACCTAGATTTTTTGAATTTCCTCTAACTGTTAGAGAGCTCAGCCAGCTAGAAACAGCGCGGCACAAAAAACCGTGATGCAAAATAAAAATATTTGTTTTTTAAATCAGATAAAACAGTGCTGCTTCAAAACACTTGTTGTTTCTCAACTATAGAAAGTATAGAAAAAACAAAGTTTTTTTGGTAATTAATTTGGGATGACAGGACTACCAAGAAAGTATCCAAATATTCACCAAATATTTTAATCGGTTTTCAGTGTCCTGATAAATTTTAATTGAACAATGAACCCAGTGAATAATCAAGTTTTTTTTCTTTGAGAAGGTGATTTTAATGTCGAGAGCATAACGCAGTTTTTCTGCTCAGTTCCTAGCACAGGTTTCTGTGCCTCTGATGAAACTCTTTAATTTTTTTTCAAGCTCAAACCATCAGTCTATTTTTTGAAACATCCATGAATCATAATTTTGTTTAGGTTTTGAAAAACGACACAGCAACCATCAGATCAGATAAGAAGAGCAAAACTTCCATAAGAAACCATCGGCTACACTTGGTTTCTTAACAATATTCTTTGTTTTTTGATTTATTTTGAATTTTGATCAATTTTATATACAATTAGTTAAATCCGTCACTTTAATTGAAAGCAAAAAATGATCTTTTTCCAAAACAGTTCAATCGGAATTTGAAAACAGCGAGAACCAACTGGTATTGAATGTTGATTCCCAGAAAACTTTGACTGACTGTCGCATACTTTTGTCTTCTAAAACTTTTTTCAAAATGATTTTTGTTTCTTTTAAAATTGTTTGCGAAGAAACGAACCCAGCTTGGGAATACAAATAGAGCCCTGTCAAGTTCTCTTCCTGTTACAGGCGGAATACCTCAGGGCAGTGTTCTTGAGTTTTTTTTTTCTTTCTGATACTTTTTTTTGATTGGCTCAAGCACTCCATGTGAATTTGTTTCGCAGATGATAATTGATCAAATAGTTACCTTCCTCCTGTTTTCAGCAATATGCAAGCAGATCTACATATTCTGAATTTCTTTTCTGCTGATTATGAACTAATATTTAATGTATCACATTAAGGCGTGATATTAGCTGGCGTGAATCCTCTTAGCTTGTTTCTTGACAATAACGAAGTCTCATTTATTTTTATTGCAGCTCTGAGTTATCCCCAAAACTACTAGCGATCTTAAATAGGTTTTCCATGTCAAACCTAATTTGCAAAAAAGTAGAAGGCTTTTTCAATTGCCTTCAGCATTGTGTACCGAGAAATATTCCGTCTCCAGTAAAGGGTGTTGCCTTATGGTTATCCTTGAAACTTCTTAGATAATATGATACTCCGCTTTTTTAGACTTTTCTTTTATGCTGGTCTTATATAATACTACGGGTTCAATCCTTGCAATTGCTTGCTGATTTTATTCAAACCATCATCAATAGGCTACCATCTTTTTGATTGAGATTTTATGTTTTTCACTTTATACGGCCTGGCATACTTTGTTTAGATTTTGCAATTTACTCCAATTTTACGAAGTGCTCCTTCCGAGATGTTGAAGTCGCGAAAACCATCTCTAAACTTTTCTTCAAAGTGGTTTTTGAGTTGCCGATGATTTTTTGCAGTGCATTTTTATTTGTACGGGTTGTATATTTTTCATTTCTGTTATTCTCAAGGGGTAAATGCCAGTCTGTTACTATTGCAACTATGTATTGTCCCAAAAAGTTTTCGAAGAAAGATTCTCTTTTTTGTATTTGTTTGAATATGGTTGTTATCTAGATACAAAAACCAAAGTTTCAAACAAAAAGCTGATAATCGATGTTTTTTCACAAAGATGGCTAAATGATTGTGAACCTAGAAAGAAGTGTGTAGTAATTACGCTATACTTCACTTTACTTTTAGACGACGAATCGATCTTTGCTTGACCGGAATTGTTATTTTTTGGCCCTGTTTTGTTGTTTTTGAGTTAAATGTGCTGATATATATTTTTTAAAAATTTCTCCGAAAATGTAGTTGACTAGTTCCTTCCCTAATACCAATTGGATTCAGAAAAAAAACGAAGTTTGTAGTCTCTTAACTAAAAATATAGTTGACAGCTTTTGAAAGATCTGACATGGAGCAAGCAAGAACTTTACTGCTTGAAAATGATTTGTAAAAAAATTGCTGGAGAAAGAATTCACTCTCATTTCAAATAAAAAGCTACAAACACAGCCAATAGTTTTGGGTTGGATGAAACAACGAAAAAACATTTGCATCAGAAGCACGATTTGATTCTGGGGTTTGCTTCTCAGAAAAAAGTTCTTTTATGATTTATTCCATGGATATTTGATTCACGTGACTTATTTGATAAAGACCAAATTTTTCTCAAACAACTCTTTCGGATCGTATATCGGACTATATGAGCATTTTTCCCAATAACGTCACTATTTGGCTTGAAAGGCAAAGAAAGTTTTTCCAAAGAGAAGGGCCGCTGATTTGCCAATGTGTTTCATGAGTAACACTTCTGAACGTTATGCCCGAGGAGGTATATACAATCACGGCATGGAACCTTTTTCAACTAATGTCAATTCCAGAAGCTGTGCTGACCGCATGTTGGCACAGAAAAGCGGCTGTTTGCCTGTCGAGGTCAACCACTGAAGAACAGTCGAGCTGTCAGTCCACTTGAAGCTTTCGAAATGCTCAACGTCAAAGCTTTAACGACTTTTTTTTCAATCGAGGGTCAGAAAACAATTTTGGAACTGAAAGCATCTTGTTTTTCGTTTGTGGCTTTTTGTCGTTTTGCCGTTATCGAAAGAAAGATGCCATTCGGAAACCGAAACATTCTGAGCCCGACGGAATGCACTGGAGCCAACTGCCGATCATTTCTCATTCATCCGGTGGAAAGCAATTTTGCAACGCGGGATTGTGAGCTGACCAAAAATAGGCAAACCTAAACGCTAGTCAACGAATTTGCGGATGAATTTAGGGGTAGTGGATCAAACCCTTGATGATCACTCAATTTTGAGATGTCCTCTTTGAGTGGCCAAATGTGTGTCTAGCACTCGCTAACGATAAAAATGGATTATTTTTGGCAAATTGTGTGAAATGAAAAATTCGTAGTTTCAGAAGCTCTGCACAGCTTGGGGATAGCGTTCTTGATTATCGACGGCTGGCTGTTCGGTGAAGATTGCAATTAGGATCGTTTCAGGAGAGCTACCCGAGGTTACTCAACCCTTCTTTGAATTTTTTAACGATTTCCAAATTATATGGATTTACCAAGAATCTGAAACTGAAACAACGAGGCTTAAACTTTTCTGCAAGATGAGTATGTTCTCCAATCCAAATCCTTCTCAAAACGTATTCACTGCTATCAAGACATGTTTTAAACTCAAGAAATTTTTCATTTATCTACTGAGGAACGGGAATCAGTCTGTTTAAACGTCCCATTCGATTATAGAAACTTTCTTTTTTATTTGGTTGGCGTTTTATTTGTATTCAACCTTGCTTTATTGCCGGTGGCTCCAACAACAATGGCGAAGAAACCGGGCCAGTGAGAAATCAGCGATTGTGCACACAAATTTTTGCTTTTTTTCTGATACCTGAAGTTGTTTAACTTTTTTTAAAGCAAAAATGATTGAGGATAATGAAAATGAGTATATTAAATTGATAAGAAAGTAAACTTGTGTGTTAAGTTATTTGATCAAAGTTTGAAAAAATATGATTTCTATGTGCTTGAGAAGACACTAGTAGCAATGAATGTTCCGACAAGTCTTAAAAAATTACAAATGTATTTTTTCAAATTAGTGTTGCTTTTTTGGCGTGATGTGATATAAGAATCTGAACAAAAAAAAATTGAGTATTTTTGTCATTTATTGTAAAATAGGCAAATTAGAAAACAATTTTCGAAGACAAATAATAAGAAAAATCTAAAACAATTAGAAAAAATTTTTTATGTTCTTTTTTCAATTTTTCCAAAAGTTTTGAAGTTTTTGATCCGTAAAATGAAACTAAAGATTTGCAGTTTTATTTTGATTTTCTCCTTGAAACTGTTTGAGAGGCTTGATAGCATGAAAAAATGTCTTGCCCAATTTGAACTGGTATTCTCTCAATTTTTGTTGCTATTTGATGAGTTAGTTAACACGAACCGAGGGCAGTGTTTATGTCTGTGCTTCAACATGTTTCTAGTTGATTCACAAAAATATTTCTTGTTGGACATCGACCGGCAATGTTTGCGGACGATAACTGAGGTCTGTTACGATTCCGGCTCTGCATTATTGTTCGGCCTCGAATGATCGGTAAGGCTAATACTCTCATTTCCTAGAGGTTTTCCGATGAATACTTTATCAGCAGTATGCGACAAGACATCAATTCGGCCTCCTCGCTTAGGTTTACTGCAATTGCGGGCAATATATCGTTTCGAAATTATGTGAGCAGTTTGAAACAATAAAAAAAATGAGCTCGTTAAAAAGCGGTCGTTTTTTAAATACGGCACAACATCACAGTCCAGAGTTCGCAAGGCTTTTTTTGTAAACTGTTCTTTTGCAAATCCGACAGCTGTCTTCTTCGTTTTGCCTGAGACGAGAGGTTTGAGATTATCACCTATAAAATTTGCGTCGATTGTGCTGAGGAAATATCCTAAAATTTAAGACCCCTGTAAAAGACGAAGCCACTGATGTCAATGGAAGACAATTTTCACCTTGGCCAGGAATCTTTCTAACTTAGTCTCAAGACTTCAACTGAGTCTTAATTGGTGATAGCATCTCTGCTTGTAGCAATTTTTGGCGTGTTTCGGTCGTATTCTCACAGTTGAGAGGCGACTAAGGACTTCGCGTCGTTAGCCATGAGTAAGTTGTTTTTTATTTGACCAAATTAAAATGTTGACTCTTTACTGCAGAACGGTTGTACTGTCGATGGTTGCGTGACACAGTGTGTTGAGGGAAGGATTTCGACTGTTGATGTTCGCTAAGGTCGGAAAGGCGAAATTGATCGAAGTCACTAAAACAGCGGCTGTGGATCGACCGTCATAGTGCTTGCATGCTTGCAAAGAGTTTGATAATACAATTTTTTTAAGATGCTAATTGCTGTAAGTTGTGGTGGTTGAAAGTACCTGCCACTCGTATGAAGTAGGCACAATATTACTCGTAAGCTGGGTCCATTTATAGTTTTTGAACAGGCGGCAGGCATGAGTTCAAGTTTCTTTTGAGGTGGAAACTGAGTTTTTGCCCGACTCCTATCACTGTCTTCTTCTTTTGGGTTATACTGATAACTGCCATCGCCAAGATAGACCAGCTACAAAAAAAACCACTGACATCGGAGGAGTACTCAAGTTGTTCAGTTTCTTTGATAAGTGCTTCAGTTTTTCTTCTGACAGCTTTCCATCTTTTGGTCAAGAATCTCAAGTTCTAGCTGACTCTTCAATGACTGTTTGTCCATGTTGAAATAAACCACTCACAAAAAAAACGTGGCTTGGGCGATGGCTTAAATTTGAAGTCAGTATGATAAGTTCTAGCGAAGTTGCCTTATAGCGACAGTGAGGATCTTCGTAAGGTTTCTACCGCTTTCTTCTTTCCTGCTGAAAAGGTCGACAACAAACTCCGAGACCATTACTGTGCAAAAAATTCTCAGCAGTTCCAGAGAGAACAAAGGAGGAGTTGGAACCGATACTGGGAAGGAAGTTCATGGGATACGTCAGTGGGAACTTCAGTGACTTTGAAAGGCAAAAACAGAGAGGATCAACCGTTACAGGTTACAATACAGTAGACGAGAATGATGAAGTCCACCGAGTGATGATGGAAGTGGAGCCACTACAGAAACTTCGGGAAAGCGTAATTGGAGGAGCATCATGTTGACACATGACGAGTTTCCCTGCCATTGCTTGCTGCAAACATGGTGGTACCCCGAGCGTGGTAATCAGGTGTTGATCTGGGACTCTGGAGAGCTGCTCTTCATGGGTTTACCAGACACATCACGGCCAATAACAATATTGATAGTGGGAGTTATGATGGCGATACGATGGCTGGAAGCTCATGTGAAAGAGAACAATAGACAGGAGACGCCAACGAAAGAATACAAATTGGATTGTCTAAAAGATTTAGATCTTTTTGAGACAATGTGCAAGATTTTGAACATTCCGATGGAAGTGAAAAAGATATGGGCAAGAAGACGACTGATACCTTGGTTTAGAGCCAACAGGACTGCATGGTTGTATGAATACGCCAAAAAGCATATGTCGAAGCACGGCAGAGTGTACAGTGGGTATCAGCTAGACATTGGGACAGAAGCTTTTAAGCGAGCTTTCGTGACTCATCGGAATGCAGTGACCACCGCTGTGAGGATAATTTCCAGGACAAGTGAACGTAGTTGAAAGGAAAGCGAAGAGATGTTGAAAGAAGATTTGGAGAGAAACGTGACGTTGTGTATCCACAACAGCTTCTGCAGGAACAGAGAAACTAACGTGGATCCCCTACCTTGTTGTGAACAAAGGGAAGAAGAGCAGAAGTGTTGGAGGACTGCTTCCAATAGCGTCAGAATAGCTAACGATGTGTTGCAAGACACAGAAACTGAAAGTGCAGAGTCAATGTCGCAGGAGGAGGAGATGGAACATTGACAAATGGCCGGAAAACAAGATGCGAAAAGAAGAAAATTAGAAGAGTTTAGAAGTTTTAGAAATTCTAAACGACGAAAAAAGGAGAAACAAAGAAGTGACGAAAAGTAAAAACTCAGAATTGTTTTTTGTATGTGACAAAAACTCAAGTGAGAAACCAAGCAACCAAGTTGTAATTGAAAGCTGACACATTTAGTTGAATTTTGAACATTGAAGAATTTGTTGCAATTATAAATTTGCATTTTGATTTTAGTGATGGCTTTAGAAAGGCTTGAGCAAAGAGTATATTTAAATTTTCCAGCCTTTATGATTGTTTTTAATCAACTAGGACGACTGATCACTTTGTGGTGACATGAATAACTTGGATAATCTCTTGGATTGTTTCATTGTTCTTTCTAACCACAAAGTTCCTTAATTTTAATATTCAGGACAATAACAACCAAAATTTCCGAAGGGAGTAAGCATAGTAGGATACTTTTAGCTTGTTGATTGGCAGGACTGTCCTGCAAACCAACATCTTTTAAAATCTAGGAGAAAAAGTTTTAAAATCAGGACATTGACATTGGAAGTCAGAAAAGATGTTTTATCTTAGGTCATATCCTCAAAGTGCAGATTAGTGAAAGAATTTGGAAGGCTATAGTAGTGTAGTATGATGCCATTTATATTCTGCAGTGAGTCGATATGACTCGGATAAAAATATTTTCGTGCATTTTGTAAATTCTGTTCGATGACACTGTACCAGTTTTACGAACATTGCGAGATTCAATGGGGACATTGACCGGGCTGTTCGGGGAGTATGTGACATTCGACCAGAATGGACAAAAATGCAGATTCGGCGATTTCGAATAGTTAGCAGCTAACCTTCCGAATTGACAGTTTTGAGAGATTAGTGACGTTATTGGGACCATTAGTCAGACGGTGAAGGTCAAAGATATTCTGGTATTTTGAAAATTTAAAAATTCGAACTGAGAAGTCGCACTTCCAAGAAACGGCAAAAACCGTCAATTTGGAAGAAAACCAGTGAAAAATCAGAACGACGATAGTTGCGACGAAGATCACTACGAAAAAACAGAAGATCAGTATCGAAGAAAAAGCAGAGTTAGCAGAAACCGTTCCGAGTTGCAACGATTGTGTAGCTACAATCGTTGCAAGGCCGTTCACAACAACGGTGAAGGGTAGAAAAACAGCCTTTTTTCTACAGCAGGAGATTTTTAGAGACAAGACCCTGTATGTTATGAAAGCGCACATCTTCAAAACATCCAAGACAAAACACTTATTGATTGCTGACTCACAGGCGAAAAGACTAGTGTTCCCGAATTTCAATATTCTGTCAATTCCTGGTGGTAGGATCTTTCACGTACAGAATCATTTACCAACGAAAGGTCAGTACAAAATAATCTGTTTATTTATTGGCGGAAAAGACACTTTCAACGGTACCCAACCCTCCGCACGCAATCCCGAAGACATTGGAAAATAGTAAGCAAAACTTGCTAAGCAACTATCCCATCTGTGCGAAAGGGTATACGTGTTAGGCATCCCCCCACGAGTTGATAAATTGACCAACGACATAACAGATCGCCATCTCGAGGTAGACAAAGTTATTCAGCGCGAGGCCATAGGAGATAGTTGGGTCTATAGAAGTATTAAACGGAAAATATACTGTGAAGCCGATATCGCAAACGACGACGTTCACATAACCCAAGAATCCCTGAGAGGTCTTCGAACAATCCTGAAAAACAACGTTCTGCGATCAAAGTGGTCTTTGGAAACATCCCGAGACAAGCACCCAGAAGTATTTCACTGCAGACCGTGGTGCACTTGCGGAACCTACAAGCCTCTCTAAGTAGGTTTATAGCTCTCGAAACCCCAATACGGGTTCCACTGTTATAGACATGCTAATTTTTGTATCTTTAAGTCATCTCATGTTCTCGGAACTCCTAACGGGGTCCACGGCGAGAGGTGACTTCTCATCTTAATTCCGCTACCAGCTGGTAGCCCAATAGTAAATCACAACAATACTTATCCCCAAAAAAAAATCAAACAGCCCCAAATAAATGAGTTCTAAAATAGAAAAAAAACAAAAATTGCAAAACATGTTCAAAACCCATAAACAAAAAAGACGCAGTATATAACTGTGTGTCATGTGGCGAAAGTACGCACATGATTACAAACTGTACAGACTTGGAAGAAAATGCCATAAACGTATTGAAACAACTGAACAAGAATGCTCTTCTGTTATGTAACAGATGTGTGGGAAATAACCAGAAGGATGCAATTATTATTACTAAACATGCGAACGAAAGCACTCAAAAAATACAAACAATCGAAGAAGGCATCAAAGAACTCAAGGAAGCGATGATTTAAATCAAATCAGAAAAGCAACAGAAACAAGTTGTGCCAGAAGCGAAAAAAACCACACCCAAAAACGGGAAAGCATCCCAAAAAGATTACGATGGCATACGCATAAGAGGCATACCCGAGTCAGAGGCAACAGACGCCAGGTCAAGAGCAGACGAAGTTATGCTGAAAATGATTCATCTTCTTGATGTGATGGACGTCAAGTGCCCAGCAAGTGATCTCAGAAGATTCGGAAAATACGCGGGAAAAAAATCGTCCGTTAGTTCTAAGAGTCTCTGCGCCATGGGAGAAACGAAGAATCCTTCTTTCTCTATACAAGCTCAAAGGCTACGAACACAAAGTATTCATAAGCAAAGAGCTAACACCTGATGAACAGGAAATCGAAAACAACATGCTTAAATCAAGAAGTGATCTCATTCAATCCGGAAAATTCGAGAGCACACAACTGCGACTAAGAAATCTAAAATTAATTAGAAAAACTAAAAACGGCTGGGTAGAGGTAAGACCCGATGAAAATTCAGCCTGACTAACCAAAAAACAAAAATTGGTATCAGCAATACTCACCTTTAATGTAAGAAGTTTAATAGAAATGTCACGGCGAACTTGTTTAGCAAATGCAATCTGTCTTTTAAATAAACATGATATTTTATGCCTAACTGAAACATGGCTGACTGATGAAGTAAGATCCAAAACTCTTTTCATACCAGAATTCGAAATATACAGATGTTATCGACCATCCAAAAAATACCAGACGAAACATGGCGGTGTCTTAATTGCCATCAGAAACAACTCTAAACATCAACATAAACCGATAAACTCAAATATTGAACAAGTTACCTTGAGATTTATTGGTTTCGAAAATATATCCTCTCTCATTTGCTGTGTTTATTGACCACCAAAAGATAGCCCACATAGACCAACAGCCTTTTCTATTGTTGATTTTCCAACTAAAATTAGTGCAACTACAAAAGACATGAATTGTGAAAAAATAATGATAACTGGAGATATAAATTTTTCGAAAACTGACTGGAAAGCAATGACATCAGATGATCCCGAGGAAGATCTAATCCTTGAAACTTTAATTGATTACAATTTTGAACAAATATTGGCGCCTGAAAAAGCAAAAAGCTTAGATGTTTTCCTAGTCGACAACCCCTCCCTAATCATTAACTCATTCTTTGATGAAAATGTTAATAAAATGTATTCAATAGAAAATATGAACCTCAGTGATCACAATGCCTTTACAACTGAAATCAATCTGAACCAAAGGCTAATTGAAACAAGAAGGGATGACAAAGTAAAATATGCATCCAAAAGAGCACATTGGAGTGCAATCAACACTGCAATAATCAATAATCCCTTCACACCGTTTTGCTTTAGTAACTGCGATTTTTGACTTGATCAATGGTACACCTCGCTTTGGAGAATTCTGAAAGAAAATATACCTAGAGTAACAGAACATAGAGCCACACTCCCCCCCCCCCCTGGATCACACCCCCAACCTCCCACCTTATTAAGCGCAAAGAAACTTTACTTCGGAAACAGCAATCCTGTCCGAAACCAGAAACTCTATCTAAAACTACTTCTGCTGATAACGATCTGAAAAACTACGATTTAGAGATTTTTGCACCAAGAAAGTTTAGTACAATTCAGAAATATTTGCAAAGCATAAGAAGAGCACCTAGACTACCTTCGATAATGAAACTTGACTGCAAAGAACTTGAGACAGACAAAGAAAAATGCGGTGCGTTTAATCAATTCTTCTGTAGTGTATTTATGAAAGCGGAACAAAAAACCGAATTAAGTATCTTTGAAAAAGCAAAAAACAACCGCATCGAGCTGAATAAAGACTGCACTGAGAAAATAATGCTCGAACTAGATATCAATAAAGCAACAGGTCCAGATAGTTTGGGAAATATTGTCTACACAAACTTAGCGAAAACAGTATCAAAATCAGTCCATCTAATTTTTCAAATTTTTTTTAATTAAGGTATATTCCCAGAAACGAGGAAGTTAACTGAAGTTGTCCCAGTCTTCAAAGATGGGAACAAATGCAATATTAGAAGATAAGACCGATAAGTTTACTATGCTGCATCTCAAAAAATTTTGAAAAGGTTTTGTTTGACTACGTTTATGAAAGAGTGTGACATCATGTTCATAACTCTCAAAATAGTTTTCGTAAAAAACGTTCAGCAATTACCCAAATCTTTGCTTATTTACATCAAGAATACCTAAAGTATGATGACCAAACGACCAAAAATATAACAGATTTTGCTCTATCTAGATTTTGAAAAAGCTTTTGACTGCGTTCCGCATCAACTTTTATTGCGTAAATTGCAGTGTTATGGTTTTGGAGGAAAAGCAATTAAACTAATAGCCTCTTACTTATTTCTTCGAAAACAGTATGTGCGAATAAACAAAGGAAAGTCTCAGATATGTTACGTAACAAGTGGTGTCCCTCAAGGTTCTCTACTGGGACCATTACTTTTCATACTACATATAAACGACTTACCAGATAACTTGAATCTAGTTGACTCTTTTGGATATGCTGATGACTTTAGGGTTATAGTAACAACTCAAACAGAAATGAACTATGTCACTACGACAATAGAAAACTAGTGTAGTAAAAACAAATGCGTCTAAATACCGGAAAATGTACTCTCGTTAATTTCAAAAACGAGCTGGAATGTCAAATTAGTGGAAATATCCTAAAAATCGAAACTGAACAAAAGGATCTAGTAATATAAGTAACACCCACTCTCTCATGAAATGTAAATGCGTCTAAGCGTTGTCAGAAGTCGCTATTGGCTTTTTACTCACTAAAGCGTAACCTCTCTAAAAACTGTCCTATAAATTCTAAGCTAAATGCCTACACGGGATATGTAGTTCCAATTGTAGTTTATGGCGTGTCAGTAACGCACTACTCGAAATCAAATCTCCGAGCAATTGAAAAGGTTTAGCGAACGGCGACCAAATGGATGCTTAACTCACATATCCCATTAAGCGTAGACTACAAAAATTAAGAACGCTACCGCTGTCTTTGTACATTGAATTGCACGACCTCCTTTTATTCAAGTCTATAATTCGCAACAACTACAAAATTGACATTAACCAATATGCCGAAAACACCAAAAGCTCAACGAGACAAAATGAAAAAAAAAAACGAACATCAAATACCGAAAACTCGCCTTCAGAAAACCAACTCAGACTTCTTCATTAGATGCCCAGCACTTTTCAATGTCATAATTCGACATATCTCAAAACAGTTAACTGACATACAGAAATCTGACATAGCGGAAATTTATTGCAAATTCTTCGAAAGATACTCAGAAATAGACAGCTGCACATGGCGAATAATGTGTCCATGTGGAAACTGTAACCCAAGTGGAAAAGCCTGAGTCTTAACAATTCCTTCTGTTTGAACCGGGAGTCGAAGGTGAAGAGCTTACCAAATCAAGCGAAGAGATTGCAAGAACAAAGGGAGTGGATGCGATCCTATGAACAGCTGAAGGCTTGGGAGGAGATTGTGATCAGCTCCGATGACAAGAGGCACTATTGGAACAGATCACAGTGTCAAAAATATCTGGATCGGGTACCTCGAGGGCGAAGAACACAAGGTGAGCCGGTGGCTCAAAAGGAAAATTCTAGAGTCTTGAGTCTTGAGAGGGAGGGGGCTCGAGGGTGAACTCGGATGAAATCTTGGTTCACGAAAAAGAAATTTTAACAAATAAGATATTGTTATTAATATGCTAGATCTATTATATAAATCAAAATGCTGCATGACAATTTCTTGATTGAATAGGACAAAAGAAATTTTAAATCACCAGCTTAAAAAGCGGGAATTCATAAGGTGCAGGTGTGTGCATATTTTGATTGCTGTTTAGCGATAGTGTGAAAACTTTACATGGTGGTAAATTTTGGGAGGTAGATAAACTTAAGTCTGCTGCAAACTTCTGTATATGACCACTGGCACTGTATTTTGAGTGACACTCGGGCTTCTGGGGATTCACTGACAGAGACGGCACGCGATGAGGACATCGATCTTGAGTCCGGGGAGTATGTGCCAGTCGGTCATATCTGGAAGTTCGACCTTGAAAGACACGAAAATACGTAATTTTGGAGTGGAATTTTAATTTTCAAAATATCGAATGGAGCCTGTCATGCTCAGTTTTCTCGTACCAACTGAAAACAAAAAAGTGAAAAATCAGAACGACCGAATTTACAATTGCGGGAAATTACTCAAGAAAAACAGCGGGAAATAGCTATTCGCAATTTCCAGATATAAAATAGGACACGAGTAGAGATGTCTTATCCCGAAATAGGAGGAGAGACAATAAATAGAAGAAAGAACGACTATTCGGAACGAACTAGAGTGAACCTTCAATGGAAAGGTGGACAGCTTGAGTGTCCCAATGGTTCATACAAAAACTCAAATTCTAGAGCCAGAACTTACTTCTGTTACCAAAACTGACCAGTATCAAGCTTATTTAGTTATATTACCTAATTCTTGAGTTGCTTACCAATTTAATTACTCCCTGTACTCGAGTACATCAACATGTGAGTCCCCAATTTAACTTTCTCGAGTGTGTTTTATGATTGTTATGTTGAGATAAGGCGAGTTTTAGGTTGATCCATCTGAAATGGATCAAAGTACCACTGTCCAATGAAAAATAACTTAACGGATTGTTCCGACCCTGTTTTTAACGACGTTCGCGTATTTTGGGTACTTTGAGACCTAAGTATGGGGACGTTCGTATTTTCTAGAGTGGGGGGATAATTTGGTAGTAGCCTTTAAGCTGTAACGGGTTCTAGTCTCATGTCGCAAGCGAACCGAATTGGCTCCGAACGTTCTTGAGGTAGAAAAACACAAGAGATAGTGTCCCTGACTCTTGAGCCAATGGTTATAGGGCCTATTTTTCTTAAGCCTCATATGTGACCGAAGTAGGCGACTGTTACATAGTGTTTTTATGGCGCTCCTGGGTGTTTTTACGACATCATGACTACGGAGTCGAACCCACTTGACACAGCTCCGGGCTGCATGCCCATTCTAGAGTACCGGTAGTACGGTTCAGCGGGAACGTGTAAACCTTCCGGTTGTACCGTGATAGCTTTTTAAGAAAACTTGAGAAAACTTCCTGGTACGCTCTCCGAACGAGGCCTAGCTAACCGAGTAAGGGGGGTAACTAGGGGGACAAAAAAACACGAGCAAAAAGACAAAAAGCGAAACAAAAACAAGAAAAAAGTATAGAAAATGGAACAAAAACCATAAAACGAAAAGACAGTGACTTCGATACCGGATCATTTGGATCAAACCTTTATATTAATTAAATAGTATACCCATACTGTTTTATAAGACCGATCGTTTCGATCAATCTAGCAATTTAAACCAGTGACTCTGAAAAGGTGCCCGAGTGGGGGCGTTGTTAAGGGTTTTCAGACAGATTGCAACCTAGCCGGACCACTAGGAGACTTGACTGGAAGAGGTGACCAGTCGAGTGGGAAAGTGGTTCACAAGGATCGAACCGGACCACTAGGAGACTTGACTGGAAAGGGTGACCAGTCGTGTGGGGAAATGGTTCACAAGGATCGAAACGGACCACTACGAGACTTGACTGGAAGAGGTGACCAGCCAAGTGGGAAAGTGTGCTGCTGTCAAGTGCAGAACAGATACAACCAGCACAGGACCACCACAAGAGGACGCACAGGGGTGTTCTCAAGTTGGGCAACGGGTATTGTTAGAATCCACATTACATTATAGGAGATAAGTGTAAAATTGGATAAGCGGAGCCCCATTGTTTTGAGGAAATTTTTGCACAAGCAGGCCTGGAAACAAGTCTACGGTTTTCTCTCGAGAGGTTTAGCACCCGGCGCTTAAGGGATTTTTCGGCTTAAGAGGGGGGGCTAAAGAGGGGGGAGGTTAGAAGGGGGGCTGGTTAAGTTAGAGGTTAGCGGTTATAAATTGTAAAAAGGGGGGACACATTAGAGTAACAAATTGCTCGGCATCGTCGACTTAGTTACATTAGATATTTACACGCGTTGGTTATAGGAAGCGGATATCCAAAATTAGAATCAGGTTAAGGTAGGTACCCAGGTCGGATCGGTAGGGGGGAACGGACATAGACAGTTTTTGTGATACCCCATAAAATCGCTAGCAGGGGGGAGGAAAACGCGTGGCAATCGGGTACCAGACATTTTTTCGGACAAAGATTGACATCAGTCAACCTTAAATTTCAGGAGAATTCACCCATCTGTTTTTGATTTTTTTCCAGATTAAAATTTTACGTTTTGGTGAAAATTTGTTGTTGGTATTTTAACGAACAGGTGATCACAAGACACCTGCGGGGAATTTAGAGTTTCAAATAGCCTGAAAAGACTGGATCAGTATTCGAGTTTCGACCATTAAGATAGGGTTTTTGGGAAAAATTTTACAAGAGCTCAAGTGGTGGTAAAAGGTACAGTGGTTCAATAGTCCCTACAACGAAGAAGAAGAAGAGACCCGATATCCAGACACTCAGTGACGAGTCTTGGGACAGTACCGAAGAAGTCTTGGGACATTGCGGTCTGGGGACAGTCTTGGGGCAACACAGTCTTGGGATAGTCTTGGGACAGTGCAGCCTTGGAACGGTCTTGGACCAGAGCAGTCTTAGTACGAAACAGTCTTGGGACATTGGTCTTGGGACATTAGTCTTGGGACAGTGGTCTTGGGACATTGGTCTTGGGACATTGGTCTTGGGACATTAGTCTTGGGACAGTGGTCTTGGGACATTGGTCTTGGGCAATTGGTCTTGGGACATTGGTCTTGGGACATTGGTCTTGTGACAGTGGTCTTGGGACATTGGTCTTGGGACAGTGGTCTTGGGACAGTGGTCTTGGGACATTGGTCTTGTGACAGTGGTCTTGGGACATTGGTCTTGGGACAGTGGTCTTGGGACATTAGTCTTGGGACGTTGGTCTTGGGCCATTGGTCTTGGGCCATTGGTCTTGGGACATTAGTCTTGGGACAGTGGTCTTGGGACATTGGTCTTGGGACATTAGTCTTGGGACATTAGTCTTGGGACGTTGGTCTTGGGACATTGGTCGTGGGACACTAGCCTGGGGATACTAACAGGAAGTACTGGGACAACACTGAATAATCTTGAGAGGGTAGAGAGAAAGTCTTGGAACAGCATTAGGAAGGGGGCACTAAAAGAGTACTAAGTCAGGTTGAAGTAACCAATTGTAAAATCATATTCCCTATCCTATCCTAACATATAAAATTTTCAAGAGCTTAAGAAAAGTTGTTTTCAGCAAATCGTCGATTTCTTTTTAGAAAAATTTTTTCGAAAGAGGTTTTAACTTTAGAGTAGAAATATGTAGATAGTAAAACTGTAAATAGTAACAATTGTAAATAATGAGGCGGAGCAGGGTACCGGTAGCTGAAAAGAGGTCTACCGAAGCGAAGACAAAGTATAACTCGTCGCTACGTAAAACAACATCAATGGGTCCGAAGGTAACAAAGAAGAACTTTTCAGTTAGTATGGTCAGCACGAGGAGTACCACGGAGAACAAAGCAAAAGAGGGCACGGAAGGGGAACGAGTAGAACCAACCATCGAGATTGATCTAGAGACATCTGATCAAAGTGTGGATGAGACAGGAAAGAAGACGACAGAGTCAACTCCAATGCCTAATGCGGAAGAACCTAACCCGAATCCCATAGAGTTCTCACCGATAGACAACGCGGAAGACACAACAGGCAACACGCAAGAAACAGTGAAGGATGAGTCTCAAAAGAGAACGTCTATTACTGAAAGATTAGCAATGATGGTCGGAATGAGATCGAAGGACGCAGAAGTTGAGAAAAGCAAAACATTCGGAACAGTATCCACGAGAACGACAGAGACCGATCAGAACGAGGGTCAGAGAAAATCGGGACCAGCGACCAACTACAGGACAACAACGGACCATGGAACGATAACTCTTGAGTTAAGCGACTTGATGGCGAAACTAGATCAGATAGATGAGAAACTGAAGCACAGCGAAGAGGATAGAAATGTGATAAAGAAAGAAATGAGACACAACAAACATGAGTACTTGGACAACTATTTCCATCTAGCGAGGGCGACGGAGGAAAAGCTTCAGAAGATGTCTGACAAAGTAGAAACCAGTGATGAAGAGCGAGAGAAGAACATCAGAAAGGACATGCAGGAAATGAAGCAGCGATATGACGCAGTGAATTGCCAGTTAGGGAGTTTGGAAACGAGAATGGATACGATGAGTAGGGAACAGGCTGAGAGCTCAAGTGCAATACAGAAAAAGTTAGACGCTATACTCAGGAATTTAACACAACAAGACAGGCCAGCTGCAGAGAGGACACAAGGTAATAGAGTGGACTTCGTGGAGCCTCAAAGGAACAAACGACAGTCAACACCGTTACCGGCAACCCGGGAGGCCGCGAGTACGGCACCGGTGGGGGCCAGGGCCATTATAAAAAATGGAACAGCGAACACTACCAGTGGTCCAGGGCACTCCACGACTCACAACAACGTGGGACCGGATGCCATGACATGGGCAAGCACCTGGGAAATGATGAACAGGACGCTAGAAGCCTTCGCAACAAGGAATACCGACTCGAGTGACAGAGGAAGCAACAAATCCAGGAAGACCTTCAAGAAACGGAAGGAGTTCAAAGATGATTCAGATGGATGCATTGACACTTGGGTAGAAGTCATGAGGTTGCACTTAGAACCAGACAACTTGAACGATGAGAGGCAAGCATGCACCGCGATACTGAGCAATCTGGAAGGCACGGCATTGAAATGCGTGGTTGCGAAGAAGGAAGAGGAACACGACACAGTGGACAAAATCTTTGAAATATTGTTGAATAGATTCGGCTCAGGTATGAAGGGTCACCAAGCGATGATGCGATTTGAAAAGAGGAGACAAAGGGACGATGAATTGATTGACAGGTTCCTAGATGATCTTGAGAGCTTGAGAAGAAGGAGTGACCCGGAAGAATCCACCAATCGGAGGAACTTCAGCATCGCCTCAAAGTTAATTAATGGGGTAAAAAGTGATGACTTGAGAACGATGTTAGCAACGTACTATACATTGTCGAAAGACAGTGCACCAACTCCAGAAGAAATGAGGCAGAAGCCAAGAGAGTACATGCTGATGAAACCAAAGAAATACTCGTACTCAGACAACAGGAACACACAAGGGGGGAGTCAGCCACAAAGGTCGTCATGGTACAAGCCCAGAGACGACATGGACAAACGCAGATCTTGTGCTAACTGCGGGTCAGCTGATCATCACGTGGCGGACTGCACGACATACAAACAGGGCATGAAGAGTTTAGGATATGCACCCGATGAGGAAGATATGAGTCAGATGGAAGAACACGAGTTCTATAGTGGCTTGATCATCAAAATTGGTGCAAGATGCTTCTTCTGCAACCAAGAGGGACACTTCAGGATGGACTGTCCTTTGTTTTGGGAAGCGGTCAAGAATCAGAATCATACAAAACACAAGTTGGCGCTAGCAGCGGTGCAGAACCAGAGAAACAGACAAGGTGAATTTGAGACGAAAAACCTAGAAAGACCAAATGAGGAGCTACCGACGAAAACAGTGAAAACTGTAACACAATGTAATAGTGCAGTAGAGGCCACGGCGAAGAACGCCCAAGAAATAGATTATGAGAAGGCGGCAGCGGAGGCCATTAACAAAGTGAAACAAGACCTAGCAGCTAAAGAAATAGAACAACGACTGAAGCAAGAAATCCAAAGACAGAAAATGAACGAAACATTAAGTTGCTCACAGACAATACCAGAAGCTGCTGAGGGGTCGACAAAAAATGGAAACTGCAACACGGTAAAAAATGGTTACAGGAAAGCCATTTGGCATAACAGAGATTGGGGCAAGAATAATGTCAATAATCACTGTGGGCGGCCACGAAGTAACGAAAAATTTGAGCGAACCAAGTGACCAGACAATAATGCACATTGATGTGTACGCAGATTACTTGAGTAGTATAAGCCCACAAACGACTTCTAGAGCATTGAGAGCACTACTCACGAGAGGGGGTAGCAAGTCGGTACGTGTTGATAACAGGTACACAGAAGCTTATGGTCCACATGAAGTGATGCTAAATATAGATGGAATCAACATCTATACCAAAACAATGATAACATGTGATGAAGACCTAATTGGGCAAATCTACGTGGGAAGAGAAGAGTTGAAAGTGAGATCGATTGGACACTGCGCCAAGCTTGAAGAAGATGCGATGCACATCGGGACGGAGACAGATGTGACAGGACACGTACTAGACATAAGTGGCAAAAAGACTCAGTTACGTGGGCTACTTGATACGGGAGCAGTCTTGAGTGTCATACCAATCGAAACTTGGGAACGAATGGGCTTCAACAAATATGACTTGATAGATTCGAGAATACGATTGTCAGCTGCGAACAAACGGGCCCTGCGGGTGTTGGGCAGAACGCCGATATTAGCCCTCAATCTGGGGGAACGTAACCTGTGGATGAGCTTTCTTGTGGTAGAAAACCTAGACGAGTCTGACCAATTTATTTTAGGCAGAGACTTCATCAGGAACATTGATGTAGCGATTGATCTAAACAACGCAATGTTCAGGATACGGAACCCGGATAGGAGGTACGCAATCAAGCCGGTAAATTTAATAATGGCAAATGAAACCAAAGCACCGGTATTCTTGAGTAAGAGGGTGAGGCTAAAGGCGAACGAGGCGGCGATTGTAAGCTTACGAATGAAAAATTACAATGAACTAAGCAACAACAAGCAGGTATGCGTAGTCCCAAATCCAAATAGTCAAAGTGCTGCTGTTTTAGGAAGATCCTTCTCGATTACGAAGAGCGGCCTCTGCGTGAGTGTCTTGTTGAATACCCTTGACATGCCAATCACGATACAGAGGGGGAGGAAACTGGGATATGCTTTACCTGTTAAAACTCGATATGAAATGACTGAAAACCATAAACAAAATGAAGTTGTTGATTGTCCCAATCATAGGGACAAAATTTGTATCTTGAGACGATTAAATAAAATAAAAGATTCATCAGGTCTTGTGAAGTCACTTAAGTCAGAGACGGACAATGGACTATCGAGCTGTTCGAATTTCCCGGAACGGCCCACATTAGACGAAATACAGGGTGATAAACCGGTTCTACCGGATATTGAACACTTAAGAGGCAAGTTCACGGACGAACAGCTCGAAGCCATCAAGGACGTACTAGAGCGGAACGAAGAAGTTTTTTCAAGACATAAGGCAGACATCGGGTGTTGTAATTTTGTTGAACATGAAATAGAACTTGAGGAAAACGCAATACCGCACATGGAGGGGGCGAGGCGCATGACCCCACTCAAATCGGATGCGTGTAGGAAGGAGATTGAAACGCTACTAGAGTATGACATGATAGAACCATCCAAATCACCGTGGGCGTGTGGAGTAGTGATGGCCAAAAAGAAAGGCGACCAGTTAAGGTTTTGTTGCGACTTTCGATACCTGAACTCCGTCACGGTGAAGGATGCCTATCCCATACCTAGGATTGATGAGAGCCTCTCGAAGTTAGGTGATGCAAAATTTTTTACGACTCTTGATTTAGGCTCGGCTTTTTGGCAGGTACCGCTGAGGAAGCAGGACAGCGAAAAGACAGGGTTTGCCTGCGAGTTGGGTCTGTTTCAATGGAAACGGATGCCGTTTGGACTTTGCAATGCCACAGCCACGTCTCAGCGGTTGATGGCACACGCGCTGATAGGCGTGACGAAGAAGTACGGCGATCTGGTAATGTGCTATGTGGATGACGTGGTAATAGCGACTTCCACACTAGAGGACCACATTGAGAGACTTGACGAAGTATTTGCGTGTATGAGGAGGTCGGGGCTGAAGTGCAAACCATCAAAGTGTGAGATACTCAAGGACTCGATAAAATACTTGGGCAGGATGGTGGACAAACACGGCATCAGACCAGATCCAGACGCGGTAGAGGCAGTTCTAACTTGGAAATTGCCGAAAACGGAACACCAATTGATGAGCTTTCTGGGTTTTGCAAATTACTATAGGGAATTTGTCAAAGGCTACGTAGACAAGGTTTATCCGATGCAACAGTTAATGAGGCACAAGGGCAAGAAGTTCACGTGGAATAACGCAGCAGAAGAGTCATTTCAGGAATAAAGAAAGAGTTGTGCGAGGCACCAGTACTAGGGATGCCAACAGAGAAGGGGATGTACGTACTGGATACGGACGCGTCGGTAGTAGCGATATCTGGAATTCTCCACCAAGAACAAGAGTGGAACGGGAAGACAGTCTCGAGACCAACAGCGTACGGGAGCAAAGTCCTAAGTGACACGGAAATGAAGTACGGAGCACCGAAAGCAGAGATGTTCGCGGTGGTTACCTTTGTCGAGAAATATAGGGCATACCTAGGCAGCGAGCCATTCAAGTTGCGAGTCGACAACCGGGCACTAAGCTGGCTGAAGACGTACTCAATGGACCAAAGTTACATTGGGAGGTGGATAGTTCGCCTGGACGGATACAATATGATAATTGAGCACAGAACACGAGACAAACATCAAAATGCTGACAGCTTGAGCAAGAAGACGGAGTTCTACGAGAGACAAGAACAGAGGGAGGCAGATAGACCTGAAATCAAAGATGGCTTCTCCTTCATTGACAAGGAAACGTATGACAGTATTCCTCTCACGAGATGGTTGGACAAATCAGGCAAACCGATAGAAGATCACCCCGAGTTACCAAAGGAAACCACGAAAAAAACAATGTTAAGAAAGAACCGAGGGATGCCGATAGGAATAATGCTTAAGCCAAAGATCGTGAGGGAGACGCTCAAACCAAAAGGCTACGATCTCAACCAAGTAGAAACGGGGGAAGCACAAATAGACGAAGACTTAAAGGGGTTACTCGAGAGACTAGCAGATGATAAGCCCGTGATTCAAGAAAACTGTAGAGAGGAACCTGAGGTCACAATACTGCGGAAGAACGGGACAGCTAGTGATAGAAACACCTCGAAGGTGACTAATCTAGATGGGAAGGAAGTGGTGCAGTCACTGGTTGAAAAGATCCCAGCCAAATTACTTGAACAGACTAGAGTCAGGAGAAAGAGAGTGGAATTCAAGGAAGAAGCTGAATACCTTGGACCAGGTCGAGAGTCCGGGGAGCGGTCCACGTCCAGAGAAGAAGAAAACACTGAAGGAGAAAATTTGTCCGGGGAATGTGAAATGTGGGATGTGGACTCGGAAGCGAGCAGTGACAATCAAGATAGTCTCTGCATGATATTGGCAGAAGAAAAGATTAAACACCACGACAGGAAACTACAAACAGATCCGTGATCAGGAACCTTCAACTTGGATGTGCAGGAGATACGAGGTGGTGAAGAACTTGAAAGGATTGCAGTTTCGAGGAAGCCATTCAGAGAGCTATCATGCAGTTCAAATGTGAGAACAAATCTGGTGCCGGAAGACGACATGAAGGTAGTAAGGAGGATAGTATGCGTGAAGCTGAATGACGACGTCCACAACCCTGGGGAGATGAATGGGCAGATCATGGCGCTGAAGGAACATGTCAAAGCGAGATACAGACTGTCGGACCTGGTAAGAGCCCAGAAGATTGACAAGATGACAAGCAATCTCTCCAAATGGATCCGAACGGGGTCTAAGGAGAAAGGGGAACTTGAGGAAGACAGCTACAAGATCCTGAGCCAGTTCTACAAAGAGAGGAAAAAGATACTCTATCACACGGCTGATGGGGTTGTAGCATGCAAGAGAAAAGAAGAAGACAAAATACTACACAATCACAACCTCATCATATTACCACAATTATATCAGACAGATGTGCTGTTCAGATCACATGATCAAATGGGGCACCAGGGGATAGACAAAGTGCAACAAAGAATACTTCACAGGTTCGATTGGCCAGGATCGAGGAAAGCCTGTGAGAGGTGGGTGAATGCATGCCTGGCATGTTTGCAAGTGAAAGACCCTAGGAAGATGAAATTCCCACTCAAGTCGGTGGAAAGCTCGGAATTTAATGTAGTGGTGCAAATAGACCATCAGAAGATCTGCATGACGGACTTAGGGTATAACCAGATACTGGTTATAATTGATCACTTCACAAAGCTGGCAGAGGCGGTCCCGTGTCAAACAGCTTCGGCAGAGGAGACTTGTGACCACTTAATAACACATTGGATGGTTGTCCAATGACTTTTCAGTCAGACAACGGCAAAGCCTTTGTGGGGGACTTGACTAAGGAATTAATGAAGAGGTCACACATAGCTCAAGCACACTCAACGACTTACCATCCTCAGACCAACGGGCTGGTAGAGAGACAGAATAGAACGTTGGTGAACATGCTGAGGGTATACTGCTCTAGATACATGATAGACTGGGATAAGTATCTGCCTCAAGTCGTAGGGGCATACAACAGTACTCAACACTCAACGACGGGAATCAGCCCATTCATGATGTTGACAGGCAAAGAGAGAGCGATGCCCCTGACGTTCTTTTACCCGGAGTATGAGGGAAAGAGGACGTCGCCTCAAGCTTACGTGAAAGAGGCGATCAGGAGACAGAGGAAATAAACGAGCTGTGCAGGAGGAACACTGCGCAGGCACAAATGAGACAGCGCAAGAAATATGATGAAAAAATATTACAGGCGAAGCCATATGAAGTGGGCCAGTATGTGTGGGTTTTCCAGAATGTGATACCGCCCAAAGGGACGAAAAAACTACTCAAGAAATGGAGAGGACCATTCATGATAACTGAAGTACATCAACAAGGTCTGCTCTACCGCTTGAGCACTGGGCGAGCAGCACATTATGAGAACCTGAAGCCTCATGTCCCATCCCCAGAGGACTGGTGTATACCAAAAGAGATGGAGGGACTAGAGTACCTACTAGTGGAACCAGCATGTGAAGTGAACGAGAAAGGCACCGGAGATAAAAATGATGGCAATGAGAGCTTGAGTTTGGATGACAATGAAAAAATAGACGCGGACTCTGAAGCGGAATCTTTTGTGGAAGAAGATTGGAACGATCCGGATCAAGGCGAGGTGCCGAAGTGGACAGAACCAGACTTGTCAATACCAGCCGGGACAAGGAGTGGCAATCGCAAACGCACAGGCATGAGGTACAACAGGTACGGGGACGATTTCCTGATCGACAAGATAAAGCCTGATGACCTAAGCAGAGAACTAATAAGTGTGGGCGAGCTGGCGGCAGATGGTGAGTGGCAGATCATCAATGATAATGAAACTACCCACAAGAAGACTACTCGACGCCGGAGCGTGAGACGGATTTAGAACAGAGCGAGATAGAGAGGAGGGAAAATACGAACCTGAGGATATTAGAATGGATGCGCGATGTCAAGAACGGAAGCGAAGAAGGACAAAGCATACAGCAAGTTGACATATCAGCGGGAAAGCACATGAAAACGGAGAATCTTCTTTTCGGCTGGACGGCAACAGAAGGCCCGCTCGACATTCCGCCAGATAATTCAGAACCAGCATAATTGACGGGGACGTCGATAATTATTTTTGTCCGGGGAGTGGGGGTAGGACTTACCCACACCGAAAATTTGACGATAAAGAAACTCAGAGAAGTGAGAGAAAAGTGCGGACTGGAACTGGAAGGGGAGGAGGCCGAGCCTACCATAGGACGGAATTTCAAAAAAGCGAAGTTTGAAATACCAAACGAATACTCAGAGAATATCCTGATAACGGATAGTGACTTCATTCTGTCAGACAGGACTAGCGCAATCTGTATCACGGCGGACATGAGTTTCAAATCAAGACTGAAAGCAGACTTCAAGAGAGAAAACCAGAACGTGGAGTTTCTGTTTAGACAGAGACCGGGACTGGGAGGAATGGCCGCGCTTCCACCATCAGTTGCACAAGTCCCGGGCAAATACCTGTGCTTCCTAGTAACGAGGGTCAATGACAGGAACACGATCGATCTTGAACACGTGATGTTGGCACTAACGAGACTACGAGACTTCATGATTGAAAGAGGGATAACGGAGGTCTCAATGACGGTGTATGACCCAAACAGGGGGAAATTGAGCCCAAGGGAATTGTACGCTGTCCTACACGTGGTCTTCGCAGAAACTGAGATAGTGGTGCACCTTCACAAGAAATACTGCTACTTGAGCATCGCCTGAGTCGGGTACGCGGGGGTCTCGAGTTGGGCATGAGGGAAGAATCTCGAGTTAGGTGTGGGGGTACAAAACAGGTAGAGAATTTTAGAGGTGATTAGCATGACAATTAACATTTTAAATGATTGATGGTGCTAAAACATAAAATGAATCTGCATGTTTTTAGAAAATTTCCAATTGAACTATTTTAAATAGGACGGAAAGGAAAGGGTTTTAACTATAATAGTAAAGGGGTTTTAGGTTAGGAACACCACCTGCTAGTCTAAAAATGGAGTGTTTTTTTTTCAGATTGATTTGGTAAAGTCAAATTGACTACTCAACTGTATTCAGTTGAAGAAAGAGAACACAAGTTGAACGACACCTCAGGAAGTAAAACTCATGTTGCTCAGGTAATACTCAAGTTGCTCAGTTAATACTCAAGTTGCTCAGGTAGAACTCAATACTCAAGATCATTTGGAAATTACGGAAATGGCAGATCGGTTCTGGAAGTCCATGCCATCGGCTTTGAAAAAACCCACACTTGACGAATTATACAGACGTCTGAGGGACCTGGATTATACCCAAGTGGATGAGAGAATGGCAGTGATGTTGAACGCCATCCTCCAGTTGGAGGATGAGGGCGAGTGTCGGGAGTCTGCGACAGAAGCAGTTTTGATGGTGGGCTACACCACCGATGGGATATCTAATCAAGAGCAAACCAGGTGGCTGTCAAGGAACGTGGATGGAGCAATAAGGGGGTTCGATTTGGCAAGGAACCCTGGCTTGGGTTATAACACTGAGTATGGAGCAGGAGAATTCCCACTACCAGCCAGACCATCAGCCAGATCCACGGGCCAGAGCACGAGCAAGACACCATTGATGTCTCGACCACAGCAGTTGGGGGAAGCATATCCGGACGTCAGCATCATGAAGAGAGAGCTTGAGAGGACTCAGCGGGAGAGAAACAAGGCGAACCTCGACCGGGATCAAGCGGTGCTCGAGAGAGACCAGGCAAAAGTTGAGAGGGATCAATCGCGGAGGGAACTGGACATGATGAGAGCTGAACAGCTAGAGGTAGAAAGGGTACGGTAGAATGCCGCCAATTGCGAGCAGCTGAAGTCAGAGCTTGAAAGGATCCAACAACGACAGCGCGAGCTCGACATGCAGAAGGGGGCTAGGCCCAAAGAGCGGGTGGTGACCGGCTCAAGGCCAGAGTCACGCATGGAGGTGGATGAGGCTCCTAGGTCGAAGGGACGATTCAACCTCGATCGTGCTGCTCAAGAACATATGAACGAAGGGCTGGAGGTGTGGATACCGTCTGAATCAGCGTCCTCCCTGCGTGGTCTAGAGACACAAGCAATACGCCCGTTGATGGTCGTCGCGCTGCCTGGATATACGCCAACTTCGACCCCGGGTAGTAGTCAGGTGAGTGGTAGCTCGACTGAAAGAATTGCACGAGCGGCTACAACTAAGGAACCGCGAGAGTCCAGCAAAAAAGGACCTGCCATCGACTTGGGGGGAACAACCTGTCAGGAGTGTGGTAATCTCGAGTTACAAAAAGAATACGGAAGGTAGACACCACAGGCACAATCGGATGGACTGGAGCACGGCGCAGATGGACAAGAGAGATTGCTTCCATAACGCGACTTGGGTGGAATACTTCACGTATCCTCGAGTGCCTGAAGGCGCGGTTCACTCGATCATTGGGGACAGCTTGCTGCGGGTGCTGACCCGGATCCAGTCCCATTGGCAAACGGGAATCTTGAGCTTCGCTGGAGCCGCGACGCCGCAGATGATAGCGACACTTGAGATGCTGGGTATGGCAAGAGTATATACGGTGAAACTGATGATCGGGACGAATGACGTGTCTAGGGGGGAAGCAAGGAAGGTGATGAGGCTGCACGACAAGATGAGCTGCATTCTCGAGGAATTGCGAATTCAAATGGATCCGGCCATTCTTACGGTGTGCACTGTCCCTTACAACATGAAACCGGATCAACACGCAATGGAGATGAACACAAAGGTGCGAAACCTGAATGAAATAATCAGGCTGATACACAAAAGAAGCGTCCTTCCCGTTGGGCTGTTGGACGTGGCCGAGCAAATGGAGCTATCTGCTTTCCCTGACGACGCATCTGCGGATGGGATTCATTTTGATAGGCCCAAAGGGGTGGAGTGGTTGAATGACGTCTTCCAAAGGCACATAAACGCGTTGGAGACAGAGTTACTAGAGACGGCACAGGTCACATTCGGACCACCCCCAAATCCACCTTTCTTCAACTCGAGAGCTTTGTCCAGTCGCTTGGGGGCGATGGCTGATTCTAGAGACAGTTCGAAGGATAGCCGAACCAAGTTGCCGGGCGCTGCGCCCATAGAGGCTGATGAGGCAACGTCATGAACGCCCCAGGGATCGATAATATCCTCGGTGGTGGTGGCGGAGAAGAAGAAACCGGAGAGACCAGTGGAGACCAACAGGTTGAAATATGAGGAGAAGGTCAAGGAGCTGAACCTGGAAGACCTCGAGTGCAGGCTAGAGTTAGCGAAAGGTTTGGGTCTTGAGCAGGTGTCGCACGAAGACTTGGGCAGACTCCAGTGTGTGGACTGGCTGAAGGCTCACGAGACACACTTCTCGAGAGCCAAAATAGCAGAGACGGCTGATCTGACTGGGATTCCCACAAAATCGGTGATGGGACCCATTAACTATAGACCTCTCAAGTCATTAGGGAGTCCGGGATTCGTAGCGGAGCCTCCCAAACACCGAACTAGCATTGCCAGGATTAGGGTGACCACTCCAGCACAGTTGAGGGTGGTGGACAAGCTGATGGATCCGAGGGAGATGGAATTACCAGACGCCGTTTATGAAGGCACGAAACTGGCCAACAATCCCAGATACGGGAAACCCTGCGGGAATACGCAGCTGGCCAAAACCTTAGCTGTTTATGACGGGGCGGACCCAGCCGCAGCGAGGGTGGTCATCGTGGCGGGATCGGACTTTGAGGGAACGTCTCCCAAATTGTTTTGGCCGGAAACTCTGATATACTCATTGCCGGGAGCGGAGCTGAACCAGATGTTAACCCTGGTGGTGGCAATAAAGTCGGAGATGCCTTGCGAGCCTGAGCTGCTGCTGTTTGCAGGGATGAACGATCACTTGCATGCGACGGGGTTTTTTGAGCAGCTCAAGGGTGATGAACCTACGCCGAAGAAGATCTGGGGAGCCATCCAGACATTATTTGCAGCCATGAATGAAGTACAAGAGAACGTTGCCTCACGATTTGGCTCCAAGACGAAAATGGCGTTCACGACGTCCCCCGGCTACGCGAGCATGCCTCCCGCTCTACAATTTATGTATGCAATCTTGATCTTGATAGCAGAAGGGAATGGATGGCGTGTTTTGATGGCAGCTCCCAATCGGGAACTGGAACCTACAAACTTGAGACTTCGCAGGTCAGAGCTCGCGGCAGCGTGGGCGGATGTGTCCCACGCGTTGAGGGGCTTTCACGAGTTGGCAGACATCCTCATCGTGTTGGACGAGGTCCTCTTGCTAGAGATATCTAACTTTGCTAGGCAACTCAAGCTCAGTCCGATTATAGGGGACGATCATCCAGTAGTGGCTCACCTGACGGCCAGTCTGTGGTTTCGAAACATGGAGGTGACCATCACAAGCTCCACCAGTAAATCTAGAGGGCCGAGCAACGAGAGGAAGAACGTGGCCGCATCGGAGAAGCAGCTAAAGTCGATGGTGTATCGACTGACACAAGAGGGAGGCAGGTGGCCCTTCCTGACACCAAGGCTGGAAAACGCCACGGAGAAGACAAGAGAAGATTTTCCGCTTCTGGTGAAGCAGATCTGGGATTTTCTTGAGGAGCAGCTGGGAGTGGCTGAAAAAAGGGAAATGACGGTTGCCAGGTTCGTCACGGCAGCCAACGAAGTCACGATTGGAGGATTCTGGAGGAAGCACGCAAGGGGTGAGCTGAGGACGAGGAGGGATCACGAAATTCTTGAGTTCTTGAGTCCTTGTTGGGGAAAGGAGTTCCTGACCGGAGTGTATAGCGCGAAAGATACCATCTTTAAAGCCTTCATACAGGAAGTGTTGAATATGCCCATCAGTCTGTTGCTGGCACTGTACTTGGTTTACCCAAGGTACCTGTTTACTATGGGCCCAGCATACATGTTCAGTCGGGGCGTGGACACCCTCCGGATAGACGGGTACTTGACATTGGTGCTTCTAACCCACGGGGAACTGGAGTCATTTCACCGACTGATGAAATACGGCGAGCCTCTGTCGATGGGGAGAGCACACTCGAGCATTGACACCTACTCGTATAAGTGTGCTGCCGGGCTAAAGACGTTGCTGATACAGTACATACTGATGCAGAACCGGCACCTAACTGGAGAAAAAAGGAGCCCGAAGACAAGAGAAGAGTGGAGGAAAGTGAATGGGAGCATGCCTCTATTGACGGATCTATGCCTGGCCATGAGATCGGACCCCATGGGGATGATCCGGGGGCTAAAGGAAGTCGTAACTTGTATCTATGGACCGGCAGTCACGTTCGCGTTTCCAGATCCTCTGGTGAAAGCTTATCGACGCTCAGTGACCCACGTGAGCCTCATAAGCATACTAGATGGAACGACACTTAATTGGTGTCAGCAGGAGGTGCTAAGGGCGCAAATGAGCAACACGGTGCTCTTCGGAAAGGTGAAGGATCCGGAGTTGGTGGCATACAGTTTTCGAGGACAACTGCAGTCGAAACTTATCCCACGTTCTGGAACCTAAACCCCCTGACAGCAAGTGGGCAAGAGATCTTGAGAATTCCCGCATGGAAGGAAAGCTTCGAGCTGGTGAAAAGGGAGTTAGAGGCGATATTGGAGAAGGAAGTCCTGCCAGCAAGCATTCCCGAATTCCCGACAGTGAGGAGAATGACCCTGGGGATGAACAGCTCCCTGGTGGTCCCATCCCTTTTCGCAAGAGCAGCAACCGAAGAACAGCAGAAGGAGTTCATCGACGGCTGGGATCCTCTCTTCATCGGCTACACTGCAGCAATTTATTTTCACACCAGCGATGCGAAGATAAATTCATGGACAACTCAAGCCAAGAAAATGAGAGGGTCGATGCCCCCGAAATTCGAGGTGCGAGATGCCTTGAGAACACTTGAGCGGGCAGGTCTAGAGAACCAGTTGCCGGTGTGGGACGATGGCAGGATGATAGTGAATAAAGGGCATATCGCACTGAAAGCAGACGATATGCTGTTTGCCACAAGGAGATACCGGGCACCTTACGGACTAGAGCAGGTGGAAAGGAGACAGGAGGGAAAGGAACTGGATGCAGCAGGCCCATTGCATGTGGCCCTGACAGAGTATAAGAAAACGGGTCCAGCTACACCATCACCCCTATCAGTGGACACCCCTGGGGATAAAAGGAGTGGTCCCGTAGAAGATCGATTCAGAAGAATTCTTGAGAAGAGAGAAGCAGAATCGGGGGAGGAGAGCATGGATGAGACTCTCAGCGAGGCAGGAGAGGATATGGAGGTGGGAAATACCCCGGAGCAGAAGACATCAGAGGAAGAGTTCACCACGCAAGAGCTGTTGAAAGATCTGAGTGGAGAAAATTGGGCAGACACCCCCACGCCACCTTTGACCTCATCTCCTTGCAAGAACCTAGAGTTGCCACTGACGAGTGAGAATCCCAACATGGGAATGATCTTCTTGAGTGCGGACAAAAGGGAGAAAAACACCTTCGAGGGAAACAGGGATGCCTTCTAGGTACCCTGGATGCGGATGCTTGGCGAAAATTCTTGAGTGATTTTAATCGAGAAGTGGACGACGACACCACATTGGACGATTTCAAGGAGGAGCTGTGGGACACGGTGGTGAAGTTCGGAGAACCTATCCTGGTGGGGACAGGTCTGGAGGAGAAAGCTAGAGAAGAGCTGCTGAGCAAGATGGTCGAATTGAGGAAGGCACCACGAAAGACCAGAGAAGACAAATGTAAAGACAGCTCTACTCCGAAACAAAAAAACTGACGATAAAATAATTGAACATGTAAGGGGGGATAAGGTCGGAACTAGTAAAATAATTAAAAGTACTAATATCCTTAAGGCTCGAGCAGGGGGGAGGCAAGAGTTGGAAGGGTTGGGGGGAGACAAGGAAGTCGAATCAGTGATGGTAACGACAACGCCCCCCGAGTAAAGACGTGAGGTCTCGCAAGAGGAAGAGAGACGTGTAGGGATTGGGAAGTCCTTCGGCGGATGCGGTCTCGGAGAAGAACTTGAGAGAGACGGCCCCCATGGTTCTGGCACGATGGAAGACAGCAGCCTACAAGAGTAGCTACGAGCCGATGGAGAAAAGGATATGGAGATCCCCACCAGTTCAGCAACGGAAGAAGACTTCGAACCTCAGAGGACAAAAATGAAGCAGGTTCAACGAGCGGGCAGACCTGGGAAGTGGACGTCGGTATTGAATGGGTCTCAAATGAACACCAGGCTACCGGGAAGCAAGTGACTAGCGATCCTCTTGAGAAAAATAAAACGAGGAACACCGCCCGACCGTGGTGGGTGGCCCTGGAAACATTGCAGGAATTGGAAGACTGCCTGAAGAAGCTCGACAGTGGAGTGTCACGCAAACGACGCAACTGGGCTACCCAGCAGAAGGCTGGTATCAATAAATTAGAATTGGGGAGCCAGCTGAAGAGAACTTGGCAGAACTTGTTAAAGGATCATTTTGAAGAAGCGATGAGAACATCATCATCGGCATCGCCGTTGATGGCGAATCCCTTTATTAGGACCGCAGGACAACTGATGTTCGCGTGGAGCTTGTTGGGAATAGAGTTAGAGACACTAACTTCGTACGATAAGTTGAAGTTGGGAGGCAAGAACCTAGAGGTATATCGAATGCTGATGCAGCATGTTGCTAGGGACAACTCAGGCATGAGCCTGGCCTGGAGGAAGGATGCTACCCGCTTCTTGAGATGGACAATTTCGATTGATGACTGACAGTACCATCCTAGCATGTCACCAGAGAGCAACTGGAAGCAAGACGCTGGAGAGGAGAGTCTCTACAGTAATCTTGAATGTGTACCAGAGTACTGGGATAGAAAAGGAAGATGGTTCTAGGCAATCTCTGGAGAGCCACAGGAAGTTAGATGAGATACGGAGATTCTAAAACAAGAAGTTCGAGGAGAAACACGACGTTCACCGTAACCTGGCTTCTCCAGGAGAGTACTCGAAACCCAACAAGAAGGGAGAGTATCAGTATGTGTCTGGAGTGATGGGGATGGCATATAACCCTTTCCTAGACTTAGAAGCTGGAGGCGCCCACAGGAACTATGAGGTGGCGGAGCTGCTGAAGTTCTGGATAGAGAAGATAATGGAGATAGACCCTGTGGAAAGGGAGAGACCTAGTCTGGGTTTGATTCTCGAGAGAAAACCGGAAGTAATAAGCGTGCCACGCTCAACTAAAAGAGTAGAACTAAGAAT
The DNA here is from genome assembly GCF_963678635.1 of Symsagittifera roscoffensis. Taxonomy (NCBI): domain Eukaryota; kingdom Metazoa; phylum Xenacoelomorpha; order Acoela; family Convolutidae; genus Symsagittifera; species Symsagittifera roscoffensis. The sequence goes on from NC_087069.1 coordinate 11,642,672, forward strand.
GGGTAACGGGAACGGCACGTTGACCACGAATCTGGGAGTGGTGTGGAAGTTGCTCAAGCCCTCTTGGTGTCCACATCCCCATGCGAGCCTGATCGAGGAAGTCACTGAGCGAGTGAGATTGGCGCCGACAGAGGATGAATATTTAGCGACCTTGAGTATAGTACATAGACTGATCCTGCCTCAGATGAAGGAGTCAAGTGAGATGACGAGCGGAACAGGGTCGGTAAAGAAGATGGAGCCGGGCAGTTGTCTTGATTCGACGTGTGGCAATGGTGAGCACACCTGTGATGGACGATCGTGCATCAGGATACAGTCTTTCCAGAAAAAAGACCTAGTCACCTGGTTTGAAGATATCACAGAAAGGGAGAAAAGTGAGATACAGATAGTGGCTGAGTGTTACGCGAGTACCACTGTGAACCTAGCAACAGCTCTGGGGTTCTTCTCGAGAATGTGTAGTCTCCAGTCACTGGAGAGGCTAGAGTCAGAACACCACTTGGTGACCGCGTTGAGCGTGGAGTCATGGCCCGGAGTGTTGCAGGTGACCCAGAAACACATCAAGAGTTGGAAGGTTGGACACGAAGCGGAGATGGGATTTCCCATGAGCGAAGCCTATGGACTGCCTCTGAATGCGAAATCCCTAGTGGGGTCAGTGATGGCCAACCTATGTGGCAGCCACTATCCATTGCACATGGCGATGGTAGAAGTATCCAGCCAGAGGGTATTGATAGACAAAGCCTTCTCAGTGCCCAAATGTGTAAGACTGGCTCGGATGTCACATCATTCACACAAGCTGTTGAGGAAGATCCGAGGAACAGTGCCTAAAGAACAAAGGGACGACTTGAGTGAAATCTGGGGTGAAGAACTTCTAGGCTTGGAGAGCGAAAATACCAGTGACCTCGAGAGACAAAACGTGATTGGGAAACCCATGGTAAGTGCCCCAAACTTGGAAGAAGTCGACGTGATACACGAGAAGATGATGGAACTTGAGCCTCTCCTAGAAGCCTCGGGAGAACGCAATCTTAGGAGCATCGACCTCACACACAGGGATTGTCCATGCCACTGTCTGGCGCAGACAGTGTGGTACCCAGACCAAGCCAATCTCTGCCTGATTTGGGATGTAGAAGATATCAGGTCATTGGGATTACCCGAGCATCAACAAAAGTGACCATCTTGGTGGTGAGCACAATGCTGGCTCTACGATGGATGCAAGAAAACAAATCAAAGTATCGAGAATCGAAGACGCCAACAGCAGAGTCGATTCACGCGATAGATTACAGCAGGAGACTTGAGTTGTTCGAGACAGCATGCAAGGTGTTCGCCATACCAATGGAGGTCAGACACGTGTCGAGCCGCTTGAGATTCTTTCCTTGGTTTCGCGCGACGTAAACATCCTGGTTATATGTAGCGACGAGGGATCACATGAGGAAACATCAAAAGGAATATCGACAATTCCAGGCCGAGATAGGACCAGATGCCTTCAAAAGACCTCTGCTGACCCATCGAAATGCGATCACGACGGGGTGGAAAAGAGTGGGTAGAGTATCCAGAGACAACACTAGAGCGAGGGAGTCAATACTCGAGGAGGACCTGGCGAAGAATGTAAGCCTGAGTCTTCACAATTTCTTCTGTTTGAACCGGGAGTCGAAGGTGAAGAGCTTACCAAATCAGGCGAAGAATTCAAACTTCTGTAAATGACCACCGGCACTGTATCTTGAGTGACACTTGGACTTCTGGGGATTCACTGACAGAGACAGCACGCGATTAGGACATCGATCTTGAGTCCGGGGAGTATGTGCCAGTCGGTCATGTCTGGAAGTTTGACCTTGAGAGACACGAAAATACGTAATTTTGGAGTGGAATTTTAATTTTCAAAATTTCGAATAGAGCCTGTCATGCTCAGTTTTCTCGTACCAACTGAAAACAAAAAGTGAAAAATCAGAACGACCGAATTTACAATTGCGGGAAATACTCAAGAAAAACAGCAGGAAATTGCTATTCGCAATTTCCAGATATAAAATAGGACACGAGTAGAGATGTCTTATCCCGAAATAGGAGGAGAGACAACAAATAGAAGAAAGAACGACTATTCGGAACGAACCAGAGTGAACCTTCAATGGAAAGGTGGACAGCTTGAGTGTCCCAATGGTTCATACAAAAACTCAAATTCTAGAGCCAGAACTTACTTCTGTTACCAAAACTGACCAGTATCAAGCTTATTTAGTTATATTACCTAATTCTTGAGTTGCTTACCAATTTAATTACTCCCTGTACTCGAGTACATCAACATGTGAGTCCCCAATTTAACTTTCTCGAGTGTGTTTTATGATTGTTATGTTGAGATAAGGCGAGTTTTAGGTTGATCCATCTGAAATGGATCAAAATACCACTGTCCAATGAAAAATAACTTAACGGATTGTTCCGACCCTGTTTTTAACGACGTTCGCGTATTTTGGGTACTTTGAGACCTAAGTATGGGGACGTTTGTATTTTCTAGAGTGGGGGGATATTTTGGTAGTAGCCTTTAAGCTGTAACGGGTTCTAGTCTCATGTCGCAAGCGAACCGAATTGGCTCCGACCGCTCTTGAGGTAGAAAAACACAAGAGATAGTGTCCCTGACTCTTGAGCCAATGGTTATAGGGCCTATTTTTTTAAGCCTCATATGTGACCGAAGTAGGCGACTGTTACAGTTATCGGGTCACTGGTTCTCCAACCACTGTTTACGGTTGTTTTACATCGCTCTTTCATATTCTACCCTGGTTGACGTACTGCGGAAGAACCGGTGAACAGTTTCTTCAATCAAATTTCTCTTTTACGTAGTTTTCCTGTTTTTGTCAACACTAAAATTCTCCTCCATCCCCGTTTCTATCCCGAGAGCAGCGTCTAATGGCTTCGAGCATCTTGGCGCCCCCATTGGTGATACTGAGTTCTCAGTTAAAGTCCTGGACAAACGCATCTCGAAGGCCACCAAATGTCTTGAAAAGTTACCTCTTCTTGATGACCCCCAGCTCTCACTTGGCATCACTCGCACTTGCCTTGCTGCTCCCAAGCTGACGTACTCTCTTCGCACTCAGCCGCCCTCTCAGCCTGTCGCAGCTTCCCTGCAAGTTTTTGATGAACTCCTCCGCGATGCTCTTTCTGTCATAGTTGGCTCACCTGTTCCTGATCTTGCCTGGTCCCAGTCTTCCCTGCCTATCAAAGATGGCGGACTTGGCATCCGGCAAGCTCGCGACCAACACATCCCTGCCTTCCTAGGGTCTTCGTGTCAGTCAGCTCATTTGGTCTCGTTTCTTACCGAATGCGACATCACTGATACGCCGGAGTTCCTGCGTGCCTCGAACGACTTCCGTGAACAGTCTGGAAGCGTTAACACTCCCGGTTTTACTCGAGAAGCTTTCCAAGAGAAACTCGATAAGGCCACCTACAACGCTTTCTTCTCGTCTCTTCCCGATTCCCGCGAGCAAGCTCGTCTTCAGTCGCTCTCTCTGCCTTACGCCGGCGCTTGGCTCACCGCAGTCCCCATTAAAGGTCTTGGCCTGCACCTGCTACCTGCTGAATTCCAAGCTGCTGTCAGATACCGCCTTGGTCTTTCTGTGTTCGCGTCTGCTCGTAGGTGCCCCGCGTGTCCGTCTGGCATTCTGGACGTCCTCGGGGACCACGCTGTCGCTTGTGGGGGGAGTGGTGGCCGGATCTCCCGTCACGACAGGCTACTGGACATTATTTTCAATGCTACCTCGGCAGCCTCTTTAGCCCCCATCAAGGAGCAACGGAACCTCATCCCTGGAGAACGGTCCAAACCCGGCGATATTTTTATCCCTACTTGGAGCGCTGGTCGCCCAGCTGCTCTCGACGTCACCGTGACATCCCCGCTGCAGTTATCTCTTCTCTCTCGTGCGGCGGAGACCCCCGGGGCGTCCCTGGAAGTTGCTGAGGACCGCAAATTTTCGAAACACGAGAAAAACTGTGAGGAACAAGGAATCAGTTTTTTCCCGTTAGCAGTCGAAACGCTCGGGGGTTGGTCCGCTTTAGCTATCAAAACCCTCAAGTCAGTTGCTATCCTCGCTGATGCCAGACGTTCTGGTTCACGTGACGCTCGTGTTGCCCCAGTTCGCCTTCTCCAGAGCCTCTCAGTGTGCCTCATGAGAGGAAACGCCACTATGATTGTCAGCCGGGCCATCTAGTCTTGTGCAGTTTTTTGCCTTCCCAATTCTGGTGCTCCTTTGTTCCTTTTAAGTTCTGTATTTAAGTTTAGTTGGCTTCTTTTTTTTTATATTATCGCGTCAGTATCCAACGGTGCTACTTTTTCTTTTGAGCGTTTCTGTAAATTTTGATACTTTAAAAAAATATATACAGGAAAAAAATTTTTCTCCCTTATCGCGATGCGTTTTCTACAGTACCAGATGGCTTCACTTATATTTCGATACTTATCATCTGAAATTTTACCGCATTTTACGTGATACTAGTTCAAACAGCATTCAAACCTTTTGACATGTACCGATTGTTGAAAAGGCTTTGAAAACATTCAGGGTTTTTTCTTGGTGCGAGCAGCTTTGTTTCAAAATTTTGATTTTAGTTCCCTCTTGCCGATTAGCAATTATTACTCCTGGTTGAGAGATATAGACTGATTTGATTTTCAGATAATCAGTGACATGAACAAATTCATCCCTCTCTCCGTTTTGCTGTCGGCATTCGTTTCTCTAAGCTTCGAGAAGGACAGTTAGTTCATTTTCCAAAAAAAAATATGAAGTCATTTGAAAAATGCTGATTGATTTTTTTTTCGCAAAATTTGGCTACTTGAATTGAAATTCATATAATTGTCTGAAAGATAAAAGTGAGTGATAGATTGAGTGATATATATTAGAAGGGTGCGTACCCACGGAGCCGCATTCCCGGATAGCCGAAAAAACTAAATTTTTCCGGTTTTAATTAAATTTAATTAGAAAACTCTTCACTAAATTGAGACTTATTTTGATTGGACGATAAAGAGTGCGTTAAAATTTTGCAGCCTGTTAGCTAACAAAATTCCGAACAATTTTAAGAGATTTGATTGGCTAATACTTTTACTCTCATTGAATTAATTAACACAAAAATTCGACTACTACAGGGAATCGACCCACTCACAAACCAATGGGTCCCTCCCTCTCGGCCGATAAACTCTAAAATTTTTCAATATATACTAAAGGGGAGCCCGCACTGAAAAACACAGTTTTTGGTCAAAATTTTTCAAAAAGTCCCAAAAACGGCATTTTTGGCCTGCTAGATCGGATCAACCGTTCAATTTCCTCCCCCAAATAGGTTTAGGGGTGAGAAAATATGGAATTATTTTTGGGCTATCCGGAAACGAGATTTTTTTTTGGCTATCCGGGAACAAAATAATTTTTCGGGTATTCGGCTCCGTGACACGCCACCATTAGAATTTTCTTGATTTTAAAGTACTATCGAATTGGTCTGAGAATGCACCTGAAAAAATATAACCTGTTTTATTTGAGAGCAATCCTCTTGTGGCTCATGTTTTATCATCGGAATAATGGGAAGTAAAAGCAGGAGTTAATTTGCACTAACGTTCAATTACATTTAATTGATTGGTTCATAAAAAAATGATAGCTCGATTATTTGACCAAGTTCCTAACGATAAGTTGAGTTGTTCATTTTAGCAATCGACTTCCTGTGCTTAACTTGCGAGGAAGACTCCAGCGAGAGTAAATACACTGAGTGTTGTGTCAATGGACTAGGGTTGGATTACTGCTGTTCACAAGCTGAAAAAGCTGGAGAGGGAATTGCTAAGGCTGCAGGTAATTTTTCAATATTATTGATCGTAACTGTAGACACTCATTTTGATTTTTTTTCTTGGAGAAATATTCTTAGTCGGAAACCATTTTTTGAAAACCGTTAGCAGCGTTTGATACAGCCTACCCTAGCTCTGTTCGACCAAATAAGCCTCGTTCCTGACCAAATGCGCTGAAGAATAGGAATTAAGTTTTTTTTTCAAGTGTCCATGGAAGAAGTGAAGAAACTGTTTAGGTCGTGCAATTTTTATCACGTTCATTTTTTGACCAATCACGCTCATATTAGTTTTTTTCGCTGTATAATTTTTGTTCCAATACAAAGTGGCGTGAAAAGTGTCTCATAATCGAGAGCTAGACTTTTTCCGTAAACACCTTTTCTTTCACATTTGCAGCGTATAATCGAACCTTCACAACAGCCAGGTTTTTTCTCACTTGGCCTACTGGTAATGCTGTCACCTTTCAACCCTAAGATCTGGGCTATGAGTCTCGGCCGGGCCTTGATTTTTTTAGTATGGATGCAATAAAAAAAAAATGAAAACAATTTTCGGTAAAAATTGAATTTTAAGACTTTCGTTTGTCTGCTTGAGTTTTGCCGGCTTAGTTGCCACATCACACATCTCGCTTGTGCTTTCAGCAACTTTCAATGTAGTTGCAAGTGCAAGTATTGTTCATTGTAGTTTAACGATTTTCTATGAAATCTTATTTTTTCGGCTCAACTTGTATCTGCTCAAATTGTATTGCTAAATTAATATTCAAAGGTCTGGCGTGTTTGCATTGACTGAACTCCTATCGAGATTTACGAAAATTTAAATTTTGGTATCGCAAATGGTTTGAAGCTCAAGATTTTCCAGCTGAAAAAAAAGTTTCTCAATGACCCAATTTTTGTTCCGGGAAAGTTTTAGGCTTTCATTTAGATTCTATCATCACATCAAAAAACAAACAACGACGCAGTTTGAAAAAAAAACTTTGTTAATGGTTTCTTAACAATATGCTTGGAATATTCTGTGCTACATGCACAGCAACCGGCTATCCTTGTTGTTCCGACCATTTGAAAAATAGGGAGGACTTTCGTATTCCGGTATGTAATAGTTTTTTTTTCCGCGCAAAATCTTGTACATAAATGATTATCGGAATGGCTAGAGTGGTATTTTATAGTAAAGCCCCTTAAGTTGTGACTTGAGTGACATTAAGAAAATTCGGAAAAATTTTGTCCCTATTGACAAAAATCGGTTTGAAAATTTTGATTTTTGGTCTAATTTTGAGCTAAAAAGGTGAGCATGCATGCTTATAATAGCATATTTATGCTCAGTTTAAGCCGTGAATACTTATTTTCACTCAAGTAAAGATAGTTGTAGTTTTTAGCGCCATTTTGGGATTCAAAAACTTCAAAAATTCCAAACAATTTCTGAAAAAAAATACGAAACTTTTTAACAATTTCTGGTTTCCTGGTTTTCCATTCATTTTTCTTAAAAAACCAATTGGCCTATGACTGTCCGTTTCCAATTGGCCTATGACTGTCGATTATGCCTAAGTAAATTCGAATTTTCATAGGTTTTTGTGTATGAGTTTTACTGTTGGGTATGTTTTTCACACAAGCAAACACTTGTCTGGTCCAAGTTGCATAAATTATCGCCGTTCTCTAACAATCCAAATAAAGTGTCTGTGTATTTGGTAACTATTTGGTATTCGGTGACTACCTGCCAATCGCATATAGTTAAACTGCTAAGGCGCAACTTGTTGCTTATCTCTTTTTCTTTCCTTTTGTAACGCCATTTCCATTAATCTAGTGGACAAGTTGCATGTGTGTTATAGGATTGATCAGTCAATTTGTTCCACTCTAATTCGCTTTTTTCTATGTTCAGTTTCAGTACCGTGGACAATGAAACTGCGCGTGTTTTATCCCTCAAAATTAAGCTTATTTCTGATGCCTTAATTACTTATCAAGCCTAAAAATCATTGCGTCTCGTTTATCCACAAATGTCTTTGGATTTTTCGGCCCGTTTTCATAAACATGTTTGGAAATTGCAGAACTCCTTTTATTGTTGCCTGGAGGTATGGTGGAAGGTATCCTCTTGTCATCAGCTTATTTGGTCACCCTGCCATAATGTGACCTCCCAGTGCTTTACTCTCTGTGGACTCTCTTGTCAAAGAAAATTGTCGTTAAGCTCGTGGTGTGTTCCATCTTATTAGAAGAAATTGTTTTCAACAATTAATTTCGCCTTGGAACGTGTAGAAATCTGTGGTGCTTGCTCCCTTTGTGATGTTTGCTTCGCCTTGTTGCCCTCTGAACAATGGATCGATGATGAAACTTGAATCTCGTCAGCAGATTCTAACTGTCTGGAATCTAAAACGCAAGCTCAGCTACAAAGATAAATTAATCAACTTAGATCCATAATCACTTTCTTCTATCTAGAAATGAATGATCTGGTATTCCTATCAAAGGTTTTATGATGTTAAATGGACCTTATTCTTGTCCCTCGGAAATTGCTCGGTCAGGCTGCGAAGTCAAATTAGAAGTGAAAGGATCTTTGTGTGGGCTGTTTTCTGCTGCGTGAGCTGTATGTTTTTTTCGTGGAATACAAATTTCCTTCGGCCTGCATTCTGGTCGAAGGCATTTTCATTTATCTCATAAGTGAGGCGTTCACTTTGAAATATTTAGGTCGTTTATTCAATGCCACGCTATGGCAATGATAGCGTGCGAAAAAGAGCTCTCGCTTAACCTTCAGATTTTTTTCAGCAATACTGATTGCGACAACCACGTTTCAGTCTGGACGCAAAAAATCTGCAGCGCTTAACATAGTAACTTGGTCTGCAGTATGGCTAAGTAAACAAAACGAATTATCTTTAGACAGGCACAACATCATTTGATAGCTCCTCTCCGATTCGCAGAAACAAAATTATTTATAATGTATCTCTATTTTGAGTTGTTCAGATGTATGCAATAGTTAGCATCTTTGTTTAGAATGTTCAAACTACAGGTATGTTTCTCATCTTCTTGGATTTATCTTTCCTAACCTTTTCTGGAGCGGACTCTATATAATTAAGCGCGATTGTTTGCGTTTTCACATTTTCTTAAAATATAGTTCAAGAATGGAGAGAAAAAGGAAGACAGTAATGGGATGCCTTAGCTCTGGACAAATCACCTATCTCATCAAAAGAAGACTGCAAAGTTTATTCCTAGTACAAAACGGGAAAATGAAAGCTTTGAAGATATCACTCAAATTTGCGCTTTTTTCGCAATTGAGATATCTGAGAATATAAAAAATTCAAATAGCTGATGACAATTAAAATGGTCTATTTTGAGACTTATTTAGAGATGCGAACTCTAAGGGCTTTTCTGACTGGTTCAATTGAGTCGTATGGTAAATTAATCTGATGACTTGTAGAGGCTATGTGTCAAAGAGTTTATTTGACGATTAGAGCCAATCCTGTGCTCGCTTATCAACTGATTGCTTAATTACCCTTGCGATAAGCAAGGGTAACGCAATCGGGTACTAGACTTTTTTCCCGTGAACAACTTTGTTCACAAAACTCGTCTAGACTCATCTCTACCTAGTTTCATAATGTATTTAAATTTCATAGCGTTTCAGGCCAATTTAGGCTGGAGGGATACGAATATGCCTGGGGCAGCAAAAGTGCCCGGTACCTGTTTTTTTTTTGCCAACAAAATATTCTGTTCCAAATAAAAATGTTTGTCCTATTAATTGTCTGCTTATCTGTTGCCGGCTTAATTGTTACTTCTTGGAATCGTTTTATGCATTTTTAATGGAGCTTTTACTGTTTGGTTTACGCTTATATTTTGTAAATTTACTTAGCTTGACTTCGTATTTCCTTTGTTTTTTTGTTTTGTTGAAAAATTCCTCGGCCCAAAATTTTTCGTCCTATATTTTATCGGATTCATGACCTAATTTTGGGTCGGTCCAAAGAAAAACAATTATGACAGCTCCCTCCTTACGTTTCAAGTTGGTTGTATGTTAACCAATCGGTTCGTTGAAATTTCATTTTTTTCATTTTGAAAACTTTTTTCATATTTTAGAAAAATTTTAGTTTTTCTCAGAAACTTCTACTGATTTCCAAAAAGGGTGTTAATTGAAAGACCGCCTACTGCCCTGTGTGCCTGTATTATCCGCTAGAGTCTTTTTTTACTTGAACCATCTATCTACGGCCTTCGAAAAAGTGTGGGAGATTATTTGACCCATATTTTGATTTTTTTTTGTTGTCTGGAAAACTACCGCTCATATTTGAATATGAGTTAATAGATTCAATGAATAAACTGTTTAGAAAAGCTTCCCTGCTTAAGTGGCTAGCTCAGTTTTTTTAACAGATAAAGTTATGGCCCTCGAACTAGTCAAAATCATTCTGTGAACCTTTTTGACTTTTCTCGAAAGCTAGTATTTCAAATCTGATCTTGTGAGTTCAATGGAAATATTGAGTACTAAGAAGCTCTTATGAATTAGCGGACACTCGCAAAAGTTTTTACACAAGAAGTTATCGCCCTCGTAGAAGTCAAATTTTAGATTGTTTGATCGTTTTTAAACTTTTTGAGTTCTCGAAAACTATCCTCTCGTATCTGAGATTTTGGGTCAATCGATAGTACAGTTTGCATAACTTCCTCCTGCGTAAGCGGCTATGCATAGTTTTTTCGAACAAAACGCTATGATTTTCGGAATCTTCTCTGCTTAAGCGTACATGACCTGCTCTTTGCAGAAAAATAGTTCAGGATTTTGGAAAGCCTTTTGACCGGTTTTAGAAACTTTTTGAGTTTTCTTAGTATTTACTATCAAATCTGAGATGTAAGTTCATTTGAACCGGTTGCGATAATTGATCTTACAGAAGCGGCGGCTCCCTAATTTATTAATAAATGCTGTTTTCCTGGGAAAATTGATTATCTCATAGTTTTTTCAATTCTATTTTACTAGTTAAACAACTGAGGTCTTATGCAAAGTCCAAATATCGAAATCACACTTTTCGTCCGCTACCAGTATAGCAAAATCATTCAATGTCAAACGTACTTCCAGCTTTGTAAATCATTTATGGAAGTTTCGCTGTAGTCGACTACTCTGGATGTAGTGGGACCAAGGAAATAATTATACAACTAAAACGTGCGTCTACATTTTAAGTTTTTTTTTGAAATAATCTGTATCCAGTAGATCATTTGGCGAACGAACAGTCGTTGATTTTTTTTTAGAAAAAACTCGAAAAAGATTCGTGAAATTAAAAGTGCTCAAAAAATGGTAGTTCTTTGTACCTGAATTTGGCAAATTTTAGCTTGAATAGTTTTCCTTGAAGTTTTGAATACTGTTCCTGAAATTCAGAGAGCTTATACTACGCATTGTTTTTCTGAAAAATTCGAAACTTTTTGTATTTTTCTACAAACAAGTCAGTTTTTTTTCTTTCTTTGTGCTCCTTACTCTTTTCCAACTGGCAGTTGGCTATGTTTGGTTGATGTCCAGCAAAAAAAATTGTACCAAAACAGTTTTTGCTGGGCTTGCGCTAAAATTAAATATATTTTGGTAACAAACAAAAATATGAATTTTCAGGGTTGCTTGGTGTAGATTTCCCTCGGGGAGCCGTTTCTTTTAAGCTTTCACTCTACTTAACGGCAGCAGAGTTTCTCCCCTTTATACAGTGTAATAGCGGGGGAGAATAAGACACGATATTGTCCACAATCCCGAAAGGGTTTTGTTGGTGGTCAATTAATCAGTCGATCAAAGGATTACGCAACGTCCTTCTTGGTTTATGCTGTTTTCGGTTCTCCTTTTGCGTTTCTAGCTAGTTCAGCAAATTGTGGGCCCAATTAGTAAATTCTTAATCGCAAAGGAATTAAACGCAAGTTACAATACCCCTAATGAGCTAACTACTCTTTAACAACTTCTATAACGAAGCCCGCGTTTCGTTCCGTTCAATCGCTTCTTTGACTCGATCGTCAATCTTCGCTTGGCTCGATTCAAAACTTGCCTACTGCTTCACCGCAGCTCGCTCACACAGTTAATTCAACCCGGTACTAAATTCGGGTTCTAGCGCAACTCGCTCGCACAACTAAGTCAATCCGGTACTAAACTCGAAATCAGCGCAACTCGCTGACAGAACTCTAATTCAGCCTGGTACTAAACTCGGGTTCAAATCAGCCAGAGTAATTTCTAACAACTGTGAGACACAACTAGCCTCGCTTCAAGCAACAGCGTCGTTCACGGACCAACTTTTCTTCTCAGCTTGATCAATCGTTCTCTCTAACCGAGAACCAACCGTTTGTGTTCTAAATCTCCGGTACCCTCCAGTTTCTTGTCTTTGTTTCACGCCATTCCCTATTGGTCCTGACATCTGCTCAAATCACCCATCTGCACTTATTTTAAGACTATATCCCTCCCTCTGCCAACTGTGCCACCTGCCAAGCTTGGTTTTTATCAATCTTTTCAAGCTTATTAGATACCCGGTATGCGGTAGGTGACACAATTTGACCAAGCAAACAAATATCATACGATTCTGATCAACTAATTCCTGACCTCCGTGAACTTCAGCTCTCCAGTTCAACTCAACTTCTAAACCATAGTATGTATACTCAGTGATCCTCTCAAGGTCTTTGTTTTAACTATCCCGTTCAGGTTCCGACCCCTAAAGGTAGGGGGAGACCATTTTCATGGGTAGCTAACTCATTCCAAGCATCTTAAATTTCTATCTGTACTCTATTCCAATCCCAACCCTCTAGCTGTCAGAAAAACGTAGTTCGTAGGGGTCAAATTCAGCGAAAAGGTCACCTCCGGGGAGCCAAATAAATTCCCTGTCCGTTCATACTGTTTAAGAGACTTAATTCTCGTGCCGCGGTCCTGTTACTATCAATTTCCTCTGGGACTACTTTTCTTTAGTCTAGTTGAATTGCTCTTAATAGATCATTCGCCAAGCTACGCTGAACCCCAAGTTCACTTTGATGTAATTCTAATACCCAAATTTGCAATGTGAAAGCTATATCGCTATCACCTCCTGCTCTAGTTACCAATATACAAGTTTCTTTCCAAGTTTTAGCAAGGTGGCCCATTCTAATTTCCAAAGGGTTGGGCTAGGGAGTACGCCAATTTCCTGTGTTAATATTGGAGTTTTTTATACAGCTTTGGGGTCCAAACGCCCGAGGGTCAACTTAAGGTCGCCCGGTGTCAAACTTCCATATTTGGGTTCAAAACCCTATAGGGGCCCTAACTACCAAGTTTTATCTATATCCCATTCATATTTCACAAGTTATCCCATTTCTAAGGTCCAGTATCACTTTTCCCGGAAACACAGGAAAGCTATTAACACCGGAAGGAGCCACCGGAGGGGTTTCATTCACTAGGGGTCTTTTTTCGGGGTTCTTATATTATGTCTATTGTCGCATCAAAATCATTATGCCATCGCTCATTATTTTGCGTAAATTGCCTATTGTCGGTCGAAGGAGGTATTTTTTCAAGCGCAAATAGCTTCCGAATCAACCGCTGGAAATGATTTAAATTATATCAATCATCCCCCTAACTTTCACAACTAGGGCTACAACGTATTAAAGTTTGAGCCCCATACCGCCGCTAGTTTCCGAGTTCTGATAGGGCCATTTACACTTCCGGGTACTGTTATCAGTTGCCCCCGCAAGGGTCTGAGGGGTCCCGTTTTTCGTATGCCTTGGGTAAATCATCTCTAGTACCACTTCTCTGATTTTCATAAAGATCGCTTCCTTAGTTCCGAGTTGGGTGGGGGATTCGCCAATTTTGTCAAATTTTATTTCCTGGCGTAGGAGGGACGATATCTCCGACAATTGAACTATTTTGAACTCAACCCTTGCTGTGCTGCTTAACTTGATGACTAATCAATCTTACGCTCAGATTACTATAGCATGTAATACAATAGAATCACCAATTCTACAGTTGGCAACAAATAGGAATCTTGAATTTTAAGGTATTCGAATCGAATATCTATATGCAGTGCTTTATATTAAGGTATCGGTGTAGAGCGATGTCTTAACCTATTTTATTTGGGTTGAATAATTGCGATTTGGTCCAATCGTTTTTTCATATCATCAATCGGAGAAAAAAACTGGGAAAGTTAGTTTGACTATTGTTATTTTCTGTTGCTTTTATCGTGTGACCACTTGGCTGGATAATTCAAATGAAAGAGCTCTTGGATGTGCAGTGTGTGAATTGGTTGCGGCTATCAAAGAAAGGTGTTATCAAAATAAAAGCAGAAGCTTGAGATAAAGGCAATTTATTCATGCATGAAAGAACCAGCATAAGAAACGATATTTATGGCATGTGAGGTATGCTTAATAAATGTTTGCTATTAATCGAGTTATTACAAAACTCTATATTTCATCGGATTCATGACCTAATTTTGGGTCGTTCCAAGGAAAAACAATTATGACAGCTTCCTCTTTAATTTTCAAGTTGGTTGTGTGTTAACCAATCGGTTCGTTGAAATTTCATTTTTTTCAATTTCAAAACTTTTTTCATATTTTGCTAATTTTTTTTTTCAGAATTTTCTACTGATTTCCAAAAGGGTGTTAGTTGAAAGACCGCCTACTCCCCTGTGTGCCTGTATTATCCGCTAGAGTCTTTTTTACTTCAACCATCTATCTACGGTCTTCGAAAAAGCGTGGAAGATTATTTGACGCATGTTTTGATTTTTTTTCATTTTCTCGAAAACTACCGCTCATATTTGAATATGAGTTAATAGTTTCAATGAATAGAACTGTTTAGAAAAGCTTCTCTGCTTAAGTGGCTAGCCCAATTTTTTAAACAGATATAGTTATGGCCCTCGAACTAGTCAAAATCATTCTGTGAACCTTTTTGACTTTTCTCGAAAGCTAAAGTTTTCACACAAGAAAAGGACACTCGCAAAAGTTTTCACAGAAGAAGTTATCGCCCTCGTAGAAGTCAAATTTTAGATTGTTGATCGTTTTTAAACTTTTTGAGTATTCTCGAAAACTATCCTCTCGTATCTGAGAGTCTGCTTAATTCTCAGAACACGTTATGGGAAGTTCTTTTGCTTATTAGTTTTTCTGACACCAGATGATTCGAACCTCGGAACAGAAAAATGTTCAATTTTTTTTACCGTTTTTTGAAATGTTTCGACTTTTTCTCGAAAACTACCCTCCCAAATCTGAGATTTTGGGTTCAATCGATAGTACAGTTTGCATGACTTCCTCCTGCATAAGCGGCTATGCATAGTTTTTTCAAACAAAAAGCTACCATTTGCTGGCCGTTTTTTTTGGACTTATCGCGCTAACTATCTTGCCAAATCTGATCTCATAGGTTGTGTTCAATCTCGAAGCCGGTTTTCGGAATCTTCTATGCTTAAGCGTACATAACCTGCTCTTTGCAAAAAAATAGTTCAGGATTTTGGAAAGTCTTTTGACCGTTTTTAGAAACTTTTTGAGTTTTCTTAGTTTTTATAGAATCAAATCGGAGGTGAAAGTTCATTTGAACCAGTTGCGATAATTACTCTTGCAGAAGTGGCGGCTCCCTAATTTTTTAATAAATGCTATCTTCTTATGAAAATTGATCATCTCATAATTTTTCCAATTCTATTTTACTAGAAAAACAACTGAGGTCTAATGCAAAATCCAAATATCGAAATCACACTTTTCGTCCGCTACCAGTATAACAAAATCATTCAATGTCACACACGTACTTCCAGCTTTGTGAATCATTTATGGAAGTTTCGCTGTATTCGACTTCTCTGGATGTAGTGGGACCAAGGAAATATTATACAACTAAAACGTGCGTCTACATCTTTAAAAAAAATTTTTAAATAATCTATCCAGTAGATTATTTGGCGAACGAACAGTCGTTGATTTTTTTTTTGAGAAAAAAGCTCGTAAAAGATTCTTGAAATTGAAAGTGCTCAAAAAAATTGTAGTTTATTGTACCTGAATTTGGCGAATTTTAGCTTAAATGGTTTTCCTTGACGTTTTGAATACTGTTCCTGACATTCAGAGAGCTTATACTATGCATATTTCTTCTTAAAAATTCGAAATTTTTTGTGTTTTTCAACAATTAAGTTAGCCTTTTTCCTTTCTTTGTGCTCCTTACTCTTTTCCAACTGGCAGTTGGCTATGTTTTGTTGATGTCGAGCAAAGTAAAAAAAATGAACCAAAAGAGTTTTTGCTGCGCTTCTACCGCTCAAATTTAATATCTTTTGGTAACAAACAAAAATATCAATTTCCAGGGTTGCTTGGTGTAGATTTCCCTCGGGGAGCCGTTTCTTTTAAGCTTTCACTCTACTTAAGGGCCGCAGAGTTTCTCCCCTTTATACCGTGTAATAGCCGGGGAGAATAATCCACAATCCCGAAAGTCGGTGGATTATTCTCCACTCCCATGTTGGTGGTCAGTTAATCAGTCGATCAAAGGATTACGCAACTTCCTTCTTGGCTTATGCTGTTTTCGGCTCCTTTTGCGTTTCTAGCTAGTTCAGCAAAACGTGGGCCCAATTAGTAAATTTTTAATCGCAAAGGAAATAAACGCAATTTACAATACCCATAATGAGCTTACTACTCTTTAACAACTTCTATAAGCGCGCGTTTCGTTCCGTTCAATCGCTTCGTTGACTCGATCGGCAATGTTCGCTTGGCTCGATTCAAAACTCGCCTACTGCATCACCGCAGCTCGCTCACACATTTAATTCAACCCGGTACTAAATTCAGATTCCAGCGCAACTCGCTTGCACAACTAATTCAATCCGGTACTAAACCCGGATTCAGCGCAACTCGCTGACAGAACTAATTCAGCCTGGTCCTAAACTCGGGTTCAAAGCAGCTACCCCATTTCTAAGGTCCATTATCACTTTTACCGGAAACACAGGAAGGCTATTAACACCGGAAGGAGCCGCCGGAGGGGTTTCACTCACTAGGGGTCTTTTTTCGGGGTTCTTTTATTGTGTCTATTGTCGCATTAAAATTATTATGCAACCGCTCATTATTTTGCGTAAATTGCCTACTTTCGGTCGAAGGAGGTATTTTTTCAAGTGCTAATAGCTTCCGAACCAACCGTTGGAAATGATGTAAATTATATCAATCATTCACCTAAGTTTCACAACTAGGCCTACAATATTAAAATTTGAACTCCATGCTGCCACTAGTTTCCGAGTTCTGATAGGGCCATTTACACTTCCGGGGACTGTTATAACTTGCCCCCAAGGGTGTGAGGGGTCCCGTTTATCGTATGCCCTGTTCAAATCATCTCTTGTAGCACTACTCTGAGTTTCATAAAGATAGCTTCCTTAGTTCCGATTTGGGAGGGGGATTCACCAATTTTGTCAAATTTTATTTCCTGGCCTAGGAGGGACCATATCTCCGAAGATTGAACTATTTTGATTTCAACCCTGTGTTTGCTGTGCTACTTAACTTGATGACTAATCAATCTTACGCTCAGATTACTATAGCATGTAATACAATAGAATCACCAATTCTACAGTTGGCAACAAATAGGAATCTTGAATTTTAAGGTATTCGAATATCTATATGCAGTGCTTTATATTAAGGTATCGGTGTAGAGCGATGTCTTAACCTATTTTATTTGGGTTGAATAACTGCGATTTGGTCCAATCGTTTTTTCATATCATCAATCGGAGAAAAAAACTGGGAAAGTTAGTTTGACTATTGTTATTTTCTGTTGCTTTTATCGTGTGACCACTTGGCTGGATAATTCAAATGAAAGAGCTCTTGGATGTGCAGTGTGTGAATTGGTTGCGGCTATCAAAGAAAGGTGTTATCAAAATAAAAGCAGAAGCTTGAGATAAAGGCAATTTATTCATGCATGAAAGAACCAGCATAAGAGATGTTAAGCAATATAAGCTATTTACATGCAGTTTTGATTCTTTTGAGGGATATGAAGGTTGATTTTTTTTCTTTAAAAAATTATAAAAATTATATTTGGCTTCGTATCATGTTTCAGTATGCAACTAAAATTACCCTGAGTCCATAAGCTCACCGTCAAAATTTCTTTCAGCGCGATAATTTTGATGTGAAATATGTTTGACAATCAATTTCAGTTTTGACAAAATATCAATGTATGAGTGTTTCTGTCTTATAGTGATCAGCCGCTGAGTAGCGCCATATTATAAATACAAAAACAATATAACTCATATTGACACGAATCATTTCAAGAAACAGTAGGTTGGAATACTGTAACAAATTTCGTGTAACAATTGAATCTATTTATTTATTTTTTTTCAATTTTAATTTAGAAGTGTCAGTTTTTATGGTAATTAATAGATAAAAAGGGGAGTTAATGTAGATAGTTTTTTCCCATCTTTTCATTGAAAGTGTCAGTTTTTATGGTAATTAAGAGATGCAAAGCAAAAAACATATTAAATGTTTTCTCTGTGTTTAGGTAGTTTCTTGGATGCATTTGGGGCTGGCAGTAACTTCTACTGTACGAAGAATGAGGATTGCACTGATGGGGATGAGCAGTTCTGCTGTTGGGGAGGAGACTGCTGCACCACCACTGAGTACATGAATGAGGGCATAGAGGCCATCTTCAGGAGCTTCGGAGGGTACGAGATGATGCATTCTTGTAATTTAAATTTAGGAATTGAAGTTGTCAGGCGTCTGCTGTTATAATTTTTTGAAAGGGGGATTTTACCGGTATGTTTTAGGTCCACCAAATACATTTTCTGTGCTTTCTTGAAATGCCAAAAAGATTCGATTCTGACAAACTTTTCTACGCTGTATAAAATTTTTGCAAAAACGAGCCGTTTTTAGACTTTAGTTTGCATTGTTCGACCCATTGCATTTTAATATGCGTAGCAAATATAAATTTTATTGTGCTTATGATTAGCAGCCGTTATTTAGACGAAATCTTTGTTCTGCAAACATTTTGTCTAACAAAATCATTGAATCTTTTAATAGCTTGATTTGGTGGTAGGCCAACAAGCCGAATGGCCAACAAACCGAAAATAAGATTACCATTCCAACAAGCCAAAAATTAATAGTATTATGCAACATAACGACAGGTTGCCACTGTTGTTCGGCAGTTGTTACGTAACCCGTATGTAATTTAGGTAATTCTGGTGTAATTTCTGCTTCAAGATATGGCATTTTGTAGATATGGTGGTTTGTTGAAAATTCGCCCTGGATTTATAGTCACTTCATTTTAAGTGTTTTAATCAGCTTTTTTGGAGCAGAAATGGCATCCATGCGGTTGACGGCACAGCTCCGTAGTTTGAGCCGGGCCAGAACCTTAATCTATTGCAAAAGCGAAATTGTTTTCATCGTTTGTCTGCTTATTTTCTTTCCTCATAATTTACATGGATTTATCTAAATACTTTTTGTATAATCCTGTATAGGTGCATGTAATTGATTTCTAAGCTTTTTAGTAGAGAAATTTTCTAAAATTTTTGTTTTTTTCTTTCAATTCGTCAATCTATGAATTTGAAAAATGCTGATTTTTTAAAACTTTTCCTTTTCCGCTTGGTCACACGGAAGCTATGGATGGATCCGTATGTCCTAATTATTACACTTGCAACAGCAGGGGTCTGGAAATCGAGAACTAGACTTTTCGCCGTTAACAACATTTGTTAATTATGAAGAAAGTTTTCGACTTAACATAGTCGGTGACTTCATCGACATATTTTGAGCACGTCTGCATTTCACATTTTTGGTGGCGTCCCACATGATGGAGGGACCGAATGTTGGAAAATCATTTTCAGCGGTTCAGAATTGATTATTTGAAAACCTCAAAGAAAATGCGAATATCTCAAAGAAAGCAATTAAAGTCAGGCCATGAAAATAATATTGACCGATTAGAAAATTAGCAGATACATGAATTATCATATTTTCCGAAATCGAAGTCGGGTATGGGAAAACTGATTCAAAAATTGAAAATAGTTGCTAAGGGTAATTGTGTTTGTTTTAGTTGTGAACCAAATCAGATTTTTTTATTGCGGTTTTGTTTTTCCTTTGAAATATTTGTTTGGCCTAAAAGAGTTCGGATAATCTTATGTCGGCGTATATTGGGCCGCTTGAATAATGTTTCGTTTTTTTCTTTTGGTTTTGTGCTGAGGACGTGGGAAGGGGGGGGGGGTAAGCAATGCTTCAAAACTTCGGAAAATGTACATGGGTTTTGTAAGACCTAGTTTTTCTATGTCATTGTGGCTCTTGCTGC
Organism: Symsagittifera roscoffensis; assembly: GCF_963678635.1. Classification (NCBI taxonomy): domain Eukaryota; kingdom Metazoa; phylum Xenacoelomorpha; order Acoela; family Convolutidae; genus Symsagittifera; species Symsagittifera roscoffensis. The sequence goes on from NC_087069.1 coordinate 11,662,575, forward strand.
TACTGGAACTCTTGTAACTCTGTGTAACTAGGCGATTTTGATATTATTAGTAGCTGTATGTTGCTTTGATATACCTGTGCCAGAAGTACCCAAACCTGATATCTCCCTGAGAAGATCCCGTAAGCGAAGTCGTGCCGTTTTGTTTCCTGATGTGCTTGTTTTCAAAGCATGTCTAGGTGGTTTTCGCGTTCAGTTTGTATCCAGGTATTGTGTCCTGTCATGATGGTAGAAACAACCATCCATCTTCGATGCGATTCTGATGATCTGTTCTGGATAATGACGTTCAGGCTAAAGGGTTGATTTGCGAATGTTGTCGATTTTTGCAAAAATGCTGCATGACTTTCCATTTTCCTTTCAATCGATCTCGCCGCTGTTCGAGCGGCTGTCGTTTCGTTGACTTTTATCTTGTTCGTCGGCATATTAAGTTAATAAGCACAATTACAACAAAAAACGCAAGGGTTTTTGAGCTCACTGTTAGATTATGCTGGGCTGATATTCTGAGCACTAAAGTAAAACCTGCTAAATCCGCTTCCCTTTTTTAATTTTCTTATAGCACTGAGCTCAAAACAAAATAGGGTTGATACTTTTTAAATGGAAATTGTTTGGCGATATGGTTAGAACTGATTCATTTTGAGCTCAGTCGAACTCAAATAATTGCAAAGAAGATTTGGTTCACTTTTAACAAAGTCGAACTCTTTTGTAACAAAGTTTAATTCATTTGACCACAGTCGAACTCCTTTTTTATAAAGTCCAATAAGGTTTTTTCCCAGAAGCGACGCATTTTTGTGGCTCTTTTATTATTTCAAAATTTTTAGACCACTGTTTAATTAAGAGCAAATACACGTTGGCAAGCTGCAAGTCACTTTGCTTACAATTTTGTGGGAAAACTCTTACAAAGTCAAAGTCACAATCTTAAATACGTTCATCAGAAAGTAATCATAAAAAATTATGAACATTTGTTTTTTTTCGAGCAATGTTTCCAAGTTGGGCGCTTTCGACTAATATTTCTATTGTAAGCTCGCCAGACTAGGTTTCTAATGCATTGCAAGTGGCACGAAGCTGCATTTGACGTCCATGTGTGGAATAATCATTGGAACTGATTTACACGATTTCCGGAATAAATGTTTCTATCGCAAGTGATGCGAAGCTCCTCTTCGCCTGTTTTGAGCATTGTTTTTCTAAATTTTTAAATATGAAAAGTAAGGAAATTAAGGTTATTTGAACTGCAAACACATCTTTTGCTTTCCTAACTATCAGTTTAGCGATCCCTTCTGTAAACGTAACTCGGATTCTTGCGTTTTTAGTAGGAAAGGGTGATAACTCAACATCAGGGCGCAGAGGTTGTGGGTCAAATAAATTTCAGGGTCTCAATTTCCCTGTGTAATAACGGGTCGGTGTTTTATCTTACTTTTTGATGCAATTCGAGACGAGAACATCAGAGTAGCTATTGAAGCCCACAAAAAAAAGAGACTAATCAGCCCTTATCAAAAGTGTATATTTTTTCAGTTACATCATCGGAAGCATTCTGCTGGCTCTAGTACTTCTAGTCATCATAGGGCTCTGCTGTTCAATCTGCTGCTGCATCTGTAGAAAGTGAACAAAAAACACGCGGAGACTCCAGGAGTCGAACCGGGGTCTGGTGTCCTTAGGACGAAAACAAACTGCACAATCAAGTCTTAAAGAGGTTATAGACTGAGACTATAAATATGAAAAGTCTTCCTTTTTTACATTATGCTTCGTGATTTCATGGGTAGTTTTCAATGTTCTGTTAAAATTGCCCGTTAGTTTGGACTTAATTGTTTGGCTGCCAGCTTCACTAATTTTGATTTCAGGTTTCACCAAATTGATTTACCAACGTTAGATGCACGATCAAATTTCATGATCAAATCGGTTTTAGATATTCTAGTTTTGCTACGTGTTTGATTAATTTATCGCTTTTGATTTTTGCTTGTGATTTGTGTTTAATGTTGTTCGCTTTCGTACTGTAGTAAAGGGTTGCGAAAAATTGGATTAGGTTGATTAAGTTATTCTTTCTATTCTAACCGATTAATTTTTTCGGTAAATTTTAACCTGCCAAAGATAGTTTTCAGACCGAAATATTGTCTCAAGGCTGGCTGAAAATGTAAATTTTTATGCTGAAATTTCAGCTTGCTCATTAATCCAATTATGTCTTTGACTTTTTTGGCAACATCTTATCTTGCAAGTTTCAAATGTGCAGTAATTTGCATTAAATGTCAATCAATTACAGTTGTCATCTTTGTTATTCGGGTTTATAAGTTTTCAGTGCCTACGGGTTCAGTATACAGGAAATCAACTGATTTTCGAGATTAAATGGAATTTGAAAATTTTGAGGGTTTTGGTAATCATCGCTGACAAGTGCAAAAAAGCTGGTCCAATAGAGTTTATTTTTCAATTGATCTAAGAGTTTTGATATCTTAATCAGTCAGTTTGATCACACTGCGAAGTGCAATTATCATTGCCAGTTTCGATTTACCAGAAGATGATGATTCGGTAATCCTCTTCTTACTCTTTTCTACTTAAGTGAGCTTAAGTTTTTTCAATTTTGAAAATTACCTTGTTCTTGACTTACTTGAAATCAAAATATAATGCAAGAATAAGCAAGTCGATGTATACTGAATTCTTAAGCCTGTTATGTCTGTCTGTTCGTCTAAGTGTTGTGTCAATCAAAAGAAGAATAAAAATGAAATTATTACCAAGTTGTCAGATCACAAAGAGATTGTAAAACCACCAGAATGGCTTAGAAGAAATATAACTACCCCCCTCCATACTGCAAAAGGGGGCTCAATGTTTGGTACAAACTTCTTAAATGCTTGACCGTTGATTCAGTCCGTTATTCTGCTACAATGATTTGATGGGGGAATAGTTAAAGAAATCTATTTTATCTAACGCAAATAAGCATTACTTGGACGAAGTCATATAAAAGAAACATTCGTATATCTGACAACTAAATCTGACGTGATTTTGTGATACGCACTTTTTGTCTGGCGGATATGCCAACAACGATGAGCAAACTGAGACAAGAGTGCTTAGTAGTTGAAACTAGCTTCAATGTAGTTAGCTTAATAATATTTTGTACATCTTACATGGAGATTTGAAATGTTGAAATAATGCATTTTAGCTTGGAATTAACATGTTTAGCATCCCATTTTTCCTGAGTTTAAGGTGGCAAAATTAGTGATCAAGGGAATTGAGTGATTGTTGAAGACTACTTGATTATTTTCTGGATTAAATTCGAACTAAATGGAAAGCGAATTCTACTTCGCGTGGCTTGCGAAACAGACTAATCGGTCATTTCGTTTTGAAAAAGCTATCTCGCTTTTCATAACATTACGAGGCCAAACTGTTCATTAGATAGGCGCACAGTTTTGTGTCTGTATTTTTCTCGATTCCAGATATAAATCTTTTTTAACATGTTCCAAAATGACTGTTGATTCCACTTACAAAATTTCTGTGGACTCCGCGTACACATACCCTTAACGTAAATTTTGTCGGGACTTTTGTGTGGCGGATTTCTCAAAAGGCGAATATAGCTAGTTGTACTGGATTCCGCAACTAAGTTGATTCCGGAAAATGTAAGCGTAGATTGAATCTTTGGCATTTCAACTGGTAGCTGATCAACTTGGTAATTGAGAATGAACTTACTGGTGACCACCTAGTAATTACGAGATAAAATTTGAAACGCTACTACTTATATCCAAATGCATAAATGGAATCCGCAAACAAAATGCGGATTCCATTTACAATTTGCGGATTCCACTTACACTTTGGGGATTCCGCTTACAATTTGCGGATTCCGCTTACAGTTGCGAACTCCAGGACAGCTTAAATTTACTAAACACATATATTATTATTTGTTTGTGGATTCCACAAACTGTTCCAGATTCCGCAAACTTTGTTGCGGATTCCACAAATTTTGTTGCGTATTTCGCAAAATTGCCCGTTTTTGGAGCGATTTTAAGCAATACAGTGTTTTAGCTACTTGTTTGTAGAATCAAAAACAGCAAAGAAGATCAAAGAAAAGTAAGTGTTGTGGATACCGCGACAAATCTGATTTTGCCCTGCTCCGGAATCCGCTTACATTGCCCAGAATGCACAGTTTGGCCTCGTAATGAAGTGAGAGTAAATAAGCAATCAGCAACTAGCTGAACATGCTAAATATTCTGGGGCCGAATTGCTTCAGAAATTGAAAAATTTTAAAACAATCCTTTCTGAATATAGAGAGGGCGGTTCTATATCTCAAAAAGATATTGCTAAAAATATATATAAATAATTTTGATCATTTCGACTTAATTATACGTCAACTTATGATTGTGAACTGAATTAAAAATTGATCAATTAGCCGGGCTGCACATACACCTAAGCTTTTTTCGAATTGAAGGCTTAATATTACGAAAAGTGTTGAGTTTTGGGGCAGAGAATGTGGACTACTGAATCTCTAATATTGAGTTCAATCATACCCGCTTTAAAGTTATGCTAAATCCGCCGGTTAAATAATCTCATTTAGAAAAACAGCCTTAGATTAATTTCTTATAATTTGATGACAAATATTTTTCAATCAAGTGCAACTAATAAAAATAGAAAGATGTTTTGTCTGTACTTAAACCTATAATATCTCAACCTGAACTGTTGCACTTCATTTGTGCTGGGGAGGATATACATTTCCTGTGCTTGTGGTAGTGGAGGGGCTTTCAAAAACTGAAAGATTAATTGTTGCTGTGCAATTGGAACAAGAAGATCGGACGACTTTTTTAATTGCCTAAATAGATGCAAATTTCGTATATGCCTAACTTTTGACTTGTTTTAAGGGAGGAACATTTAAAAATATTAACTTTATCTAAAAAATAAACGTATTTTAGACGAACTCATTACACTTACGAACGTTCTCTTTTTCTAACCTAACTCGCAAATAAAAGTATTTATTAAAAAATTGACTTAATTGGTGATCCTTTAATATAATCACGATCTGCAGTGTCGGAAATCTGTAGTTTTTCTCTGTAATTCAAATATTTGATTTAGAAAAACAATAGTTGATTACTTTCGTATAATTTGATGTTATTTTTTTCAACCAAGTGCAGCTGAAAAAGTTTAGAAGGAAGTTTTGTCTTTATTTAAAATTCATATTTCTCAAACCCAACTTTATGCATTTGTACTGTGTCGGTGCTGGTGAGAGTAAACTGCTCCATGTGGGAGGTGTTGTAGGGCTTTCAAAAAAAATTGTTGCTGTACAAGTGGCGAAAACTAACCGACGACATTAATAATTGCTTAAATTGGATATAAATTTTGTGCGTGCTTAATTTTGATTTTATTTGATAGAGAAATAGTTAGAAAAATTTATTTTATCCGACGCAAAAAAGGCTACTTAGACGAATTCAGATGAACTATAAATTCGTTTACTTGGCAAGTAAGTTGACCTGATTTTGTGGTACGCACAATTGTTCTGACAGATATGGCAACAACGAAGACCAAACAGAGACAGGAAAAACAGAGCATAGTGATTGAAATTAGCATTTTTGTAGTTAGCTTATAAATTTTTGCCCATCTTAGGTGGAGATTTGAAATGTTTTATTTAAGCATTTTAGCTTAGAACTGACATGTTTAGCATCCTACTTTTCCTCAATTTAAAGTGGCACAATCGGTGGTAAGGGTAGATTACTGATCGTTGAAGACTGCTTGATTCTTTTGTATTCAAATCGACGATATCGGAAAGACTGATTCTACTTTTGCGAGGCTTGTGAACCAGACTAAACAGCTTTTTCGTTTAAAAAAATCTTCAACTAGTATATCTACAACTACCATCAAGTAAATTTTCAACTGCTAACTATCTGGACATATCAAAGTTCTACGGCGGGTAGCTTCAGAAATTGAAAACATTCGGAATGAAAGGAGGCAGTTGTATGTCTCAAAGTTTTATTGCAAATTTAAACCAACAAAATTTTTCCGACAATTTGGCCTAATTACACAAACGAAGCTTGTGTGATAGTACGAACTCTCTTTTTTTCCAACGTAAGTCGCAAATTTTGTTGCGATGCGAAAATTGGTGCGACAAAAAGAGTTCATTTTGATCAATAACCTGCTATTAAGTACAGCCATTGCTAAGGATATAAACACAAACTTTTATATTACAAATAGCACTTTAGCTTCAAGGTATCATGAATCTGTTGCGTAGAGACAGGGAAGGAGATCCGCAAAAAATTAAGGGGGTTCGAACCTGGGCAAAAAGGGGGTTTGAAGTAAGCCGGTTCGGATGTTTTTATTAAAATTTTTCGTAAACTATTTGAAGTGCGTCCGCTTTAAGTGGCTTACGTCACTTAGCATTTGCGTAAACTTATAATTGACGTGCCTTCTTTAAGAAATTTTTTAGACTCAGAGTTTCACTCATTCAGTTTTTCCCAGTAGCGTTATCGGTCATATTTTTGCTTGTGTATGCGAAATGCAACTTCGCCTCTGTGTTATAAATCTACTTGAAATTGTGAAACGAATATTGAATCATAAAATAATTAATTAGCCAATATGCATATCCGCTAAAAAGTTTAAGAATTGTTTTTCGAAATAAAGGCTTAACTTTAAGGATTTTGGTGATCCAGGGAAAAAGAATGTGCACTACTGTATCTTTGAAAATGAATTCATTTATACTTACTTTAAAATCTTGCCTTAATCTGCCGGTTCAATTGTCTCATTTAGAAAAGCAAAAGTTGAATACTTTCCTATTTTTTACGACCGATATTTTTCAAGTGCAGCAGAACAAAATTGAGGGAAGTTTTAGTTTTGTCTGTATTTGAAACTATCATTTTGTAACCTGAATTTTTGCACTGGGTCTGTGCTGGTGACGGTATCTACTTCTTGTGCATGGAGTAATGTAGGGCTTTCAAAAAAGATAATTTGATGCTGCGCAGTTTTGCAAGACGTGTTTATAGTTGAATAAAATGGACAAAATTCAAAATACACTATAATTATCGTTTTATTTTTTTTTCAAACTTTTTTTTATCAAAATAAATAAACATGCAGAGCATAATTTCATAGATCGCAATAGTTTTTTATCAAAATAATTGTGTATTTATCTAGTGACTATTTATTTATTTAGGTTTAGAAAAGAAAGACACTAGCGAGTTTCATACGACACTTGATCCTCTATGTTCTTTGTTTGTGGAACGTAAAATTGGACGAATAAAAATCTACTCTAAGCCACTGTTCTTTTCCATCCTCTATATGAATGATCTGAAATTGGACTTGAAGCAGATGCAGAAAACTTTGTATAGCTAGTTCAGATTAGGTAAACGTATTTTCTTGGATGATCTCTAAAAAAATTTTCCAGGTCCATGATTTACATATTTTTTATAATGACTACTTGGGCCGCGTATTTTTTCTCATTCTAACTTTTGGATAGCTGTGGCGTTTTTTGAACATTTATAACGTTGAGTTCTTCAAGCAACAAGACTGCTCGTATCAGGGAGAAGCTCTAATTGTTCTGTCTGCCCGCCGATGTCTTTGAAACAATTTTTCACAACATCATTTGAGATAAAAATGATGGAAGTTTCCAAAAATAATAATAAAATTTGATGTTTTGATTAAAAACTTTCCTAATTTGCCCCACACGCTAGCGTATTATTATCAACAAGTAAATTGCCTCAATTGGGAAGTTACATGAGCGGATTGAATAGCCTCTTACGCGTTAACAGCTTATTAACACGAAATATCTGGCGCAGTAACTTAGCCAAAATGCAAATTTTTAAACCCTGATAAGTTTTTTTTGAAAACTGATAAGTTTTTTTGAGCACTGATAAAAACAACTTTTTAAAAATAATCTCTGAAACAACTGGCTTTTAGATGGTATAAAAATTTCGTTGATGCGTGGAAATTGCCTGGAGAAAAAATTACCACCCCTTACACGAAGTTTCCGTCACTTCTTAGCAAGTCGGAACAAAACATCAATGCAAGCTATTTATAGATAAATAATAATTTTGATTACTACATTTTTTCCAGAAGGAGAAGATGAGTATTCAAACAAAAAGTTTTTGAGTTGAAATCAGAATTGCTCTCTCATTTAAAACTCAAAGTTTTTGACGTTTACGCAGACAACTTCCTGTTGTACATGCCAATTTCCTGGCAACTTTTTTATAATGACTGCTTGGGCCGCAAATTTTTTCTCATTCCAAACTCCATAACACTGTTGAATTTTTGTTGATTAGTCAAACTCACAATACCGTTTTTTAACCAAATGCTTCTATGAAAAATCAGAATACTTTTTATTTGAGACTGTTTCCTTTATCCAATTGATATTTTCTTAACTTTCACCTTTTTCTGGCAAAACCTATACTGAACTGTTCTAGCAATTTTTTTTTCACAAGATATATCGAGCCATAAAAAATACTGAGACAAAGTAACTCAAAAAAAAACCAAATTGACACAAGAAAATCGTTTCTCAGATTATATCTCAAATAAGTTTTCAAAACCAAACATTAAAAAACCTTTTTTTTGGATAAGTTTTTCGAGTTTTTATCACTTAAATGTCGTTAGAAAATCAGACTTCAATTTGCCCCTCAGCGTACAATTTTGTCAGTTTAATTTCTTCTCGTGCAAAACTAGAGAACTTAATTTACTGCGCTTGTGCCTTCTGTGCTTCCGGTTTGAAAGTTTCCCAAAAAGAGAAGGTGATCAAAAACACAATTTTACGAAAATCCTGAAAAATAGGATTGTTATAAAAATTTGTTCTTCAATGCTTAAAAAGAAAAAAGTTCAAAATTTATTTTAACTAGCGAAACTTGCTTACCATTTTGTGGTTCATTGCTTCTGTAGAATGCACTGACTTTAGTTTTTGTTTCCGACACTTACTCTAGTTTTTTTTAGAATGGTAGTAATGCTCAGTAATGCTAATTAAATAAATCAGTTTTGTGAAACTCTGATAAAAAAAGTCGCTTAAGCATTTTTTCTCAGCTAATTCAATTGACAAAAGCAAGTTTCAATTTTTCCATTTTCTGAGTAATTCAATTTTTAATTGTCTGAGTAATTCAAACTAAAAATAGCAGTTCAAAGGTTAAAATTTGTCTTTATTTTTTTTATATGTGACTAAGTTTTGTGATGTGGCAGAATCTCCTCTCAATTATCAAAAAAAAATCATTTTTGTTTTCACAATAGCAAAATGGCGTCACTTGGATCTAGTATAAGAATCTATTTTCTGATGATATTTTTTGCTTTTTTTTAAAAAAAATTCACCTAAAATTTTCCATTGCTCTAGTAAATCAGCTCTACTCTAATCTGCATAAATCTACAAAATTATAGAAACAATTAAAGTTAAATTCAGCAGCCAGAATTGAGGTTTTTACTATCGAAGGTTGCTTAATTTGCGTTGCGCTTGCGTCCAACCCAAAACATCGGTTCAAATCGGTACTGATTTTCCGTAACATTTGTGGCTCCCCGAGGGACAACTTTTGCCATGTCTCTAATGCATTACTGGCTTGTCCGTTGTTCTGGCGTCAGCAGATTCATCTGTGCTAGTCCCTGTGCAGATTACTAATCTCTGAGTTGAAGAATTAGAACAAACCACATTATCGCATTATGACGCCACTCTATTGCTAGAATTCCTCTAGGGCTATCTGAATTCCTAGCCGGGTACTGTCAGCTACAACAGACAACAGGAACTAGAAATTCAGAACAGCCATTTCTTAGGAATCCCCAACAATGCTAAATTGCTGTTTCAGGGTTCCAAGACACATTTTTTGATCCCAAAAAAGCACTAAAATTGGGAACTCCTAAAATTGTGATGGGGATTCTTATTAAAAAATGTGCCAATAAAAACAATTGATATTCAAAGACAATGTCGTAGAATCGCCGAGGTCGAATTAAAGCTGTTCGGGTTCGAGCAACAGTGATATGTTATCATTGAGGAGAATTGTTCACAGTTAACAAATCCTCTGGCAAGAACGTTTTTAAAAACTTTGAGATATTAGATTTCGGTGGGAATTAAAAACAAGCATATGCAAAGCTTCCTTTAAATTTTTGTAGAATGAATACTTTCAACAAGTCAACAAAAAATGAAGAAAAAAACGGAAAAGAAATAGCAAAAAGTTTAATTTTCAACTCAGAAGAAATATTCCTTGCAGTAAATATTCTATCCGAGTTTTTACTTTCTTTAAAGAAATATATGTTGATCAGTCTGAGGACCTGTCAGTTGACCTTGCCGACATCTAGCTGGTTCGTGCATGCTAAAACTAAAATTGCAATTGATATTTTTTTTCTCAATCATATAGTTGCCACAATTCATTCTGTACATCGAATCCGTTTACTCGTCTGGACCATGTAAGCAACCTCTGCCCCTCCCCTCATAGGACCAAGGGAACAATCTCCCCACTCAAATAAATGAAAAACTCAAGCAGTAAGGCCTGCATGTACTATGCTCAAACCTGATTGGCTAAGAACGATCTCCTCCCTAGTTTTTAGGGGGAGATTGTTCAGTTGGTCCTTACGTCGCCATCAGAATAGAATAGAGTGGTCGCTTTGCCAAGGTTCATGCCAAATTTTGTACGCTCTTAAGAATATTCTTCTCAAGTTTTTGTGATTTTTTTTTTCAGATAGAAAAATTCACCTTTGCGATACTAAAATAAGTCTGTGTTTCTAATCTGTCTCTAAGCAGGAAGCTGAAATTCGTCTTTGGTCATATGCCGATTTAATGTTTTACCCCCAAATGCTTTTTTACTAAGCTCTACTCAAAAAACGAAGCGACGAGCCATTGGGAGTTCGCACGACCCAATCAAAAGTATATCAAAGCAAATAAGGTGCTAGAAAACCCCGACTTAGTGATCTAGCAATCCCCAATTCTCAGCTTGCTGAGTTGAGGATTTCAGTGTCGGGGATTCCTCGCGAAAATTGAGTTCTGCCATTTTTAACCATGTAAGCATAAGAACATGGAATCCCAGGTTTTTAAAAAAGAGGATTGCCAAAAGCCATGTTTAATCACTTCGTTATGGGAATCCTAAGGCTTGAACCCGGTTTTTAGCAAAAAACACCATGGAGTGGCGCCATAATGCTGTTGCTAGCAGAAAAAAACTCAGTGTTTGGTTTTTGCACAAAACGTAACGCAAACAGTGATTTTTTCAGTGTTTCTTGATTCGTTTTTGTGATGCCATCAACGATTTGCTGAACTGTAGATTAAAAATTTTGAAGTTTGGAAAACTAATATCTTGGTTCCTTTTTTCGCTTGATGGTTTGCATCGATCTTTCTACTTAGCAACAGCCCCTATGATTCGACTGGGATGGGGAAGTGTTTTATTCCTTTATTTTCGAAAAATGGATTTTTAGAGCTCTCTTGAATCCCGTTCCATGGTCCATTCTGATTGTTTCTGGAATCACACCAATAGATTTTGAAAAAATATCATTGGCGACCAAAATATGCCAGCGCTTTTTTTGGTATTTAGCGGCCCCGCAAATTCAAGCTGTAGTTTTTGATTAGGTGCTAAAACTTTTGGTGGCGGTTAAGAAGAGTTATTTGTTTTTAAAGTTTTGATAACTTTACCAAACAAATTATACTCTGGTCGTTTCTCCCAATTATTCACTATTTGGCGGTTCAAAAGGCCGCGAAATATACTCCGACGCGTCCATCTTGGCCGCTTGTTTCTAATAGAATTGATGACGCCGGCCAGTACCGCACTTTGAATTCGTTCCGGTATAGCACGCGTTTTGTCCACTAAGACGCAGTTGTTTTTTACTGGCCAGAATTGGGCCTTATACGCCACCAGTTTGTTGTATGACAGCACATTCTTTTTTGTGACAGCTGTACGCATTGGGACTAGGAACCAATCTTTTCCTGTGAGTTAGGCTAGCAGGTCGACATCAAATAGGTCAAGGAGGCCAACCAATCTCCTCTTGTCTTGAGTGATGAGGGGCTTGCGCCCGTTGATTGCTTGGAACCCACTTGAAAAATCGCTTGCTTTCCGGCTTGCCTCTTCAAAAGCTGTCTTTGGCATTTTTCCAAGAGGTGAGGCAAACCAACCCGAGCATTAGGTCTCTTTGCCACGAAGCGCTTCTTGGAATGTCTTATCCAAGCTTTTATGCCAGCACGTATCATGTCGAATCGACTGAGATGATTCGTTGATCCTTTCGATGAGGGCGCATATCATTTGTTACTTTGAGCACGGAAGTTAGAGAAGGATCTACTAAAATTTTGTTCAATAGTTGTATTCGCCCTGCCTATACTACTGCTGGAAGCTTTAGGAAGATCTAGTTGTGATGTGTTCAAAATTGAACTTGCTCGTGAGATAAAAAATCGAGGACAATGATTGTTCTTAACTCATCAGCTTTACCATATCTAGTTTGCAAACTGGTTTCTGATTGGTCGGTCGATTTTGCGCATGAATTTGTGATCTCTAGCGGCAAATTCGGTATCCAAGAATTTGAAGTCGTTCCGGTATAGCACGCTTTTTGTCTACTAAGACGCAGTTGTTGACTAAGTGCCAGAATTGGGCCTTATACGCCACCAGTTTGTTGTATGACAGCACATTCTTTTTTGTGATAGCTGTACGCATTGGGACTAGGAACCAATCTTCTCATGTGAGTTCGGCTAGCAGGTCGACATCAAATAGATCAAGGAGGCCAACCAATCTCCTCTTGTCTTGAGTGATGAGGGGCTTGCGCCCGTTGATTGCGTGGACCACACTTGAAAAATCGCTTGCTTTCCGGCTTGCCTCTTCAAAAGCTGTCTTTGGCATTTTTCCAAGAGGTGAGGCAAACCAACCCGAGCATTAGGTCTCTTTGCCACGAAGCGCTTCTTGGAATGTCTTATCCAAGCTTTTATGCCAGCACGTATCATGTCGAATCGACTGAGCTGATTCGTTGATCCTTTCGATGAGGGCGCATATCATTTGTTACTTTGAGCACGGAAGTTAGAGAAGGATCTACTAAAATTTTGTTCAATAGTTGTATTCGCCCTGCCTATACTACTGCTGGAAGCTTTAGGAAGATCTAGTTGTGATGTGTTCAAAATTGAACTTGCTCGTGAGATAAAAAATCGAGGACAATGATTGTTCTTAACTCATCAGCTTTACCATATCTAGTTTGCAAACTGGTTTCTGATTGGTCGGTCGATTTTGCGCATGAATTTGTGATCTCTAGCGGCAAATTCGGTATCCAAGAATTTGAAGTCGTTCCGGTATAGCACGCTTTTTGTCTACTAAGACGCAGTTGTTGACTAAGTGCCAGAATTGGGCCTTATACGCCACCAGTTTGTTGTATGACAGCACATTCTTTTTTGTGATAGCTGTACGCATTGGGACTAGGAACCAATCTTCTCATGTGAGTTCGGCTAGCAGGTCGACATCAAATAGATCAAGGAGGCCAACCAATCTCCTCTTGTCTTGAGTGATGAGGGGCTTGCGCCCGTTGATTGCGTGGACCACACTTGAACAATCGCCTGCTGTCCGGCTTGCCTCTTTAAAAGCTCTCTGTGGCGCATTTTTCTAGGAGGTGAGGCAAACTAACCCGAAGCGCTTCTTGGAATGTTTTATCAAAGCTTTTTGCGATCACGTATCAAGTCGAATCGGCTGAACTGGTTGGTTGATCCTGTCAATGAGGGCGCGTATCATTTGTTACTTTGAGCACGGATGTTAGAGAAGGATTTACTAAAATTTTGTTCAATTTTGTATTCGCCATGTCTATATTACTGCTTGAAGCATTAGGAAGATCTAGTTGTGGTGTAATCAATATTGAACTTGCTCGTGAGATGAAAAATTGGAGACAATGATTGTTCTTAACTCATCAGCTTTACCATATCTAGTTTGCAAACTGGTTTGTGATTGGTCGGTCGATTTTGCGCATGAATTTGTGATCTCTAGCGGCGAGTTCGGTATCCAATATTTTTGCTTATTTTTCTGTATTTAACCAGGATCGTAGTATCCTCTTTTGATGCCCTCTGGCGTGAAAGATAACCTTGAAATGCTGCCTTCTGGTCGGCTGAGCTCATAGCCACGATCTGAACCTTTTGGTCAAGAGGTGACCAGTTTTGCCTGAAATGAGACAGTATATATTTGTCAATCCGTTATGAAACGTTGCAAATGATTGAGAGTACCAATGAGGGATCTGAGTTATTTGATAGTTTTCTAAGTGGTCTAAGTGACTTGATTGCCTCGTTTTTCGAGAACTTAGGAGCATTCCCGGTTTCATCCATTTTGAACCCAACTCAAATAAGTTTATTAACTGGAAACTACCATTTATTTAACTTTAAGGCCCAGATTTTTTCGTCAAATCGTTTTATGACCTTCTTGACGTCAATC
>NC_087069.1:11677053-11857829 GCF_963678635.1 Symsagittifera roscoffensis
CTAAGAATTTAGAGGCAAATTTACCTTTAGTCACTCAAGGTTAGTGATATTGTGAAGTAAATTTTACCTCAAGTCTACCTTGAAATTACTAACGGTAAATTCTTACCTTAAAAAGAGGTAATTTAGGTACGTTCAAGAACATTTGCAAAACATTGTTTAACAACAAGGTCGGAAGTGTTTCTTGTATCAAAAAATTGATGGTATTTTCTATGTATTTTAATTTACTTTACCTTAATTGGGTTAACAGTTATTTACGATTTGACTTTGATACTTTCATTCTCTCTCCAGCCTAGAGAATGCTCGCTCACTTTTTAAAGTTTCAATTTTCAGATTATTTCACTTCTTTTTTAAACCTTTTAATTGTATGTAAGTAGAATTAGCAGTAACAATGTAACTTTTTATCAAGGCGCAGTCAAACAACTAATCTAACGTGGATCCGCCAGTTCAGTAGGAAGAATGGAGCGATCTTTTCCATCTAGCTACAGTCGCTTAGGAAGATGTGGATATCGAAAAAAAATTTTGAACCAATTAAAAGATACCACTCACAACCACCATAATTTAACGGATCGTCAAAAAATGTATCGGAAAACCAGAAAACAGTTAGACTTGAAAGAAATATCCGAGAACAGACATGAAAGAATCGCATCGATTAAGACGGAAGGATGACGACAAAAAAACGGCATCGATGAAGACGGAAACTAAACTAATCAACGCAATTTCTCTACTTAACCCTCGGAAACGTAAAAAAAGGATCTTTGGACAAAAATTCACAAGAGTGAAAGTTCTTCCAATTTCTTTCGCGTTTGTCAAAAAAAAAACAAATGTCACTTTCGAATGATCAAATTGCTACACAAAAAACAACGCGAAATAGAATCATTGGAAAATTTTTTGGGAGCCTCAGCCAAAACAATTAAAAAGTGTCACAAATTCGCCGGTAAGACACATGGATAAGAGATATTTTCATTTGAAAACAAAAAGCTCAGATATCCAGAAAAAATACTGACAGAAACTCTCCCACTTCTGGAACCAATAAACTTTGCATTGATAGACAAAAAAGGAAAACCAGTCATATGAAAATGACTTATAGAGTTAAATCCAACGGATCATCTGTACATAAGTCTTACAATCAATTTAACGTCAAAAGAGAACCAACTTTAAATATTGCGCGAAACAAAACCTGTATGAAATGAGGCCATACGTTCTCGAAAGTTCACCTTGCAGTCTGTTCGGCGAAAAAAAGAAGCTGCACATTCTGTAAACACAGATTCTCGAAAGTTCACCTTGCAGTCTGTTCGGCGAAGAAAAGAAGCTGCACATTCTGTAAACACAGAGGAAACTTTACTAGACTAAGTAAATCTTGTCGTAAAACTGTAATTATTGTAGATGCCCAAAATAAAGATAATACAGATTTTAATTATTCATCAAAAATTGGCATATGGACTAAATAGACCAAGCAAAACATAGTTTTAAGATGATTAATTTTGTAACCCCACGCTTTAAGTTGTATGATTCATGGGAAAGAACCCAAACTGTATCCAATCTTTTTTCTCAGTGAGTCTAAGACCCGCAAAAATCAAACCAAGGTTTCTGTTCTCTGAGACTGCACTCTAAGAATTTAGAGGCAAATTTACCTTTAGTCACTCAAGGTTAGTGATATTGTGAAGTAAATTTTACCTCAAGTCTACCTTGAAATTACTAACGGTAAATTCTTACTTTAAAAAAGAGGTAATTTAGGTACGTTCAAGAACATTTGCAAAACATTGTTTAACAACAAGGTCGGAAGTGTTTCTTGTATCAAAAAATTGATGGTATTTTCTATGTTTTTTAATTTACTTTACCTTAATTGGGTTAACAGTTATTTACGATTTGACTTTGATACTTTCATTCTCTCTCCAGCCTAGAGAATGCTCGCTCACTTTTTAAAGTTTCAACTTTCAGATTATTTCACTTCTTTTTTAAACCTTTTAATTGTATGTAAGTAGAATTAGCAGTAACAATGTAACTTTTTATCAAGGCGCAGTCAAACAACTAATCTAACGTGGATCCGCCAGTTCAGTAGGAAGAATGGAGCGATCTTTTCCATCTAGCTACAGTCGCTTAGGAAGATGTGGATATCGAAAAAAAATTTTGAACCAATTAAAAGATACCACTCACAACCACCATAATTTAACGGATCGTCAAAAAATGTATCGGAAAACCAGAAAACAGTTAGACTTGAAAGAAATATCCGAGAACAGACATGAAAGAATCGCATCGATTAAGACGGAAGGATGACGACAAAAAAACGGCATCGATGAAGACGGAAACTAAACTAATCAACGCAATTTCTCTACTTAACCCTCGGAAACGTAAAAAAAGGATCTTTGGACAAAAATTCACAAGAGTGAAAGTTCTTCCAATTTCTTTCGCGTTTGTCAAAAAAAAAACAAATGTCACTTTCGAATGATCAAATTGCTACACAAAAAACAACGCGAAATAGAATCATTGGAAAATTTTTTGGGAGCCTCAGCCAAAACAATTAAAAAGTGTCACAAATTCGCCGGTAAGACACATGGATAAGAGATATTTTCATTTGAAAACAAAAAGCTCAGATATCCAGAAAAAATACTGACAGAAACTCTCCCACTTCTGGAACCAATAAACTTTGCATTGATAGACAAAAAAGGAAAACCAGTCATATGAAAATGACTTATAGAGTTAAATCCAACGGATCATCTGTACATAAGTCTTACAATCAATTTAACGTCAAAAGAGAACCAACTTTAAATATTGCGCGAAACAATACCTGTATGAAATGAGGCCATACGTTCTCGAAAGTTCACCTTGCAGTCTGTTCGGCGAAAAAAAGAAGCTGCACATTCTGTAAACACAGATTCTCGAAAGTTCACCTTGCAGTCTGTTCGGCGAAGAAAAGAAGCTGCACATTCTGTAAACACAGAGGAAACTTTACTAGACTAAGTAAATCTTGTCGTAAAACTGTAATTATTGTAGATGCCCAAAATAAAGATAATACAGATTTTAATTATTCATCGCATCAACTGGATTTAAATAACGACCGTGTAAATAGAGAGTGCTGTGGAGTGATCAATACATGGTCAGAATCCGGAAAAAGCGACAACGTTGATTTTTCTGTATTAAATCTAACTACGAAGGAAAAATGAAGGTAAAGAACTCAAGAAAATGCTTAACATCGGCCTCGCTAAAAAAAAACAGTTAAAATTAATTATACAAGTGGACTCTGCCAGCCTTGTTAGCTTCCTCAAAAAAGAAATGTCATCTACGAACTGAAATTACGTGACCACCCGTTTGAATCAAACGACAAAGGAATTGTATTGCGGCTTTACTGACAATGCCATTAACATCACTGGCAAACTGATAGACCCAATCTTCTCAATGGGATGTTCAAATCAAGAATTCCACTTTTTCCTAACAGAGAGGAAAATCATCCGATATAAAAACTTGCCAAAAGGAGGAAAAGAGGTCTCACAGAAGGAGGAATAGAGGTCCTCATTTTCAGACCAAAGTTATATGTTAACCTAAAAAGTTTAATTCTAATGCCAAAAAAGATAGAGAAATCGAATATAATTCCACTCTTTTTAAAAAAATAATCGTTCGGGTTGGAAAAACAAAAAATCAAATTAAAAATACCCTTTTTTGAACTTCTAAAGTTTATTCAGTTACAGGATAAAGTCATTACACCTCACTTATTTCAGCCAGTAAAATCCAAACTAAATCAACTCAAATCAGAAAAAAAAAACATTGAATAGTAGGTTAATTGGGAAGAGAAAGATTCATTCTGCAATTTTTTATTAATTGCAAAGAAGATGAGTCAATCAACTTAGCCCCAGACTCTGAGCTCACCCACAAGCAGATAAACAAAAACAAATAACAAAAGCCCAAAAATCACGACCTAATTGATGCACAAGTTCTGAATGATTCTGTTGCAGTCCTTCGGTTCACTGATTTAAATATGAAGAACGCCAATAGCCATCTTTCACTGTATAATTTCACTAGTAATCAGTGTAATTTTGTATTTTATTATAGTAGGAGGGAATATAACCGGCACCTATCAGTTTTTAACTGGGTTTCATGGACCTGGCGATATGCTTGACGAATTTGAAAAAATCAGGTACTCAGAGTTAAAAAAAAACCCATTTAAAATTTGTTATTTAGACGGTATTCTAATTGCATCCAAAGGATTTTTCTTACAACCCAAAAACACTGTTGATAAATTTTCATCAATTTTAGACTACTCTAATATCGACATAGATTGGCTGATATGCAAACGTTTCCAAAAACAATTAGAATACTCAGATTTAAGTTTAAGAATCTGGAATTTCCCTGCTGATAGATAAAACAAAAGCAATCAAAGACCTAACCATTCCAAAAACCTGAAAGAATTTAGATCGTTATCCGGGTCCAGGAACCAGTACCTTAAGATCACCGAAGCCTAGCATCCTTGGGAAGCCGACTACACCACCTGTTAGTTATGAAATCATTTTTTCATTGGATAGAAGGTCACACAAAATTTTTCGAGAGAATTGAAAAAGAAAAAGTAAATCTGACAAAATGAATCGTTTCGACGAAAACCGTAACACCAGAAAAATTACCCTCGCTTCAAATAATGGACTCTTTAGATCAACTCCACGAGAATGATTGGAGTACGGTTTCTTTTGCTTCAAGATCTTTAAGCCCGCGCCAATCGTATAACTTCACTAACGATTTAGATTTTCTAGGTTTGGGCGATAGAATTCCTTAAAAATTACCTATATGTATCAGATTTGAAATTGCTATGGATCACAAACTCCTCGTTTCTGCCCTGTCAACAAGCCACGGGAATAAAACTTACCACAGCAATTTAACTAGATGGGTTGATTGTTTGTTTCCGTTTAGTTTTACAATTAAACACTTGGCAGGAAACGATACGGGGTTCACGGAGCCTCTCATTTTGACGAAAGTTTTGTGGTGGCAACCAAAAACAAAAAAATGGTTCGGTATACCATACGTTTAAATAAAAACTGTATTGCAATGGGATTGGTCAAATTTGGAAGTTTCCGATTACGGAAGATTGCGTGATTACTTTTTAGCATCAGTGCTAAAAACTATGAACTTCCAATTTGTAACACAAAACAAAATCGAAATGAATTTTCTAATTCTAAATAATTTTTTTCGACTTACTCTAATTTGATTCTTCAATAACTTCTATTTTAATTTCTGATTTTTGTTTTTTAATCCTTAATCAAAGCCTAAATAATTCTTTTTCAGATAGAAATTATGTAAAAACGGTAAATATGGCAAACAAAAAAAATTGCAAATGGTCCGTCTACTTCCGGTACTCAAGTTTTTCTTAGAATTTCCGCTTTTATTTGAGCATGAAACATTTTTAAATGAATACCGTGAAAATTTGAAGTTGCTCGAACAACCTTTGGACTTGATTACTTTAATTGATGCAAAAGTGGTAGATCTCTTAACTGAAGAAGGCCCAATAAGGAGACCTATCCTTGAAGCACTTCAAAATAGAGTAAAGACGATTAATTCAATCTCCTTAATTCCATCATTTTGTAGGCGAACTTCATGAATTCGACAGATTGTTATTTATTGATGGCAAACTCGTTATTTCCTTTACACTCATAAATGCCGTATTGAAGATCTTATCTGTATGAAGCCCACCCTGGCAGTTTCTGTGCGAAACATTTTGCACAACGCATCGAAAAATTTTTTTCGATGGGATAAACTGTTGAGAGTTCAATAAAATGGGAAAAAATTAGAATCAGAGTTTCACAAAATAGCAAAATGTCTGAGCCAAACAAATAACTTTGGACCTTGCCATTCCTCTGGATTCTAAGACGGGAACAAAAATTACATCTTATGTATCTTTATAATTTCAATGTTTTCCCATTCCTAAATCTACCTCAACAAACACAGTCATAGACTTTCTCCAAGACTACATTTTTATTTCGCATGGCATTCTAACTTCTATTTGCGTAGATCAGGCCTGTTTTTTGTTTTACTAGTGATTTTTTGAAAATTTCTTAAGACTCTGATGCTCCTAAAATAATAATCGGTACAGTAGTTGATCCCCATTCCAACGGATTAGTCAAAAAACTTGTTCTTATTGAAATATTTAAATAATTGGCAATGGCTCAAGAACTTCAAAATATACGTTAGAAGACGTTATCTCAAAATTATACGAAAACTTCGATTTTCATTTCAATCAAAAACTTAATGTTCGGAAAATGAAATTCACGTCAATAGAAAACCCGATACCATTTGGAGACAACCTGCGTCTTTTAAATTGTGCGATAGAATTTCAGACAAAGGGAAGTCATTTCTAAGCAAGGAACGCACTCTAGACTGCAATTCAGATGAGAGAGTTGAGGTTGACTAGAAGTACACTGTGATGCCTGAGAACCAAAAAATTTCTCTGTGTAAATGGATATGAATCCAACTACCCTTCTCCCTCAAAACCCTCCTCGTCAAGGATACCACTTCAGAGTCCATTAAAGGTAACATCCTTCGGAAAACCAAAAAGAACATCAATGGAAAACTCCTTTAACAGGAAATTGAACCAGGCAGATAGTAGTTAATGCTTTTAAATCTACAATGCTTCTAAATCATCTGACGTAAAAGTCATCAGAAAGTCGGATATCGCTTTCACAAAATCCAACTCAACTCATTTTTGATCTTTCAGAGGAAACGCTTCTATATTCCTTCATCACATTTGAAGCCCATCACTTACTTTTGTTTCCGTTTATCCTAACTGTTCATAATTTTTAAGGCCAATGCCCATTTTTCCGGATACATATTTTAACTTAACGTAGCTTGACGTAACCTCAAACTTAATACTTCATCAGAAAAGAGCTCATCTACTGAAACTAGAGATAAGACTAATTTGGTCTTTTTCTTAACAACGGTTTATTTGTGACAGTTTTTGATATACAATTCATGAAAAATAAAAAAAGACAATAAAATGAAATTTGAACGTAAACCATTTAGTACTATATGCCAAGTTTTAATTTTAGACTCAGAATTTTTGTTTTCACAGTAGTTCAAAGTAAAAGTTATATATCAAGAAAAAAAACCAAAAGTTAATAGACAAAAATTAAAGTTTGCGTCGAATGAATGTTTTTCGAGACAAACGGAAGTATTCGTAGAACCAGTTTTAATCAACGTCTTTCATTTTTGTAAGTGTTTGTGTTGTATCGCGTGTGATGCGAAGTTCCGCTACGTCTCTGTATAGAAAGCTTCTTATCCATACTCCGCCGGAGACGTAACGGAACTTCGCATCACATGGAATACATCAAAAAAATTAAAAGAAAATTAAGACTTTGAAAAAACTGGGTCTACGAATACTTTCGGTTGTCTCGAAAAAATTCATTTGAGGAAAACATACCGCAAAACATTTGCATAGTAAATTAGCAACGGAACAATAGTTAACAAAGATGACAATCTTTGAGCAGGCACCGATTGAGCGGACAAAAAAGTTTTTGAATAACATTATTTTTATAAATTAAAAAATATATATTTCTTGCAAATGTAGTGAAAATAGCTCGCAGCACAGAAAAGATCCGTGATTTGGCAACTAAGACAACAAAAATTGAGCATACAAAAGAAAAGCAGAATATTCAAAGTTACCGGAAAAATTTTCCAAAGTCATACATACTGAAAAAAGGTTCGACCGGGGCTCGAAACCAAAAACGTAGGATGCAAAGGCGACCACAATACCTCTATGCCAAGTGGGAAAGAGTCTGGAAAATTTTAAAATTCAAAATTGAAGCAAGTAAGAAACACAATTAAGTTTTGTAAGAAAAGTTGTCTACGGGACAAAAAAGAACTAGTTCCCGATTGCAAGACACTTGCTATAGCAAGTGTACAAAGAGGGGGAAAGTGATACCGAGACAATGGGCATTAAGTGGAAACTAAATGAAAGGAGCCACCCGGGTTGACGTTCATAGAAGGAAAATGCTAATCATAGAGTTTCATATATGAAGTCTATGGAAAAAATGCTTATCATAGAAAATTCATACAAAATTTAAAAAGCGTTTTAAAAGTTTTTAATGAACATTTTTGGTCTAATTGCCTCTTTTGAAGCTTTCTGGTCATCCAAAAAATAATTTGAAATTTTTAATAAAAAATGCTTGTCATACAATTTTCATGTACGAAAATTATAAAATATTCATTTTGTCATAGAATTTTTTTTTCTTCAAAAATCACCAAAAACCGTGTCTGGGTAACTTTAAATAGATTTAAATAAGTGTATCTATGATAGAGGGCATATTGACAATCAGAAACATAATTTTAATTTCGGTCAGAAAAATGCTTGTCAAAAACTTTTCATATATGAAAAATGTATGATATGCATTTTTTCATAAACAAAAATAAAAACTTGAGGTAAAAATTTTTTTAGTCCTTTTTTTGGCTGCAAATTTGCTTTTGTGCTAAAATATAACTTTCACGAAAAAAAAATTGCAGGCAAAATTTGACATTTTTGAGTTTATAACGCAGTCCAGGATGAGTTTCTCACCCAAAAAACCCAAAAATTACATGAAAATGTTTTTTAAACACGATTATTATCTTTTGTTTCATTTGCTAAAATAAAAATAAGTTTGTAAAAAAACAGGCCTTTTTTTCTCAACCATCATAATTTTCAAGCTAACAATTATCAAGCCTTATTCAAAAAGTTACTTTTTTGGTATTTATTTCCATGTGAAAATATTAAAATTAACCTTTATGGCTGAAACCACCAAATGCAGTTCATCTGCGTGGTAACTGCCACTTACACTCTGGCTTTTCTCATGACAAAAACTCCTTGGTTAATGTTTTGGTGGAAACACGAAATTTCGAAACAAAATTTTTTAAAATTTTTATTTATGGAAAAAATCCTTATCATACAATTTCATAGTATGGAAAAAATGCTTATCATATATTTTCATTTATGGAAAAAATGCTTATTTTGCTATTTTCATACACATACTTTCGCTCTATGAAACTGTATGAAAGAGTAAGCATTTTTTTCATATATGAAAAATGTATGATAACCATTTTTTGTCAACCCGGGCAGCCAACGGAAAGGGCAGACGTTTAATCCCAAAAATCAAAACAAATTGTTCGTATCTAAAATTTCAAGTTGATTTCAATACTTGAATAGGAATATGTACAAGCCTGGATAAAATTAAGTACACGCGCTTAGATATTGTATCTTTTTGGGTTTGTATTCATATATTTCAACTTCAGGTAAAAAATTGTCATCGTCCCAATGACATTGGTGATGTTAACCAATTTACACAATTTGATTAACATTTCCTGTATTAAAAGTTCTACCACAATAAATTTCAAGCTGAGGCAGAAAATTAAAAAACTCAAAAAATAAATATGTCAGCCCGTGTATTTAATTATATCAAGGCTTGTACATACTATTAATAAAGTCCTTGAGTTTGTCTGACGACCTGCTCCTCAATCAATTGTTGGCCTCCAAACTGTTTGGAGATACGTGTAAAAAAAGTGCAGATTATTTGAGCTTTTCAATGCTACAATCGTATTTAATTTGACATTTGGATACGTTACGGTTCTTACATCTTTATAAAATGTCATTTGTTTCTAATTTTTTCCCTGACATGATTTTCTAATATGCAGTTTTTTAGGCAATTCGTTTCTCTCCATGATAAAACATTTGTCACAGGGATAATTTTTTTTACAAGGATCGTTTTCACGATATGTGTGTTTCGCTCTGATGTTTGTTTTACTTGTTTTTTTTCCTCAGTGAAGACCAAGAAGTCATATGATAGTTCAACAATATCACCAAAGCGTTTTACTTAACTTTTATATTACCAATGGTATCAAGAAAAGAGAAAACGTTTTAACTTGAAACAAAATACACGTTAAGTTTTTGAGCTGCTATGAGCTAGATCACTTGATTACCCACTTATCAGCACTGTACAAAGACTTGGCAAAACAAATGCTTGCAAAAATATATGCTAGACTTTCTGTAGCAAGTGCTGGTCCGAATATTTAAGAGTAGCTCGACCTTTAAAAGCTGTGATTTGTCAAAAAAAATCAACTACATTTACTTTTATTAGAGAATTCTAAACTTATATGAACTTAACGACTTTTGCTCGAAAAAAAAAAACAAAACAAAATAGAAGTTTCACATAACTTACCAAAATTGGATAAACACTCGTAAACGAAGATAGTTGAAGCAAAAAAAAACTTTTTACAAGCAACTTGCTCCATTAAAATGGCTGCTATTATCCGTGGCACAGGTAAACATCATTTTATTTTCATTTGATCAAAATTGATCAGCAGTATGTTGTTTTTTATACGACTGATTAAGATCCTAGTAGGATTTTTCTACAAGAAATTATAGGTACTATAAAAGATAATTTCTGACGACGTTAACTTAATGACAAAAAAGTTTTCATCAGCGATCAGGGGCGGATCTAGGATTTTCTCGAGGGGGGGGGGGGTAGCGGATTTTCAAAAAAAAATTCAAAAATTTTGTCGAAATTTTTTTAGTTCGACCAAATTGATTTTCTGAGCTCTCCCAAAGCACTAAAAGACCCTGTTGTGGCCGAAACTTCTGCGCCGCAGGCAAAATTTTGAAGAAACAGGCCAAAAGAGGCATTTTTAGGCACTTTTGGTAAATTTTTACCAAAAAATTGCCATTTTGCGGCGCGCGCTCCCCCCTGAAAATTAGTATTCCAACGCCAAATTAGTGTTCCAGAAGTCAAAGTACTTCTGGCCATTCCGTTTTGCAACTTGTCGAGTTTGAACGGAATTTTTTACTGCCGACTTTTATCCGATTTTAGTGATTCCCTTTGTGTTGTATTGCAAGCGGTGTGGAGCTCCCCTTCGCCTCTGTAAAGAAATTTGCTACTTGCATTAGATTTTTGTGTATTACTTCAATTTCCAGGTCGTTTCCATTGCATTGTACATGCAAGAACGTTAAATCTTTAGTGACTCTTTTTTTTCATTAATCAGGGTCTTTCTCACTTGTGTTCGGTTACGAATATAACCCAAAAACTTCGAGAATGACTAAAAAAAATTTAAAAACGATTTTTTTTGGTTTAAGGAATAATACAATTTTAAAATACAAAAAAATACTAGACGTTGACTTTTCATGCAACTTTCTGTTCTTATGGATATGCATGAAAAGTGAAGGACTAGCATTTTTCCAAATATGAAAAGTGTTTAATTATTGGTCAACCCGGGATGCTTCGGTCGCGGTTAACTTTCCGTTGGCTGCGCCGGTCTCGGATGGGCTAAATGATTTTGTGATCTAAATTAGCTTTTCCTACAGCTGAATTTTGCATTTGCGCAATCACTGCACGCACTCAAGGCAAAAAAATCTATACGACAGAAGCTATTAAAAGTGTATTTCTTCAATAATAGAAGAAAATCGCACGATCAATTGAACATAACATAAGAGTTATGTTCAATTGATCGTGCGATTTTATTCTATTATTGAAGAAATACACTTTTAACAGCTTCTGTCGTATAGATTTTTTTGCCTTGAGTGCGTGCAGTGATTGCGCAAATGCAAAACTCAGCTGTAGGAAAAGCTAATTTAGATCACAAAATCATTTAGCCCATCCGAGACCGGCGCAGCCAACGGAAAGTTAACCGCGACCGAAGCATCTCGGGTTGACCAATAATTAAACACTTTTCATATTTGGAAAAATGCTAGTCCTTCACTTTTCATGCATATCCATAAGAACAGAAAGTTGCATGAAAAGTCAACGATTAGTAATTTTTTGTAATTTAAAATTGTATTATTCCACAAACCAAAAAAAAAAAACGTTTTTAAAATTTTTAAAGTCACTTTCGAAGTTTTTGGGTTATATTCGTAACCGAACACAAGTGAGAAAGACCCTGATTAATGAAAAAGAGAGTCACTAAAGATTTAACATTCTTGCATGTACAATGCAATGGAAACGACCTGAAAATCGAAGTAATACACAAAAATCTAATGCAAGTAGCAAACTTCTTTACAGAGGCGAAGGGGAGCTCCACACCGCTTGCAATACAACACAAACTTAAAAAACTAAGTGGACCCAAGTTTTGTAGGTTTCGATAAAAAAATAATGAGAGCCATCTAAAACTTTCGTATGTCTCGATAAAAGATAACAAGGGCATAGCTAAAATTGGAGGTTGGTGTTTGATTACTTTGTTTTACTGATGTGTGATGAAATGTGCAATTTCAAAAATTGGCTGCCCAAAATCATACCTGTTTCTCTACTAAAAGGAAAGTGGAGGTCAAAAGCTAATGACAAATTGCACTTGAAATCTTCCTAACGACATAACCTTTTTTCTTACAAAAAACTAAGGAGACGCGTCTTCTACATGAAAATTTTTCACAAATGCTTCAATCAATTGAACCCTAGAGTAGTTTGTAAGAAAAGTCATTAAGTTTCTAAATATCTATTTTCTGCAACAAGAATGTCGTAGCAGCTAGAAGGTTTCCAAAACCGGGTTTCTCGATTGACTTAAGAATTGGCGGGGTAGTTTTCCAAAAAAAAAGAAAACGTTTCCAACAAACAGTCAAAAAATCTAAAATTTCACTTGTCCGAGAATCATAGCTTTAATCGTGAAAAGGTTTTGGGCGTAGCCACTCATACAAAAAAGATTCACACAAAAAAGGCATTTCGATTGAACCGAAAACTCAGATTACAGAGGGTATTTCAGATTCGAAAAGAAGTCAATTATCTTCAAAAAACGGTAAAAAAAAACAATTGTCTTTCCGAGTGCCGAAAATACTGTGTTAGAACTAGAGTTTCATGTAACCTCGTATATCCCATCCTAATTCCCCAGAGTACTTCGCTACGAAGGTGTTGTTTATGCAAATGATGCAGCGTGGAAAGCTTCTCATTTTTCACCTGGTTGTTGCCTCCAATCAAATGGCTTTTACGTATGGTATGTCACGCTTTTCACATTTTAAAACGCGTCTTTTTCCATTTCGACAATGTGCTTGGTTTCCATTTTTTGGATTTCAACATGTAAGTTTTTATGCATTTACTTCTTCTTGACTTTAGTCTCTAAGGCTAAAAAACAATCTTGAGACAAGTCGTTTCTGATCTGTCGTTTCGGAACTGTCGTTTCTGAACTGTAACTACATGGAAGTTGCAACTTTTTGAATTCAAAAGGCAAATGAACGACATTTTGAGAATTATAAGTTTCAAGGCGTAATCTAATGAACGACATTTTGAGAAGTATAAGTTTCAAGGCGTAATCTAACCGGCATAAAAGTACTAACTTTAGAGGTGACTCAGTTGTGGAAGCATCCTTGCAAAAAACAAAAGAAACTTCGAATTTATGAGCTAAATATAGTTTTTTGGGAAGCTAATGAACTTAACTTACATTTCTTTCAGCCAAAAAAGACAGATAACGAATTTCAAAGAAATACTTGGTGCGGCGTCAAAAAACGATCATAACTGTTTTGACGGCATTAAGGGCAAAACTTGCGGAAGCTTAAACTAGAAAGTTAAACAAAATTTTCATGCAACATGACTGTCAATAAGAATTCTGTGCATAGATTGGCACAATAGTTTTCCATGAAAAATTGCCGGAATAGTTCTTTTGTTGCCTCATCCGTGCAAAATTATTCATGAGCTGTTTTCTTTCGCCGGACCAGATAGCTTTTTCACTTTTCTTATCTGTCAATGTTTGGTGCTAAAAACGTAAGTCTAGTTCATTAGTTTCCTTAGTTTCCCAAAGATCTAATTTTAGTTCCTAAACTCAAATTCCTTATGTTGTTTGCGAGGGTGTTTCCACAGCTAGAACACCTGTAAAAACAGTTTTCTCAATTTTTTTCTTGAGAAAAACTAGAACACCTGTAAAAAACTAGAACACTTGTAAATAACTTTTTCTCAAATAAAATATCTTAAATTGCAAAAACTTTTTTCCTGCATATGTCACAATTTCAATCTTAAACGGCAAAAAACGTGAAAACAATTTTCGTTCATTTGTTTTTTTTTGAATCCGTAAAGTTGCTTCAATGTAGAGAAGGTGCATTAAAAGTAGAGAAGGTTACTTGGACTGCTGCTTTTTTTGTTCCGGCCATTGAAAAGGTGGAGGAACTTTGTATTCGGACGTGTTTTAGTTATTTTTTCTTTTTTTTTGTTTTCCTCGCAAAATCAGGTACCACAAACAATCATCGGAATGGGTCGAGTGATATATAATAATAAAAGCTTTTCCAGTTGTGATTCGAACGATACTAAAAAATTTGAAAATTACTCCCCATATCGAGAAAAACCGATTTGAAATTTTTGAGTTTTTGTCTCATTTTCTCAGCGAGTGAAGCGAGCGAGCACTCTTATTTTAAATGCTTAAAAGCTTACAATAGGTTAAGTGAAACCGTAAAAGTTTAGTTTACTTTGAGTATTTTAGCCCTTTTTGGAGTCAAAGTTATCAAAAACTCAAAAAACTGCAAAACTTGAGAAAAAAAAATTTCTCGTTTTCGAGTAACGTTTCTAAAGAAATTATTTTTCACTTTGCTTATTTTATTATGAGCGTCGAATGAACCTAATATCCAGTTTTTGCTCAGCTCCTTTTATTACACCACGCCGAAAAAAAAACGACAATAATTTTAAAAAAGTTAAGACTATGGTTTTTTTTTTTTTTTTTTTAAGACTATGGTCGGTCGGAACATTCTGTGCCACTTGCACAGTAACCGACTATCCTTGTTCTTTTTTGTTTTTGTTGTCTGCTGCTCAGATTTCCAGAATGGTTTTTCTTTGTCCGTAGTTGTGTCAAAGTTTTTGGCAATTGGCAATGAGGAGTTATTGTAATTGTCGCTTGTTTTTTTTCCTTGAATTTCGAGGCAGCGTTGATTCCTATCCTAACATCGAGTTATTTGGCTGTATAACTTTTGCCATTTTCCGTAGTTTTTGAAAACTAACTGGGAAAAAACCAAATTATTTTTAAAACGGATTAATACGCCAAATCTAACAATTAATACTTCCTACTTTTTCTTGCTCAATAGCTATTTTCAATTTTATTCAAAAAGTTTTTTTCTACTTAAGTCAACCATAGAAAAACTTAAGACTATGGTTGTTTTTTTAAGACTATGGTCGGTCGGAACATTCTGTGCCACTTGCACAGTAACCGACTACCCTTGTTCTTTTTTATTTTTGTTGTCTGCTGCTCAGATTTCCAGAAGGGTTTTTCTTTGTCCGTAGTTGTGTCAAAGTTTTTGGCAATTGGAAATGAGGAGTTACTGTAATTGTCGCTTGTTTTCTTTCCTTGAGTTGCGAGGCAGCATTGATTCCTCTCCTATCGTCGAGTTATTTGGTTGTATGTTTTTTGCCATTTTCCGTAGTTTTTGAAAACTAGCTTGGAAAAAACCAAATTATTTTTAAAACGAGATAATCCGCCAAATCTAACAATTAATACTTCTCACTTTTTCTGGTTCACGAGCTATTTTAAATTTTATTCAAAAAGTTTTTTTTTACTTATCATGTACAGTTGTTTAGTTCAAACCAAATCCAGTTGTCTTCTTTAGCTTGGGAACTGAGTCCACTCAACTGATGTCAAACATTTCTTCGATTCTTAGTTGTTATAGACTTTGATGCTGTTTTGCAATTCTTAAACGGAGTTTGCAAGCTTAAGAGATCACAAACAACTATAAGTTTGCTGGCGTGACAAAAGTACTCATCATTGCAACATAACATTGCAACTTACCATTGCGACGTAGCATTGCAACAAAGTTTATTAAAGTCTTTATTTGAGAATAATTAGTAACTTCTAGATAAATGTTTTTGAAAAAGTAATGTTTTTTTTCAGGAATTCTGCAGCTTTTGATCATTGCGCTGGCCTCGAGTCTCAGCCTAGTTGCGGCTTATGTTGACGGCTGCGAGGATGACTGGGATTGCCAATATTGGTATGACGATGACGAGTATCAGTGCTGCATCAATGCAGATTGTCATAAATACTGCCTTTTGTTAGTAATTTATTCTTTTACTCTGGGATTTTTTCGGCGTTTTTTAGTGAATCAAATTATACTCCAAACCCATATGTACATTTACAGACAAAATTACATCAATGCAAGCTTCTTCCATAGCACAACAAACTTTGAGAGGGGTATAACTTTTTCAGCTTTGTATAAAGATATTTGTTTTCGTTTTATAGCCACAAAAGTGATTTCGTGAACTGCCTCATGCTCTAATCATTCTGTTTTGAATACAGTTTTTTTGACTGAATTGACATCGAGGGCTCTTGCTTGATTGTGAAAGAATTTCCACTTTCGTTTCCGCTTCCAAATGGGTTCTGCTTTCGTAATACATTCGCTGTAGCGTATCCCTTTTCTGGCAGTAATCTTGATTTCAATGTGTCACCCGCCGTGACACCTGGTCTGATACAATATTCTCACTGGATATCGCTTAATTTCATATTGGCAGGGAAAATATCACGTATGAGCTCTTTTTTGATGTCCTGCATCCAGACATAATTTCGCTGCCTGACCCCATAAACTAGGATAAAGATTAGATTGCTTAGGTCAGACGTTTACCTTCAAAACGGATACTACGCGTTTGTCATTTCCCACTTTCTAAAATTTTTTAAGTCCCATGTTTAAAACAACTAACAAAATAACAGCACGTTTTAGATCAAGTTTTGAGTTTTTAGTCTTAGTTCATTTTTATGTATTTGTTTTGGTTTCAGTATAGCCTGTTAATTAGTCTTGTTTATTTTTTGGTGATCATGTCGGGCAGGATGACACCCGGGTCGAGATCCCGCTCAAAAACCGCTCAAGATTTGAGCGGTTTGAGCGGTTTTCCAGCAAGATTTGAGCGGTTGGAGCGGTTTGGGCGGTGTGGGCGGTTTTTTGGAAAAACCGCTCAAACCGCTCAAATCTTGCTTAAAAAACCGCTCAAAAACCGCTCATTTCTTGCGGTGATTTTTGAACGGTTTTTCAAGCAAGATTTGAGCGGTTTTTGAGCGGTCTTCCCGGGTCGAGGTCCCAGACTCAACATTTCTCTTCTCTGCAAAACTCGAACGAACACGTTCATCCAGGGGCGACCAATATGTAGTAATTTTCCAAAAAGTGCCCAAAAACAGCAATAAAAATCCTGACAGCATATTTGTTGTGCATGTCTAAAACATTGAACATACTCAGTAGAACAAACACAGCGAATATTTAGCTTCCAGCAAGTCCGCATAGACTAACGGATAAGGCGTCTGACTTCGAATCAGAAGATTGCAGGTTCGAATCCCTCTGTGGTCGACTTTTTATTAGATAAACCGCTCAAAACCGTTCAAATCTTGCGCGGTTTTTGAGCGGTTTTTGAGCTGTTTTTTTAGACAAACCGTTCAAAAACCGCTCAAACCGCTCATTTTGAAGCAAGATTTTGAGCGTAATTGTCTAAAAAAACCGCTTAAACCGCTCAAATCTTGCTTCAAATTAGGTGAAAAATCTCGACTCGGGCAGTGTACCCGGGAATACTGGGATAAATTTGGATTTGGATGGTGACTTAAGCTCTCCTAGTGAAACTGGTACTGGTTCAAGTTCTACTGAGCTAATTCTGTGATAAAGCGGGCTTCCGAAAAATCTCGTTTGTTGTTTGCTTTTTTATTTGAAGTCCTCGTAGTGTGCCTTACCTCCAACCCGTAATTTCGCCTCATCTGTGATGTAAGCAACTTTAACTCTTTTCCCCTTGAATATATTTTAAAAAGGCAGTCCTAACTTACGATGCAAAACATTCTGGAGTACTCTAACCTTTTTCGGACAGTTTAATAGCTCGAATTCCAAATTAGGTTCTTTGGACGATTTGGAACCTGATCTAGACTACATTTTATGATTGGATAATTTAGATATTTTACCAATGTAAAGTATTTAATATTAACCAATCATGATCCATCTAACTAACAACCCACTTATTTGTAAGTGCTGAAGTTACTTGTAATTTCAGCACCAGAGAGATTTGAATTTAACTTAGAAATTAGTTGGACTCTCCCGAGCACTTCAGCAACCGCAATAAACCAGTATACCCTAGATCTATTGAGCCTAGCAGAGACTAGTTAAACAATCTGAGACTAGATAGTATAAGAGTAAGATTAGGATCGGTATTAGACTAAGAAGTTGCACGAATCTATCCGGCCGAAAATAAGATAGCGTGACGAGCAGACGGTGTACCCTATCCGAAATTACTCTATGAGTTAACCAACTCGGTCATAACTCATCTGGTGCGACCATAAGTCTCGAACAAGACCTTAATAGCTTAGAATTAACCAAAATAGATTAGAAATTAGACAAAAACATTTACAAAATGTTATACGACAATAATTTAATCGAAATGTCTCTACGACTCAATAGATCAGAGCCAATATTCCGAACCATAACAGAACTACCCGGAATTGGAAGAAGACCTCGAACCAGAGACGACATACGACAAAGTAGAAACTTGCCATATAGCTATATGATAGTTAGGCAAAAACCAGAACAAACTTTTATATTTAGAATACTACTAGCAATGAATTTAGATTTTCATTTGCAAACATAAAACCTTGAAGTTAATCTTCAAAATCATTTCAGGCGCTAAACCAAATTATTAATATACAATAACGATTGATAAAAAGATCTAAGATCGTTTTCCTAAAACTCTGCAGTAATATACAAAACATGTTTGAAAAATATTTATTGAAAAATAAAAAATAAAAATTAGTAGCATGACAATAAATGGTTAGTAATCATAAATCATCCTGTTGTTCCAGCTCCATCACCTAAAACATAACAGCAATCATAAACCCACTAATATCATCAAAACACTAAATCTTTCCTTTACACACATTTAAAATTTTATTAAAACTTAAATTCACTTAATTTTAAAACCAGATCATCAAGGCTTATCCTTGGATCTTAAATCATTTTCTACTTAATTAAATTTCAAATTTGATCATCAAGGCTTATCCTTGGACCCAACAGAACAACTTTGTTCTCCCCCACCCACTTAATTAGTGTCTAACGACCTCAAACGTCGATTCACTACCCAACCCTTTCTAAAGACCTAAGACTAATAGAAATTTTTAAACAAAACTAATCATTCAAATTAGGATAAACAGTGAAGAACTTCGGTTATTCATCCTTCACTTGACCCCCCCTCTTACCAGACCCAGGATAAATCTTAGACTTAGTAAGTTTAAAATAGTATCTAACGAACTACTCGCGTTCTAATTATACCTGAACCTTGTGGATCGATTTACTATTCTCCAACCCTTGAACACAATCACTACCCCTAAGTAAGATTAAGTAAGTTAACACCTTAACTTATACTAGCCACGAGAAAGTAAAAAATCATTCTTCGGAATCGATATACTTTTCTCTCCAACCCTGAACAAATAGACCCAGGTTAAGCTAACCAAAAAATCGTAAGAACTAACAGTTTAGGAAAATAGAAATCATTTAACAACCTTTTGCATCCGTCATCCTAAACCTTATGTCATTTAAAAACCTAGGAAATAAACAAACAATCGTTTTACACAATTGTGAAATAGATAACAAAAAATACGACCTTGTAATCACACCTCATACACAAACAGTTGGATACATTCGAACAAAACGACAAACACTAAAAAGAAAAATAATAACGAAACAAAGACAAATAACACGAAAAAGATTTTCAAAAAATCGAAACGCATTTTCAGAATCAGAAACCAACAGTTTAGACGAACTTTACAAACTAAAAGAATCAATAGATAAAAATTGCCCACTTCACGATCAATTATATTTTTCTGACTCAGAAACAACTTCAAATTCATCAAAAAGAGGAAAAAGAAGAATAAAAAAGCAGTATAAACACAAACCAGTACATTTATACAATTGGAATCAACCAATTCGACACATTAATAATTACATATTAACAGTCATCGAACGAAAAAATGAGCTCAACGCACACCCCAGGTGAAGAAAGTCCAGATGATGATGAAATCTTTCCTTTTATAGTAGATGCAACCACTGATAGAGGACAGCATATATTTTGCAAAAATTTACTATTAAATTTATTTGAACCCGGAATCAGTCCATGTAAAACAGAGTTCCCAGATGTAAAAATCAAAAGACAAATCATAGACCACTACTTAAAAGATATATGCAACATAACACAACAGTATGGAATCTACTCCATAGAATTCACCTCACCAAACCATAATAATAGAAAATATACAATTCAAACAGACGATCTTGATTTAGAATTTTCAAAAGTTTTTTCAGAATATATAAAAAGCATCCAATATCATAACTCACAAAGAGCAAACTCCATATTCACCAATGAAGTTTTCGCAATAATATATAGTTATATTTCGATATTAGAAAACGAAATCCCAATAACAAATGTCTCACCGACAGAAACATCTAAACATTTAAGAGTACGGCATGAAATCACACTACTCTCTAGTTATTTAAACATCATTAAAGAAAATTTCACGAAAGACGACGTTTCACAACATACAAAACACGATCTACAAAAAATTTTGGCATGGTTCATAATAGATTATTTCACACACAATATTGATTTAATTGCACAAGCAAGAAAAAATTTTAGACCCCAAAACTCGAACGATGATACCGCTATCACAGAACAATCAGATTATGTTTGGGACCCCGAATGGTCTCATCCCGCATTTATAAGCTTCCCACAATCAATCTCAAGTCAAGCAATAAGTACGATATCTTACATAAGAGATTATGTAAAAGTAATACCATTAACCATTGATGCAACACCATTAAACTATAATACATTTTTGCCCGATACAAAAAATAATAGTTTAAACTCTACAGTCATACACAATGAAAACCTCAATGGAACTAGGAATCTTACTCAACAAGATATCCAGACACCATCACACTTCATAAATGAAGAAATTGTACACACAACAACTACACAACAAAGTATTTCACCAATACGCCCAAATTTAACAACACCAAGAAATACAAATCCTTCACAAACACAGGTAACCTTACAATCAACCGTTAAACCTTCGGTTGCTCCTAAATATTCACATATGGATTACCAAACATACAGACCCATGACAATACCATCAAAAACACGCAAAACATTCACTAGAAACAACTTTGCAGACCATAATTATAATTATACACATCCATCAAAAACATATAACCAACCACAAAGAAATTTTAACCAATATACAAGATCTCGAAATTGGGATAACCCAATGACCCAACCTAATTCAATAAATTTCCAAACAAATCCTCCACAGGATCACAGTGAAAATTACCCATTTTTTCAACAAAATAAAAATAAAAAACAGACATCTTATCAAATGGATTATTTATCCTCAGATGATGATTTCTTACAACCAGATATATTTGCACCAAATACTCAAGAATATCGTAGACAAGGAATACAGAGAACACGTACAAATCATAGAAATTTTTCTCCACAACCAATAGATGCACAACATCAACAACCAATTCAACAACAAAATCTAATTAATACACAATCTTTTCAACCAATTCAACAACAAAATCCAATGACTGCACACTCGTATCAAGCATCACAAATGCAAAATGAAATACCACTCCCATATTATCTCCAACAACATGAAATAACAAGAAACCAACTTTCAAATTTTTCTCAAATGCCAAATGCAGCAGAATCATTACAAATGACAATGAATCCATACCTTATGGGTGGATCATCAATAACATCAAACAAACCTTTAATGGTTTTCACAGGAACAGACCCTGAATACTCCGTAGAAGATTATTTAAATGCAGTAACAGCAAACCTGATTTTAAATATTGGACCTGAACCAATTAATACGCCAATACATCAAAATTGGATACATCGACGCACAGCGTTAATACAAACAACCTTAGATGGCGCAGCCCAAAAATGGTTTTCAGTACTACCTCTAGAAATAAAATCAAACTGGAAAAGGTTTACACAGGAATTTTCAAAAATGTTTGACTCCGAAAGAAACAAACAACAACAAAGAGTTTTATGTAATGAAATTCGCAGATTACCAAACGAAACCATCAAGCAAATAGCAGTACGAATCGAAACACTAGTTCGAAAAGCATTTTCATTAAATACGCACGACTATAAAAACACAAAGATGACAGAAATCTTAATGATGACCTTAACACCACAATTAAGGAAAATAGCAATAAAAAAGAGAGCATCCCATCCTTCTTCAATTCGAGAACCCGATTTAGATTTTCGAAAACTAGTAGACAAATTAGAACAAGCAGAAATCACGATGAAACTAGAAGAAATGGAAAATCTGAAATTACAATACGTTAACAGAATTGAAACGACTCCCACTAATATTAATAATATACAGGAATCCGAGACAGACCTCGTTGAAAAAATCACTGAAATACTCAATATTTACGAAAAGAACCCAAAATTTAAAGGCAAACCATCTTTCAAAAAATGGTGTAATTATTGCCGACGATAAGGACATAGTATTTCCGAATGTAGACAAAAACAGCAAGACAATCAAAATAAACCTCAAAAATATAAAGAACCAAATAAATCATTCTATCAATACATGAAAAAAGATCAAAATCTACCGAACAAAACAGTCTACAGCAACAACAGTTCAGGAAAACCACTCCCGAACAATACAAATTATACAAGAAATCAATCACCATATAACTCAAGTTATAGAGGAAGATCACCAGAACGAAGAAACACGCATAATTCATCACAAAATCACTACAATAGACCAAATAGTAGAAGTAACTACTCCAGATCAAATTCAAATACACAACGATTTGTTTCTAGATCTAATTCCCAATCAAGAAATAACTACTATCCAAACAACCAATCACGAAATTCATCATACAATAGGAATAGAAACTACTCCTATAATCGAAATAGAAGTTATTCAAACAACCGAAACCAGAATTACCCGAACAATCAATCAAGGAATAACTCATATAATAGATCGAACTATAACAGACCAAACAATAATTACCAAAACAGATCGCGAAATAATTCACAAAATCGACACTCAAGTTATAATAATCGTTATAGAAATTATTCCCAATCACCACACCGGAATAATAATAACTATAATAATTCTAATAATCGCCACAGAAGTAGTACACCTAAACATCAAAGACAAATCAATCAAGTACAATCTAATCCAGAAACAACATCAGACCCTCCAGGTATTGATGACACAGTAACTGATACGTTACAACTCAATCAAATAAACTGTACATCATCAGATTCAGAAAGTGATACTGAAAACACTCTTTCTATCAATATGATAAAAGTCGAAAACGACTATGAATCTGTCATATATGAACAACCCTTTTCATCACACATATATGAAAATCAATCAGAATTTCTTCAAAATTATTACACTACACCCATAAATTCCACACCAACGACGCAAGAAACAAATGAGATTAACACTACAAATCAAACCAATAAAAATACCAAAACAAAATGCTTGAATACAAACCACATTTATCAAAATATACAAAAAGAACAACCCAAAGAAAAAATTTGGACAATACCATTTCTCTTAGAAAGCCCAAGAAATAAAGAATTTCAACCACCAGACCTTGAAATAGATTTTTTAATTGATTCAGGAGCAGAATCAAACATAATAAACATCCCCACATGGAATGAAATAAAAACTTTACACCCAAAGCTAACACCTCTTGAAACCTCCAGTAAGTTAGCAACAGCACAAGGATCAACATTGATAAACTACGGAAAAATCCAATTATTTCTCCTCCCCACCAGAACAATGGAACAAAGCAAAATTTTAAATAAGCCATTTAAACAAATATTCCATATCACTGACATTAAATATAATATCATTGGAATACCATTTATTTCGAAGTATATACCAACAATTAACATACTAAATAGTAAAATATTAATCAAAGATAAATATACAAAAACAAAAGAAACATCCTTAACATTTTTTCAAAGATTAAATAAACAACCACCATTCTTTTCAAAATTCTACCCGATATTTAACCAACAAAGAAAACACCTAAAACCACTATCAGGAAATATCTATAATTTTTCAATCAAACAAGTTCACCAATATGATAAAGAACAAAACAAACAAAAATTTTATATGTCAGAATTTGAATTCAAACCCATTCACAAATTTTTCAAAATCACAATCTCATCCATAAAATATTTGAAAAATTCGAATTCCGATATCATTTCCTTACATGTCTATAACAACACACCTTACCAAGTAACATTACCTTTAGGACTTTTAGGATATTGTGAAACCAACGCTACAATATCACCAATACACGAAAAAGCCTATCGCGTAAATAATATACTCCAATTACTAGATATTTGCCAATCTACAATTCTTAATGAAGAATTATCTATAAATAATATAATAAGTAACGAAAACAGAAATACGGATTATTTCACAAAAACTCCATATTTCAAACCTACATTCAACATAAGTAACTACACAGAGGACCAACAAAAATTTTTAACAATGTTTAATTTCCAACATTCACAAATAACACAAGACGAATTCGAAAAATTAGCCAAACAGCTAATTAAATATTCATCAGTCTATGCAACATCAAAATTCGATGTTGGAAAAATCAGTTCATCACTACATCTCCCGTTAAAACCAGACGCAGTTTTCAAAAAACAGAGAGCAAGTAAAGTACCAATTCACTTACATGATAAAGTGAACAGATTACTCGACATTTTAGAACAATACAACATTATATCACCAGTAAACAAAGAAGAACAACCAAAAGGCAACACATTTATCAACCCTGTTATCATTCTAGCTAAAGGAGAATCATTAAAAATCGTTCTCGATGCTAGATACCTCAATTCACTTATAGATGAATCAAAATGTAATTGGCCCATTGAACCAATACAAGTTATTTTAACAAAAATAAACGGCAAATACTTTACAACCGCCGATATGAATAGTGCATACAATCAAATGCCACTAGATGAACAATCACGACGTTTAACACAATTTGTTATCGGAAACCAACAATATGAATTCAACCGCTTATTCTATGGAATATCCATAGGACCAGCAGCATTTTCAGCTTTTATGAGCAAAATTTTTAGACCACTAATACTCAAGAAAAACGCAATCACCTATTTAGACGATGTTTTTATGCAATCACAAACAAAAGACGAGATGTTCATTGTTTTAGAAAAATATCACCAAATACTTCAGAACGAAAATCTGAAGGCCGCCCCCGATAAATCACACTTCTTTTTGACAAGAGTTAAATTCTTAGGACATAATATAGAAAGAAAAACAATCACTCCATTGAAATCACGTATAGACGCTATTCAAAAACTCCAACCACCAACAAATAAAAAGAAAATCCAAGAATTCCTTGGAATGTTAAACTTTTTAAGTAAATATGTTTATAAAATGCAATTATATCTACGACCATTTTATAACATCCTTAGACAACAAAATAATTTTGAATGGAACACAGAACATCAAACACGATTTGAAGAAATAAAGAAACTTTTAACTGAACAAATTTCAAACACAATTCCAGATTCAAATCAACCATTTTATGCAATGTGCGATGCTTCGAACTTTGGCATCGGTGCAGCACTATTACAATCACATAATGGTACAAATAAAATGAACCTCATATCAGCAAATTCTCGATTATTCACTCAAGCTGAGCTACGACTCTCAACTCTAATGAGAGAATGTACAGCCATAATATATACACTGACAGAATATGAATTTCTGATACTTGGATCAAAACACCCCACAGTTTTATTCACAGACCATAAACCAATCATCTTTCTTTTTACACAAAAGTCTAATCCAAACCACCGAGTTTACAGATTTCAACTAATTCTAATGAAATTTCCAAACTTACATATAGTTTGGACTGCAGGAAAAAATCTTGCATTACCAGACACCTTAAGTCGAAATACACCACCTGAATTACTTACACGAAAAACAACAGTTGAAATACCCAAAAACATAAAATTCTACCTTGCAGAAAACGAAACATCACCCCGATTGGAATGCAAATATGCAGTAAAAACTGATATTGAACAATCACAAATAAATAATTTACAACATTTCCCACTTTATTTAGATTGTCAAAATAATCATTATGAAGTTGATCTACTAGGAACATCAACTTTCAAACCAATCCCATATTCTCAATGGATAAAAAATAACACCCAACAAAAACGAACAAAACAACACCCGCCTAAGAAAGAC
Source organism: Symsagittifera roscoffensis (assembly GCF_963678635.1). Taxonomy (NCBI): domain Eukaryota; kingdom Metazoa; phylum Xenacoelomorpha; order Acoela; family Convolutidae; genus Symsagittifera; species Symsagittifera roscoffensis. The sequence continues at coordinate 11,703,235 of NC_087069.1, forward strand.
CATTTTCCACTAATTGAAAAAGAAGATTTAACTGATAAAATAAATTTATCAGGACCACAAACAAATGATTCAAAATACACAATAAATCAAGTTTTTGACCTCCATGACCCACTTGACACAATACCCTTATCTAAATTAGAAATCGAAAACATTTTTCTCCCCCCAACAGAAACAATTACAATTTCAACACTGAAACAATATCAAAACCTTGACCCAGTAATTCGACAACTGAAATCATGGCACAAATATAAAACTAAACCTATCAAAGCAGATACAACTATTTTAGGAAACAAAACACTCCTCCGATACTTTCGCAAATTTAACAACACAACAATTAACGAAAATACAGACCTTTTAGAGTATAACCTGAATGAATCTACAGTTCCCTGTCTCCCTTTAAGTATGATTCTTATAGCTTTTAATATTTCACATACGCAAAATATTAAAGGACACTCTGGATCAGAAAAAACATATTCAAATTTTATACAAAATTTTTACTTCCCAAATGCACCAATTTGGATAAAAGTACTATGCAATGACTTTATAGTATGTCAACTAAATAAACCTTACCCAAATCAAAAACAAATAGCACAAAAACAAGATTTTAAAGGACAAAGCTTGTACTTTAACCATCGTATCTCATTTGATACCAAAGGACCAATTTCACCCTCATCCGAAGGAAACTCCTACATTATGGTAATTGTTGACGCATTTACACATTATGTAGCACTTAACCCAGTACCACATTGTAACGCTTATTACGCTTACACAACACTCTATGAACACTGGATAGCAAAATTCGGACTACCAGAAATTTTAGTTACAGACAACGGTACAGAATTCATAAATAATGAAATTATCACACTATGTCATTTATATAACATTAAACACAAACCACGTACATCTCATGCACCTTGGACAAACGGCTTAGTCGAAGGTATGAACCGTTCATTACAAGAATATCTTAGATGTATCATCAACGGAAATGATACAAAATTTACCGAATGGTCAGCAGATGTAAAATTATTTCCCTTAGCATATAATTCACAAATTACGACAACTTTAGGAATGTCACCATACGAAATGGTTTTTAACCAAAAGCCACGCAAACCAATAATGTTTACAGCAAATTCTCATAAAAACGCACAAGGTTATTGTCAACCAAATAAAGACTCAATTTGTTATAACCTACCTTTACATACACACGATGAAGATCATTTTCATCACCCACAAATTCTTAAACTAGCCTCCGGTACACACACCGAATGGATTCTAAATAGAGATAAAAAACACAATGAAATTTATCAAAAAATAACAAAAAAGTTATTACAAAGACAAAACATTAATGAACAAATCAATTCACGTTTTACACCAGCCTCCGAATTAAAAATTGGAACATTTGTTTTAATACCTAATTTTAATACTCAAAAAGGAATTTCTAAAAAATTACAACCCCTTCGAAAAGGACCATACCAAATAATTGCAAAACCCACTGATGTCACATATAAAATTACCGACTCAAACAAAAAAGAAATCGTTCAACATCGAAACAACCTATTACTTTATTACCCAAAAGAATACGCACTCCGCGAATTAACTCAATTATATTCTTTCACAGGATTAAAAATCATTCAAAATGAACCACATCTGAAAAACACAGAACAAAATGATAACCCCACCGAAAATCAAAACACAAAACCAAACGCCACCAAAAACAATACACAAAACCATAAAGAATCCCCAAAACAAAGAAAAAATAGAAAAATGACCGAACAAATAATACCCCAAGAACAAATCGACAAATCAGAAAATCGAAAAACAACAAAACTCCGAAATCAACCACGTAAAAACTATAAAATATTCATCCCCCAATCTAAAATTTTAAAGAAAGTGGAATTTCAAAAGTAAATTTAACATTATACTCCACAATCTTGAAACCTCCGAAACATTTTTCATTTACATTTTTCAAAATAACATGCTGACAAGTACGCAATAATTCTAGTTCAAAATAGACCAATAGGATTCATCCAATCCGTCACTTTCTCTAACTCAAACTAAGACCAATTAGACGAATCATATAGAACTCCAGGCACATCTATAACTATAACCTTACGACCTCCAGGTCAAAAATAAGCAAACCACTCCAACTTGACAACTAAAATAAATATCACCATAATACCGTACCCCTCCCTTATCTAATAACCCAAAGATCAACAATATTTCCCCAACTCAGACCACGAATACCCCCAAAACAAATTTGTTAACTTAGCCTAAAGTAACAAAATGAACATTTTAATTAGCCTAAAGTATAAAAATCTCACCATACCCCGGATCATTTGACAAACAAAAATAAAGAAAAAGACGACCTCCCGATCACCATAAAAATTGCCCCCAACAATTTTTTACAAAACTCAACCCACTTGTCAAAAAACTAATAAATAATCCGACCACACTAGAAAATCGCCTCGAACAGCAAAAAATATTCGACCAAGAGATCATTTCTTAAATGCTCTTCTCTCAATCAGTTACTCAAATACTCATAAATTTTAAACATTTTTTTACAATACTTGAAACCTTTATAATATTTCTTTTTGATATACTTGAATCTTTTCTAATAATCCTAATCATTTTTTGTAACATTTTTTTAATTTTCTACACTATACTCGAACTATTCCTCCAACTTTCCAAAACCCTTGATTATATCCACAGGTACGATTCATATAACTTGTCTAAATGATACGAAAAATTTTCAGTAGAACTGATATTTTTTTATTGTTTGTAATTTTCATAGCATTCTTATCATCCCTCATTTTGACAATATGTAAATGTATAAAGAAAGCAATCTTCACATTTGCCCTAGCAACAATCCTTCTAATTCTTTTTTTGGAAGAATATTATAATAAACATAAACCTTCCCACTAAAGTAACAATTCAAAAATCCATCAAAAATTGCTACCCAACAGTCACAGAATCAGTCTTCACCGACATCATCCCAAGATAACCCAACACCACCTACAACTACTCAAAATCCTCAAACATCTACACGAATTTCTTTTCAAGACAATCCATACACTTTTGAAGAACGACATGCTCGTTTATCAGAACCACTAGAACCAGTTCAACGACAAGCACCTCTAAGCGAACCAACATATAACCTATACCCAACACTACCACAAGAACTAAGTAGAATAAGAAATCCTAGTCAAAACCAAAATACAGTCGAAATAAATAGACAAATTATACATCCTCGACGAAACAGAAATTTTCAAACTCCCCGAGTTCATTTTGATATACCTCAATCCCCATCACAAAACACTCCAGAAAACCCCATTGGTATATTACCAGAAACCCCTACGCTTCTTTCACAACGTAGCACCTCAAGCCTACCATCAGATTACTTAGGTTCAACACCAACATCTGAACAAATACGTGAAAATCCCTTTAACCCCCCAAACCAGGCATCACGACTACCATATTGGACAACACATTCATTTACACAAGGTGAATTAAATTTAGTCAATAATCCAATAGATATTTCTACGGATACAACAACATCCTCATCACTACCAGAAACATTATCACTACCATCAACACCATCAATAAGCCAGATTTCACCACCACCTTTTAACTTAAATTTTCCAAATAATCTCGACGCCAGATATCGAGAACAATCATCAATAAATATTCCTTTAAGACTAGATTGGAATACATTTACAGCACCTCCACCATTATTTGGACAACATCAAGAAAGTAACCGCCTTCATAACTGGGCACTTAATAGATTACAATATCGCCAAGATGTTCACAACGATATCCGTGATCACAATATTCAAATACTCCAACAAAACAGTTTACAATTAAAGTTTGAAATCACAGTTAAGTTAAACAATATTACCCAACATCCCTACCCATTAAACCCACCTAACATAACAGCTCAATCACTACCACCACCGTTTATAACTACTGAAGTAATATACAAATACGACAGATATACCAAAAACACAATTGGCTACATTACATTTTATAATCCATACTCAGGATTATCATACACATGTATATTCTAAAATTATTAATTTTTCCCCAACTCCTTTTTCTAGTAATCTCAAATCAAAACATAAACCCTTCCCCTCGTACAGGACCACAAGATTTATTAGTAACACATTACGATTGTGAAGAAAATGAACAAAAAACACTACATAAATATGCAATAAATCAAGTATCACAATGTGAAACAGAACCACAAGCTATAGAAACCACAGATGTAATAGCAACACTCTATTCAAAAGCCCGAGCAACAACAGTTACAGGTTATAAATTCACAGCAACATTTTCCGAAAAGAAAGTACATTGTTCACAAGTCTCGAACGGAAACAAAAACCGACTTGACCATGAATCATTCTATCAGAGTAATATAGAACGTCTTTTACATCTCAATCCCGACGATTGTAAAAGTGAATTACTTAGACTAAACATCACACAAAATAAAAACTCCGCAAGAAAGTTAGTTAATTTTCAAGTTTTTTCAGACTCTGTACATCAATCACAACTTGAAAGACACCAAGGACATATAAAACTAGACGAAAAATACCCGTATAACGGCGCACACGGACGATTAACCTATGACCTACACGATAAACATTGGATACCACACATTGGTATAAATGACCCATCAAACTGCAAAGCAGACACAAAAAATAAAGGATACCAAGAAATAATGTTTTTCGATTGGAAAATACAACTCGAAAAAATACAACTAACACGAGATTTATCAGATAATACAATGATCTATCAAGGAATCCGATTACCTTGTAAAAATGATCAAGGTTATTGCGACCCTACAACGAGAACACAAGCAACAATTGTTTGGTTCCCCGAAGATACATGTACAACATTTCAAGTAGCAAAAATACACGCTCGTATGATAAAATTTCACGAAAAATATTTTATACAATCAATTCCATATGAACAAGTCCATCCATCACGAAAACTAAGTTCTAATTTTAGAAACATAGACAATATAGAAAATAAATTGACACGTTTTCAAATATATCAAGAAACAGAACTTGCATGTAAATACAGGAATCCACTTCACAGAAAACAATACTCTGAAATATTAGTTGAATACGAAAAAGGATTCGACATGACCACTGGAAAAGTAAAAATCGACCCATATGCCACAGGTCATCCTCCAAACGAAGGAACATCCTATATACCAGTTAATTTTGAAAAAAGCAACGGACAACCTGGTGGACATCTAAAACCCCATGACACCAGAAGCACACGCTTACAAGAATTATCACTAATGAATACTACATATTTCGGTAATATCCACTATGATATTCATTTAGATATGAAACTAGATTATACAATTAGCCGAATTTTTCAAGAAATGTCACTCTCCGAATTAGAAACACTACACCAACTATGCGAATTAGAACGAACACAAATATTACAATCACTTGCACTAGCAGTATTAAAAATACCCTATGCAGGATACTTATTATCTGGAAATAGATCAAATTTTTTGGACTATGAAGGAAACATCTTATGGTTTTATACTTGTACTAAAAAAGTATCACCACTATACGTTTTTGAAGATAAACGATGTTATAAAAGAATCCCTATCTATTATAAGAATAAAGTACATTTCGTGGATACACTTTCACGAAGAACCTATTTCTGGGATACCGCAGTCCCATGTGGATCAGAAAACAGCCACAATGTAGTACAACTAAACCCTGATGAAAATAAATATTATCTTCTCACTCCATATCCCACATTAATGCAATCACTCAAAAAATTTTCACCAGAAAGCATTCGCGCTATTGCTCGAAACCCAAATATAGACTTACAATCAATAGGAATCTATTCAAAATCAGATATTCAACATCACATTAGAACACAACAATTCCAAGAATTATTAACACAAATGGACACTATACAAAGACAATCAATAGACCAAAATTTACGCAAACTTGCAGAAACCGCAGGATTTGCCGATATCTACACGCAAGACTATAGCGGATATTTTAAAGACATTAAAGATTATATATATCTAAACGGTGAAAAATACCGTCCCCAAGATATATCACCAATTAACATTTTTAGCTTTGTTACACTCAAAAATGAGATCCTCGATTTTCTAGGATGGCCCTACTACATCTTAGAAAAATTGACTATTTTATACGCAATGTTTAACTTTATTGGATTTCTTTTCTCACTCTTAAAAGGAATCTATAACACATGTGCTATACACACACAAGTCAATAGACAAGCAAGTGTAGCACGCATACTCTTTGCAGGATTTTTTGGAATCTTTTCTACATCTATAAACAAAATTCTTTTAGACGCACAAATAAAAGAATATAACACAAAAATAGCAACACGACAAAATACATACGACGAAGAACATAACAATGTAGACATAACGCCAACGGCACCACAATTACCACCCCTACCAAATAACCATCCACTATCCCTAGTACCACGAAATTTTTGAAATTTAGCCATCACACATAATCCAAATTTTCGACTCACCACATCACAAAGTCCCATCCAACATATATTGACACACCAGTCACAAGATGATAATACTTATGAACAAATTATTGAACAACCCCATACCACCGCTTTTCAGTCTCAAAATAATCATTTTTTTAGCCCACGATGAGCCGCCAACTTGGATCACTACACCGATCAAATTCCCACCCAACCAATCTTACCTCTCCAATCCCAATAATACCACTTTTTGCTTTTCCGCCACCCGATTTTCCATCTAGTAATGTAACATCAGGCATGAATTCCGACACTAATTCACACATCTCAGTTTTATATTCCATCTCACAACTCAATAACCCGAATATTGAAACCCCCGATGATTTTGCCAACTCAGAACCATCCCCATCCAATAATTTTCATAACTCTTCTAAATTTTCTCAACCCCCTTTTCAACCCATATTATCCAATAACCCTGACCCAATCACTTCCACACCCTCTTATGCTTCCCAAGTTACCCCAACCTACTCCTCACTTCATTCTGACCAATCATCTCATTCTCCAGACACCCCCCGAATCTCCCCAGAGCTAGATAATTTTATTACCCTTCAACAACAACCCTACCACCTCCATACCCCAACAATAAACCAAATCTCCTCCACAATAAATTCATCCAACCCCCCTACCCCTACACCCTCTTCAAATTATACTGAATCATTAGCACCATCATACACATCAACTGAATCTTCACTAAACACTAATAGAGCTTACCGCACTTTTAAAAGAAAGTTCCCCAACCATCCTTTCCCAGAAAAACCAGGAACAGCCCGTGAATACATCAACCACCCCAAGCATACTAACACAAAAGAATTTTTAGCCATCACCTTACCCTCATTCCCACAATACACCTTAAACACCCCCCACGACACTAACGAAACACGCAACTTTGTAGATGAATACGTTTTAATGCCCACTCTCTCTTGGACCTCATATTATCATTTTACTAACCCTCTTTGCTTACCTTTATCTAACACTCACATCGATATAGAGCGAAATACGGACATGCTATATCGACTCACTACACCACTAACCGCTAGACAATTTACTTACGTTGGATATAAAAAATCACTAAAAACACACACTGCACCTAGAGCTAACGAATATACACTCGAATACTATGATCACAACATCATCAGAGCTAACCAAGATCAATTCTTAGACGACGATCGCTTCGCTAATCCACAAATTACCGAGAAATTTTTCATCAAGACACCATATATATTTACACTAAACATCTTCGACCGAAAGTTTGATCACATTATTTCAGAAGCACTAACAGACACACAAGCATACGAAAGTTTTAAAGAACGCTTCCAAATATTTTCACTAACCTTTCATTTCCTTGCACCACACGAAAGAGATTTACACTGCTCACACGATATTATGTTGCGCACTAAACAAACCCACACATATAGTTATTATCGCTTCATCCAAAATCACTTTGACCTACACACACCCTCTAGACAACCACACCATCGTTTTCAATTCATTAATTCCAAATACACTTCACCATTTTTCCTAAATTTCACATATTGCATTAAAGATACTAACCTTCATGGTATTCTTCGCAATTATGATCCCATAACCCAAATGTACATCTTCTGTCCCATCACCAAGACCTTCAACGCCGAAGAATCCCGACCCTTCCTTATCCCGCACGAGTTTGTACAACCTATAGAAATCCCAATTTTAGAATTCATCCACAACACTAAATTCAATCACAAATTATATAATCTAATCCAAAACACACCTTATGAGTTTGCAGTTGGCACTGAAGAACTAACCACTATTAAGGCACTTCAATTGCTTTGGCCACTGCTTCAGACTAAAAATATCATCCGCATCTTAGCTAAACTACTAACAACTTCCGATCTCATCCACGACATCTTCCCCCACGGTTTTTTCCCCGACGACTAACAGGTAAGTATGAATTAAATGAATATTACTAACTAATTACAATATTAAAAACTCACCATACTTTATCCATGTTTTCTTTAGATTTTTAGCCTTCATCCGACAATCACCTACAAACACCACAAAAGACAAATAAAAATCGCAAATTTCATCAAACAGATTTCAAAAATTCTATTAATCTCTTACACTTATAAATTTATAAATTTAATACCAATGCAGTAAATTCATTTCTAAAATTTCCCCCACAAGCAGTAAATCTAATTATGATGAAAATTTGTAACTTAAAATTCGCCCATAACTAGCAGTAAATTTCCAAATTCTATGCAGTAAATTAATAAAATGCAATTGCAGTACTAACCTTTTGATATTCTCATTCATTCGCACAGAAATTCTATCCACACTCGCACAGCTCGCCCACGAAGAATTGTTTAAAATAATGAATTTCAGTTTCAAGTTTTCACACTCAACAACTCTAACATATAATAACATGTTTCAAACCTTCCTTTAACCCGGTTGGAAAGGAATCATATACTAAACAAAACTAACCAACGCAGCTTACTAAATACCACAAATCATAGAATAACAGCATGACTAAGAAAAGGAAACCAACGGTACCCAAACCGGATTAACCCAGTTTAAAACTGGATAATTTATTCTTTTGAAGACTATTATAAAGTCTAAGAAAGAAATAATAAAACACAAAAAAGTCGAAAGACAAACCCATACCACAAACAATTTGATTTTTGGAAAAAGGACATAACCAACAAGACATAAGAAAAACCACAACAAACCCAACATAAAACGTTGTCACATAACAGGACCCCTCACAAAAACCGCATGAAATCATACTCCCACTCCTGGCCTAACCCACCAGGAAGGACGTCCTGAGCATGCTCTATAGCCGGCCTAACCCACCGCGCTACATCCACGCTTTGTGACCACACCTCTATTTTTAATAAGAGCTACTCAAGTGTGAGTAACTCTTCAAAATAATTGAACTAAAACAAAAAGCTTTTGTGAAAACAACTAACTAAAATCATAATTAAAAAATATTAAACTAATAAATGTTTTATAAAATGTAAATTACATTATGCAATACATAGATCAGAATACAACACCAAGGACGAACATCTAAAGACAAAACGACCCCACTACACTCGAGAGAGAATGGCCAACCACAATCGATATGCCACTCACAATCACAACTCAAAGGATTTAGAGTACGACTTGACTTCGCAGAAAAGGACTTCATTGAACTAGACCAATGACCACCTCGATGTTCAAGTATACGTACAGATCCGAGTAACCAGGCATCCCCTCCACGCACAATCTCCACGCCATTCCCAAATTAGATCAGACACAAAAGAAGTTCTCCACGCAGAACAGAAAAACCTGACATAGCAAACCATTCTGAAATCAGATTTGAGTTTGTTGCAAAGACTTAGTCGTTGTCACTAGAAGACACAACGTCTTATGTCTCTAACTCCAGCTTCCTGGAACTTCTTTAACAAAGAGGAAACAGAAGAAATATGATGTTTGCCAAACACCAACGTCCATCATCCATCCTTCGAATTGCAGAAGAACTATTCTAAAAAACTCTGTAAAACCCGGATGGGTGGAACCTGATCTAGACTACATTTTATGATTGGATAATTTAGATATTTTACCAATGTAAAGTATTTAATATTAACCAATCATGATCCATCTAACTAACAACCCACTTATTTGTAAGTGCTGAAGTTACTTGTAATTTCAGCACCAGAGAGATTTGAATTTAACTTAGAAATTAGTTGGACTCTCCCGAGCACTTCAGCAACCGCAATAAACCAGTATACCCTAGATCTATTGAGCCTAGCAGAGACTAGTTAAACAACCTGAGACTAGATAGTATAAGAGTAAGATTAGGATCGGTATTAGACTAAGAAGTTGCACGAATCTATCCGGCCGAAAATAAGATAGCGTGACGAGCAGACGGTGTACCCTATCCGAAATTACTCTATGAGTTAACCAACTCGGTCATAACTCAGATTTCCGTTTTCCTTCTGGGTCGCTTGGTTCAGATAATTTCAGAGGCTAGGCGCAATCAATGGATCTCTTTCGGTCAGTTTCCGCAAAAGTTCAGATCGTTCGGCGGGCGACATGTGTCTCTGACACCACTCGTTGCCAGCCTCTACTAGTGTTTCCAGTGTTGCTTGATTCTGTCTTCTGTTTGGGTTTTTTCAGTTCGAACTTCAGTTTTGAAACTTTTTGTCCATCTGGTATTGCCTTCAGTCTGCTTCTGGAATCCGATTGATCGCGCATTTCTTCTCAAGTCAGCATATTTCAATAGAGATGTTCCGGAACTGAATTAAACAACTTATCTTTTGCCATAGAGAAGTAACTGTTGGGTTTCCGACCACATAAGGATTAGAATGCGATTTACATCGTACACAGTTTCCTTTTAATTGCTTGGATTCAAAGTTCAACTAAGCCACGACCTCGGTGGTATCCTACTGGGTACAAAATTGAGCTGAATATTTTTTCATTGCAAAAAATCATAAATGTAAAAGTTAAAGAGTAATTTTGATCAGTTTGAACTGATTTTAATGTGCTTTGCTATGCCCCTTTGTATAGATTCTGCAAGAAAAATGATTGTTTATTCTGCTTCCGTATATCTTGTGATTAACGCTGAAGGATCTATTGAATGCTACCAAAATGTATAATTTTCCCCTCATTGTCAAATTTGGTTCTGCGAAGTCTAGTCGTAGTTTAATATTTGGACCAGTGAGTTCTGGTAGCGGTTTCGAGGAATCAATTGGTTTCGCCGATTCAAAGTTCTTACCATAGAGTGAAGACCATCGATAGATCTGACATAAATCAACGATCTCCAGGTGTTTTTGTGGCCATGAAGTTTACGTAGCTGCGTCAACCTTTGGCTCTTGGCCAGGGTGAATCCGGTGCAAGCGATTCATTATTGCGTTCTTGAGACTTATCGTGATTGCCGCTTTGTTGTCGATAATCACTAATTACCGTGAAATTGTCCCTGAAACTCAACAGATATTTCTACAGTCGCAAGATTCCTTCGCGATATTTTCTTGGAGGGGCAAGGGGCATCTTTTGACGGCAGTTCGCCCAATAGATCGCCTTCCTGTAGGTCCGACAGACTCGTTTTGAATGACTTCTCGTCTTTTTAACAACCGGATGACATCCCACATCAATTTTATTGACTCGTGATATCATACAATGCAATCTTGCGGTTTTTTAAAATTGTTTTCAGTCTCAGTGATGCGAGTTTTTTTGCGCGAATCTTCAGAACTATCTGCAATTTTTTAGGCGACATGGTTGCTAATCTTTTTCTTTCTAATTTTCTTGAACATGATTTCCGGTAATCTTTCAAAGTTCCTCCCTCTCTTATTCGAAGTTACTGCTAAGCTGGCTAACTTTTTGGAAATGGACCGCAAATTTAACTTATCTGATGACACTTTTGATGGAACTGAAAATTTAAAATTGTTTGGAAATTGTGATATGGGATTAGAACTAATTGAAATTTGTAAACTAGGATTAGAGTTAATTGAATAGTTGCTTTTGAAAATTGTTGAGTTTGAGGTTATTATTTTGAAAAATAAGGTCCGAGACAATGACCTTTGGATAAACTCGGTTGAGCTCAATTTGCTGCTCTCTCGTTGGTTAAAAACTTTCACCATGCCGTCTCCCGGTTGACGACAATTCTTCACGTTTTGTGCATAAAAATGCAAACTCGACTCTCATTGGCTGAGATTTCCAATCACATGCTCGCCGTCTTCTCACGGTAATTTTTGAACTCGAAGGAACAAGTTTGATTGGTCAAAATAATCGTTCATAATTTTGCCACACTGGCGCTTTTCTGAAATTCGGTCGGTAAGAATTTGATAGGACGAGAAAAATCTCTTCTGAGTTTGCGACCTCTTGTGCTGAGTAAACATCGTCTCCAGGTACAATCACGTTAATATTTTCATAAATGTCGTTTCTAATAGCTTTGTTTGCTTGATAGATACTATGACAGGCTGAATCAAAATTCTTTATTGTTATGGTAACAAACTGTTCCGCAAAATTACAGGTGAGGGTGCATATTATTTGGGATCTCTCGATAGATAGTCGGCTATACCACTTTTTCCCCTGCAGTATGCAAAAATGTATAGTCGAAATGCAACGTCAACTAACTGGTTGATCTTGATTGGTATAAGCTGTTCCCCCTGTTTTCTGTAAGGGCCGATTTTTTGACCTCATGATCTGTAAAAGTGTGGAAATGATTTCCTAGTTTTTTTTTTAAATTGGCAAGACCATAACACTGCTAATCATTTTAGTGAATCGTATTGTTTTTCTGCTGAATTTTATTTACAAATCCCGATGTGAATGATATTGGGGCCCATATCGAAACATATATTTACATATATATAGTAAATAAATTAATAGTCATTGCATCTCAAAATCTTGAAAAAAATTTCACGCAATAGCTCTCCTCAGAACTAACATGCACACGCTCAGTTTTGATAAAGAAACACTCTATTGTAATTTTAGATTAATAACTTACATCACAAAAAAACCTTCTAACTCAGAAGTTTTTCTTAATTTTTTATAGACATATTTAGTTTGCAAACAAATGAAAAGAAAATCAGCGTTTTTTGCAACCTTGGCTAATTTTGATTTACTCCTAGAATATTTGTATATAAATACTTGGCTATACTTATAGATAGAAGACAAAACTGTAATTAGCTAAAGTGTAACAGAGAAAAAATTAAGCTGAAATAAAATTAAGCTGAAATAAAATGGGTGTAGAAAATGTATGTACATAGCTGAAAGAGTTAGTGAAAACCGTATGCTACTAAACCCTTGATATCGGTGCCGCGTGTATAAAAAAGGGGCCATGATTGCACGAGAGATCACTATGAGCCAAAAACTGCTCGTTCTACAAAATCCATATGAAAAATGTGAACAAATTTATTTTCAATACTTTGCTTTGTAACGCCACTCATTTAGCCAGAGTAGCACGTTCAGCAATTATAACGATAAACTCTTTGAGAAGCGGAACGGAAAATAGTGGCTCTTTTACACTTCCACTCTGTCAAAACTTCTATTTATAGATTTGTCGAACGTGCTACAATAGCTAAAAACGTGATGTTACAAAACAAAGTAATTAGAATAAAATTGTTCACAATGGTTATTTTTTTCACAATGTCAATTTTAATTGCGTCATCATAACGTTTGAAAATTTTTTCAAAAAAGACATTGGAATGTTTGGAAAGTAGAAAAGCTAATAAAATGTTTTGGTACTCTTTTCAAACTTGAGGATACTAATTGTAACAAGTTTTTTTTTTTCAGTATGGCTTCAATATGAGTTTCAAAAACGAGTTTCAAAACGAGATAAAAGTGTAAGAAAGGCTGTTCCTAATATGTATAACCAGCATTTATCAAACGCCACATAAAATTAGAAATCAAATTTCGAAAAATCTTGGAAAAAATTATCTTGAAGTGCACAGGGTTTGTGCTCAGATTTTTTAATACAATTTCTGCATGCAAACGTTTTTTGTGTGTATAATGTAGGCCTGAGAAACTTTCTTTTCTGTTTTTTAAGTGGCTTCTTTTACTTGCACATCATTTGCCTCATACACATCATTCGGCTCTCAGTAATTTTATCTGCGTGTTTGGGTACAAGACAAGAGGATTATGAAACAAAATAGTTTAGGTAGCGTTATAAGTGTTATAAGTATATACTTAGACGCGAGGCCGAACTTTGCATCAGTTGCAATACAACGCAACCCTAGCATTGCAAGCTAGCCAAAAGAATATGAGACGATATTGACAAAATCGAAAAAATAAGACAAAAACAAATTTCAGAAAAAATAGTCATAAGACCAAAACCACCAGCATCAAATAATCAATCAGTTTTTACGCAGCAGAATCTAAGCCGACATTTAGTGGGTACCCATTAGTGGGCACCCATTGAGCTGAAAACGAAAACAGCCATAACAAAATGTTTTTATTATAAAAATCTATGGAGCAATTAGGATATAAAAATTTGAATTCTTGCAACAAACTACCTGAATTTTTTAAAATAATATTGACCGTTTTTTGCTTTTCAAGGGGCTCAAGATAAAATAACGAGACCGACAATGAACAAACCGAAACCAATTAGGCCGAAAAAAAATCTTTTAATCGAAAAAAAAAAGAAAATCAAGGAGAGTTTACAACGAAGTTTACAATTCAACCACCTGCCGACCCGAAGGGTCCCCCCTTTGTACTATTTTGAGATACCCATTTTGGCTGACGGACCCTCAAAACTTTCTAAAGGCGCCTTCAATATATACTAAGCGCGCGCCAAAAAAAACTTGATTTTTCGGTCAAAATTTTCAAAAAAGTGCTTAAAAACGCTTTTTTTGGCCCGTTTTTTCAAAATTTTGCCTGCGACGCAGAAAGTGTGGCCAAAACAGGGTCTTCTTTCTAAAAGACAGATTGTTCTGACTTTCAAATAAAAGAACATATTACTTGTGCTCGCTACGGTTTTTTCTCCGGACAAAACGAGATTCTTAAAATAACCATTTTAGCGGGACGATTTGAGGCATGCTTGTTTCTATAATTAAATCCTCACTAAAGGCTAAAATGTTCACATTGTGATTTAAATAACGTACGGGAGGGGGATTTAAGAAATTCTTAAGAAAATCGAAAGTATCCCGAGTCGAGATTTTTCGCCTAATTTGAAGCAAGTTTTGAGCAGTTTGAGCGGTTTTTTTAGACAATTACGCTCAAAATCTTGCTTCAAAATGAGCGGTTTGAGCGGTTTTTGAACGGTTTATCTAAAAAAACCGCTCAAAGACCTCGCAATATTTGAACGGTTTTGAGCGGTTTATCTAGAGAAACCGCTCAGAGACCGCTCAAATCTTGTGCGGTTTTTGAGCGGTTTTTTTCTATAAACCGCTCAAAACCGTTCAAACCTTGTGCGGTTTTTGAGCGGTTTCTTTTAGATAAACCGTTCAAAAACCGCTCAAACCGCTCATTTTGAAGCAAGATATTGAGCGTTATTGTCTAAAAAAAACGCTCAAACCGCTCAAATCTTACAAACTGTCCAGTGGTTATTTTGCTCGAGCATTTGAGAAAAGTCGCTCACATTGTTTTTGGTCAAGACATCGAAAAACTTTTGCTTGATTTGAGATCGGTTAAGCACTTTTTTAAATTGTAGATAGTATTTCAACTGCATCTTAGCGTGGGTTGACCAAAAATGCTTATCCTACAATTTCCATGTATGAAAAAATGCTTGTGCTACAATTTCGAGAAACCGTTCAAAAATCACCGCAAGAAATGAGCGGTTTTTGAGCGGTTTTTAAGCAAGATTTGAGCGATTTGAGCGGTTATTCCTAAAAAACCGCTCAAACCGCCCAAACTGCTCAAAGTTTGCTGAAAAACCGCTCAAACCGCTCATATCTTGAGCGGTTTTTAAGCGAGATCTCGACCCGGGATAAGAAATCTTAAGTCGAACATTTCTCAGTGGACTTCTAAGGACAGTCGGAGCGCAATCAGGTTTGCGCCCTGGAACAAGTTTTTCTTGTTTGACTATATTTGATTATTGTTTTACAGGGATGTGTTCTTACTGCTGCTCATTCCGTGTGCATGCTGCGGAGCTCTTGCCGCAGCTATCTCTGTCGCCGTCTACTGCATCCACAAAAACAGTAACTTCAACTTAAGATAAATCTAGGAGCAATTTATAAACACAAAGTTAAAATTGAGAAAAACTATAATCCAATTTATATCAGAAAAAATATATAGAATCTACGTGGATTTTTCAAAAATATCGAGGAGCAAGTTATAAACACAAAGTTAAAATTGAGAAAAATTATAATCGAAATCATAACAGAAAAAAAATTATTATCGACGTAGATTTTTTGAAATTTCATGGATTTCATGTCGTTGTTTTTGCGTAATTTTGATAACTTCACAGGGTAGCAAGATACAATTAATAGTTAAATGGTCAAAGCATAAAAAACAGGGAGTACTTTTTTATTGTACAGACCTAATTCAAAGAGATTTTTTTCTTAAAGAACTCAAATTTTGGAACTTTAGTTTAGTTCGCTGTACATATGTATCTTATTCTTTTGTTTCTGTCAGTTTTTGTTTTGAGTTTTATAGGCTGGTCAGTTCCTTTTGTTTCTGTTTTGGTTTTTATTTGGTTCCCTCACTTTCTTGGATCCGTCGGATCATCACCACGCCAAAATTTGTGACAGTTTTACGTCGATCTGCGTGGTGGCGTTTTGTCGTTTGTGCTTACTTCTGGAGTCCTTTCGATCGTATCATTTTCCCGCGTGGATCACTTTCCGTCGCCGTTCTCGTTTCCGCTTTACTTACCACTGTCGCCGTTGGCGTGCATGCTTCGTTCGCAGTGTCGTCTGAGTCGCTGCTCGATTCAGCAGTCCGTCGCTTCTTCTGTTTTTCCGGTGACTTTGTCGTCGTCCTTGCCGCTCGCTTGGCTGGTGCCTGTTTTTCACTTTGCGCCCTTGGCTTATCCGCCCCAGTGGTCAGACCGTCGGTTACATAGTCGGCAACAAGGTCTGCTGCTGTCCGCTTAGTGCTCGATGATGGACCTGCGACTGCGTTCAACCGTTCTGGATCTTATCTAAATGCGACACTGCTTCTTCGTAATGAATAGCCGTTTTTCATTTTTACCGTATGCGGAGTTAATTTTTCATTTTTTGGTCATGTTGTTTTTATAGCTGGCTGGGTTTTTGGATCGGCAGGGTCTGTTAGCTGGTACACTGTGTACGCTTCCTTGGGTGGCTTGGCTGCTTTGTGCCGCAATTCGGGGGAGCCTTGTAGTGGTGATGTTCGATTTCTCTTTCAGCTAGATCCTGTTTGTCAAAAATCCGGGGGCCACCGTGGTTTTGTGGTGCCATTGAGAGGTCGCTCCGCTTGTCCCAGTCCTCCATCCGGAAAAGTTCGTCGTTTGATCTCCCGCTCTTCTCGACTAAAGCACACAGTTTTTGGGTTAATACTTTATTCCAATTAAAATTTTCAAACTGGGACGTTTTACTAGGTTTCTCAGCACCGATTTTGCTTCTCTCCCGAGGTGTGCTTCATATTGAGTTAACTTTGTTTATTGTGAAAGACAAATCCTAAGGCGCTCAGTGCAATAATTAGCGGTTTGAATCGCTGTTCTTCTCTTCAGGTATGTTATTACACAAATTTTTAGCGAACCGATTGTTCTTGCTACCATAGCAATTGCGCGATGTTCTCGAACTGGAGATTTTAACAATTCAATTTTCCCGTTTTCTCAAAATTTTTGTGTTTTTTGGAGAAGAACCCAGAGGCTTGGTGCATGTGAAGTTTTCTACGGTGTCCGTTAGTGGCTATATAATTTTTCAGGAATTTAGAGCAGACAGAGGTCAAAGGCCAGTGAGAAAATACATCGACGGCTATAAGGGCGTATTTTTTTCTTCCTTTTATGTAGCTAACTGGCCCCCAACGTTCCAATTGCACTACCTCGTTGGGTTCCGTTGTTACATACGTTTTTTCAAGATTAGCCCTGGCTATATCTGGTTCCAGATTTTTCCGTGCTTCTAAGCAGTCCTTGCAAAATTTGGCCGACGATGCCGAATTTCTGTGCATCATGGGCAACCAGATGTCCTTGGAGGCGGTATACATTTTGTCGCAGCCATGGTGGTAGTAGTGTAGTCGGTTAAATATCAGGGTCGCCAGCGCCTTCGGTATTACAGTTTCGCGTCCATCCACAGGCAGTTTTCTAGGACCGCGAAGTCTGTGAAAAGTAAAAAGTTGTCCATAATACTGTCTAGATTTGTGATTATTTACTTCGCTTTCCGGTTTTTGTCTCTGATTGCATCCCTAATGATCTTCAGAATTGGATCCTTCTTGATGTTCGCCCCACCGTTTTTAGAAAAAGTACGCCTGGGTGTTCCACTCTCCGCACCACCTTGCTGTCCGTTGATATCACTGAATCTATCCACTTGTCGGTGTTTATGAGTGGTTATGAGAGAGCGGAGAATTTAGAGGGAAACGAAATTGTCATGTTGAATTTCTTGAATGTTGTAGAATGTTGAGGCAGTTCTTCCTGGGGATTACTTCAATATCTGAATCGGAGCTGCTTGAGCCCAGTATTGAGACTGCATTAGAAAGGTGATTTAAGACTTAAGTGAGGTTAACGTTTCCTGACTGAATTGAGGCATTTATTATTGCTCTTTTTTATCCGGCTTATCTGGTGTTGAAGTTAAAAAAAGTTTGGGCCATATCGTTGCAGTTTGAGTTATTCAAAAAATTGACGCACAGAAAAGAAAATGAGTAACTTGCTTTTAGATCTTGAGAACGAAGTCTGTTTCTCCGTTTTCCACTCGTGCAAACATTACGCGATATGCAAAAATCATTTCTGCCATTGGCTAAAGTTTGCTCGCATGAATTCATGCCCTCAGCTGGCTCGCTTTGTTTACTTGATGTATTTGCATATTAACGGAAATTTGTGCTACCCTTGGCTGTAACGTAGTTTCATGTTTTTCTGCGCTCTATCGCTCCCTTTTGGCGCGTGTGTTCGGGAAATATCCTTATTTTTGACTTTTTATACTTTTTATGATTTCCGTTGGCGGTTTTAACACTTTATTTATCATGTTTTTCTATGCAACTGTAATTGTAGAGTCAGTTTGACTTTTAGGGGGCGCATCCGACGAGGGGTATCTTGATATACTAAACTAAAATTGATATAGGAATAATCTACCATCCAAATTTTTGAGCCGTAGAGATGTTCTATTTTAAAATCATAAAGCATAAATCTGTCGTATCATTGTATTTATCTACTGAAAAACTTTTTATTACCATTGGGCGAAGAAATTAGTAGCATAAGTAATACTTTGTGATCTGAGATGACTGTATAAAACGTCCGTAAACGTAATTTCTGTAAAGTTCTTGCGCCCATACGACGGCTAGTGATGCGTTAAGATATCTTGACGGAAATGATATAGGTTGCAAATCATCTTGGATGTTCTGTTTCAACATTGCGCCTAGGCCATAGTGACTTGCATCGCACACAATTCGCGTTCCCCGGTGTATCTCGAAAAGTTTAAGCTCAGTTTTGTTTGCCACTAATCGCTTAAAAGAATCGAATGCCGCCTCGCATTCGTTTTTCAAAATGAATTCGTTATTTTGGCTTAGAAGTTGTTTTAACGGTTCGTTAATTTCTGCAAGGTTTGGTAGGAACTTGCGTAAGCTATCCAGGGAACTCATTAGCAGTTTTAACTGTTTTCTGGTCCCCGAAGCTTTCAATTCATCTATCGCTTTTGTTTTTCGGATTATTGGTGTAATTTCGGTAAAGATTTTTTCGTGTTCCAGCCATTCGCAACTTGATTTTGCGAATTCGCCTTCCAAAGTTTTCATGACGCTTTTGCAACGTCGAATTTCTTGGAATTTTCTGTACAAAAAAAATGTGTTCATTTGGGTTCCTTTTGCCTGTGGGACCTCCTTTGTTAGGGTACCCATGATTTTTGAACCTCCGCGGGCGTCGTTGTAAGTCCATTCTGAAAGCTAAAAAAACCAGTAGACTTTCCCCCCACTAATGAGAAGTTACAGTGTTCGCTTGTTTTTGTTTCGAGATCTACTTGCCCGTACAGGTACGTTAAACCGAGAGTTGTAAAATAGACTTCCCCGTATTTTCTTTTACCAATTATTCGGCTTATTCCGTCCAATAATTCTTCTATATTGGGAATTTGATACTTGTTCTTGTGAACCTGCTTATTTAATTCTCTTGATTCAAAAGCAAGTTTTAAACTCCCATCCTTTTTCACAGTGATTACGATTGGGGACACGGAATGTTTATCCGAACGTTCTTCGAGTTTTACGATACGTCCCGCCTGAATTAGACGCGTTATTTCCCTCTCTACTTTATCCTGTAGACTAATGGGCACTCTCCGTTTTTTTTCAGTTGCACTGTTCTTAGTATGTCGAAGAAATCTGCCCGTACTTTGGCTTTTCGTATATGTCCTATTCTAGAAAACAACTTTGGAAACAACTTACAGAAGTCTGGTTGCCACTCATCCAACTCAAGCTCCTCCCGGCATTTGTGTTGTCCTCCGTCACTGTCATCACTCGATCCCTCTGGACCAGCTCCAGTTCCAGTAAACGCATCAAATTGCCCCCTAAGATTGATGAGTGGTTTCCTGCAATAATTGAGATCTTCTGATGAGTGACCCAACCATTGAGCTCAATCGTTGCTTGAGCTTTTCCAAGCATATGGATTCGATTGTTGTTTCAACCCAAGAATTCATTCCTTTCTGGAATTAAATGGATATTGGCTCTTCCCATGGCTCGTATTACTTCTGGCAAGCTAAAGATAGTAATCGGAGAGCCACTGTCAACCCACAACCACTTGTTTTTGCCACACATTTTGGCCAGGACTCTAGCGTTTTGAATTTTGATTTCGTTTACTCTCTGCTTACGTTTTATCGCCATTATCAAATATTTGCTGCACGCAGTGGACGAACCGTATTCTCCATCAATCTCATGAATCACCCATCCAACCGGTTGTTCTTGGTTATTGCTTTCCATACTTAGCTTGCTCCGGTGGTGTTCTTGCTCTTCCTGCACCATTCCAACTTGTCCTCTTCCTCTTCAATGGTTAGTTCCCGACATGTCCCACAGCATATCCTTCCGAAATCTCCTACTTTTCTGCATGCATTTCAAGTAGCATTTTTTGTTGGGCAAAAACTTAAATGTTCAAACGTAAAATTAGGAACATCGCAATTGTAGCATTTTTTTCGGGTTTGACCCCCTTGGTCCGTTTCGGCGTCCGCTTCGCCCTCGGTTTCGGAAATAACCTGTTCCCCGTCGAATATTTCCTCAATGGCTCCAACTTGATGTTGATATATGGCGCTGATGCCGCTGGCTTTCCCGTGTACGACTTGTACTCTCTATTCCCTCGTTCATAGGCAATCCTATTCACTTCTTCCGGCGTTTTTGCTGAACCCGATAACTCCTGCTGGCAATCCTATTCTTTCATGTTCATAATAATTATATCTCATACACTTTCCGCCGCATTTGTGAAATTGCACCGTCCCACCAGGGCGCTGAGTTCCAAGTGGAACCTTTTGAACGTTTCGTGCTCTCGTTGTTTGCGTCCATAAAACAAAACCCCCTTCGTGCGTCACGTTACGTTCACTTTTAAAAACGCTTTTAAAAACCCATGTAGTCCAACACTCGACGATTTTATGTCCACTCCAGATTGCCTGGCTTGAAAAATCCGCTGCGCTTTGTCTCCAATACAAAGATAAAGATTCGAACTAAGTTTCTTCTATTCACGTCCACCGGCAATGCGGGGACTTGGGGAGCTGTTAGCGTGGCAGCGAAGTAGAAGTCGTCAGGATCAATTTCGTAATTCGCTATCATCACCCCATGGATTTTCACAATCCATTCCACCCAGTAAGTCGTGGGTACAGTGTTATAGAATCCCAAAAGGAAACAATGTTCAATGGGCTCTCCCCCCGCTTTTTATCTGCTGACTGCGCTATGTTGAAGTAGGAAAAAGAGTAAAATGTTGAGAAAGTAAATTATGGTAAAGATCAACTGTATTATATCAAATTGAAAGCAAACTGCACATGTTATTTCAGGCGTCTCCAGACGTAGAAAGAACAGTGATTAGAAGAGAGACTGGTGGCCAGACATTCAAAAACTTTATATAAAATTAAACCGTATAAATTGTACCCCAATGTCAAGTTGTTCATTGTTACTAGTTTTGTCCGCCTAATTTAAATCAGCGCTGTAGTATGACTGCGACGGCCGTTTTGCCAATCTTGTCTCAGTGCTCACTGGAGATATTCACAGAAAAATTTGTTTTGCTAGGCAGCTTTTTGCAATCCGGGAACATTTCTAGAGTTTTCTATGGCGGAATTTACTATGGCGGAAATTTTCAAATATGAAGATGGAGTTTTGGAAAACTAAAGCTAAAAAATCAGGATAGAAATTATGAGATTCAACCAGTTTGCTATCAATTTTCCAAGTGAAATTCAGAGTATAAGGGAATATAGTACATAGATACCGAAAAAATTGACGTTTAAAAAATAAATCTTTTTTTGGCCCTGTGTTGCTTCTAAACGATCTCTCAAAAACCCACATTTTTCTAGTACTTTTCGGGAAAATGGGTTTTCACTTTATTTTTAGAACCTTAAGTATGTCATGTGGCATCCCGAAAAAAATATCTAAATTACAAGTTGATTTCAGAAAAGAAGAAACGAGAACTAAGTCACTGGCAGCGAGGAGCGGGCGGAACCATGGCTGGACTGATCCCCTTAAACTACACCTACCCTCCAGAACCGACTGCAGGAGAGCACCTGCATCCAGATCCACCGAAATACCAGGCTAAGCAGACTCAAACGTCTGATGAAGAGAAGACAGTGGCTGGCAAATATCAACGCATGGAATAATCTGGATGTGTGAACAAACAGCTGAACAGATTCAAATTAATTTGAACAAAATGGCAAATGATAACCATACTTAATAGCACATAAGGTTTTCTTGGGTTGTAAAAAACTCCAATATAATAGTATAAAAGAAAGAGTAAGAAAAAACAAAAAAATTATTGTGAAAACTTGAGATAGATTAAATTATTTTGTTATCAGTTGCCAACAGAAAAGCAGATAAACAGATTTATGAAAAAACTGTGCAAACTCCAGCTGTTGCAAAAAATTGTAAATATATTGTAAACAGATGTAAACATTACAACATTAGAAGAGGAAACAAAACGAAGATTTTGAATAACTTTTTTATGATTTTCTTGTTTCTTTGCATATCAATGATTTTCTTTTTAAGCTAGAACTCATCGACGCGCTCATCGATATCTAGGGATCAGTTGTTCAATTTATGTATTCAACTTATGAGTCGACTGTTGTATTCTCTCCATTTTGTGAGTCGAAAAAAGTCCGCAATTGATTGCGTTTGTTTTTTCAGATCTATGAGAACCTTGATCAAATGATCTATAGCTGGGTGACAAAGGTTGGTTCATCGATGTCCACTGCCAAGTTGATTAGTCAAACTATGTCTGTTATTGACTTTGTGCATCAAACAAATTCTGGTACGGTCTTCAATAGTTTGATCGATTTCTCCCTTTTCCCTCACCCTTACGTCGCAGTGCTTGCACAAAGACGAAGCTGCAGTTCGCAAACACAAAGAAGACACCGTAGAAAAAAGCTCTGAAAAAAAGCAATTTAAAAAAACAACGACAGCAAGAGAAATCAAACTTCAAATCGAAACATCAAATCGAAACATCGGACTAGACACTATTAGTCTAAGCTCCTCGCATCTGATCTGATCGATGGTAGCTTTAAAACAAGCTGACAATAGCCACCAATAAAACACGTAGAGAAATTGTTAATTTTTCAATGTTTTGAAGCAAAATAGTATCAAAACGAGAACTTTTATTTGCAAGGAGGTTTAGAAAAAAAAGGTGCATCAGAAAAAACACAACTATGCATGCTAACGCGCTTGTGTTTTGATCAACACTTTTTTACTCTTGAATTTAATGAACTGTTTTTTAAATGATTTTTTTTGCATCATTAAAAATTTAATACTTTTTTTCTTGAGGTACATCAATATTTTTCAACCAAATGTGAGCAAAAAATTCTAACCACTTGGGATACAAAAAAGAATGGCTGGGATACGAAACAAAATGGCTATGATTGAACCCAAATGAAAAGAAAAAACCGAAAATTGAAAGAAAAAAATCTTCAAAAACTCGCAACGACCCTTCAACACCGAATAGTTTTGTTTGTTGCCAACATATTGTGAGTAAAATGTTGACTATCGCTGGTAGAAACATACTCAACAGACTGTTGTATACAGAGGCGAAGCTGATCTTCACACCACTTGTGATACACAAATGATCGAGTATGACTGAAATTAAATCAAACGAAAAAATCAAAAATAATTAAACAAAAATCTTCAAATAAAGCAAAAAATCTCAAAAATAGTATAACAAAAATTGCAAAAAAGCCCAAATAAATCCCAAACGAAACTACCCGCATCATCAAAAACTTTACAAGGAGCTTTTGGAATACTTTCAAATTTTTCAAAAAAGTCATTTTTGCCAGAACTAAGCCGGCAAAAATAAGTTGAGAGTCAGTAATCTCAAGTAACTGAAAACAATCAGTTTGCGAAAATAAGGTCACAAAAGTCAACAGACGGCGATTGTACGAAAAAAAAACGAAATTCTTGTTTCCAAAAAAAACAGGTGCCGGCGGGATTCGATCCAATTTCCCTCTCAAGCAGTTTTGTTACTTCTACACCAGATGCGCCAGACGCTTAATAATTAAACTAAAATAATGCAAGAAAAAACAATCATAATAATTTATTTTAACGTGCACTATTACCCTTGCGTGCGATAAGCAAGGGTACTGCAACCGGGTACTAGATTTCTCTTCCCGAAAACAACTTTGTCCACAGGACTCATCTGGACTCATCTCTAGCTTGTTTCATAAGGTATTCAATTTTCGTAGCGTTCCTGGCCAACTTAGCCTGGAGGTAACGAACGTGCCTGGGTCGATAAAGGTCCTGGGTTTGAGTTTGACCAGGACCTTTTTTTTCAAACGGAAATGTTCAGTTTAAAAAAAATTGACGGCCAGTTATTTTTCTGCCTATCTTTTGTCGGCTTAGCTGTCCCATCTTGGAATAATTTTTTTTCTACGCCCATTTTTTAATGATCTCCTTAGTGTTTGATTTACGCATAGATTTTGTAATTTTACTCACCCGGACTTCATATTTCCTTCTTTATTTTTTTTTGCACAAAAAAATCCTCGGCGCAATTTAATTCGGCATTTATTTGTTGGTTCAATGATCTAGTTTTTTTGTCGTTTCAAGGAGAAACCATTTTGAGACTTTCCTTTGCCCTTTTCACGTTGGTTGTATTTTTACCAATCTGTTTGCTTAAATTTCAATTTTTTTTAAATTTGGAATATTTTAAAAAATTTTTGGACAAACTTTATTTTTTCTCAAAAACTTCTTATTTTCAAAAAAAATTATCATTTGAAAGACCGCTTGTTCCTTTGTGTGCCTGCATGCTCTCCTAGAGTTTTTTATCATTGACCCCTCTGTCTACAGCCTTCGAAAAAGTGTGGGGGAAAATTTGACCTGAATTTTTTTTTCGTTTTTCGGAAACTATCTCTCAAATATGAGTTTTTGGTTTTAATGGATAGAACTGTTTAGAAAAATTCCCTTGCATAACTGGCTAAGATCAATTTGTTTTACACATAAAGTTATGGCCCTCGGAAAAGTCAAGTTTTTGATTTTTGACGGTTATGTGGATCTTGTGAATTTTCTTGAAAACTAACTTCTCAAACTGATATTGTGAGTTCAATGAGATAACAGGCAATGGGAAGCTCCTCTGCATTAGCGGACACTAACATAAAGTTTTATAAAAGAAATTATTGCACTCTGAAAAGTCTAACTTTTGATTTTTTTACCGTAGTTTAAATTTTTTGAATATTCTCAAAAACAACCCTGCAATACCTGAGATTTTAGGATTCATTCTCAAAACGCGTTTCGTGAACTTCCTTTATTTATGCGACTACGCACAAATTTTTTGACTCCAAAAGTTTTGCCGCTCGGAAAAATAAAAGTTTTGATTTTGACCGTTCTTTAGTAAAATTTTTGACTTTTCTCGAAAATTACCCTGCCAAACCTGAAGTTTTGGGTTAAACGAATTTTAAGATTGCGTGAATCCCTTCTGAATAACGTTTCTGTATAATTTTTTCACAAAAAAAACCATGATTATCGGTATTGTCAAATTTTTGATGCGTTAACCGTTTTCTACTTTCTTGCTGACTATCCTGCTAAATCTGGTATTATAAGATTAATCAATTGAACAGGTTGCCGAAAACCTACCTTTCAAATAAGCAAGGCCCAGTTTATTTTTTAAAAATATTATTGCCTGCAAAAAAATCTAAGTTTTGAAATGGACGATTTTTTTTTGGAAACTTAATAATTTTACGCGAAAACTACCGGGCAAATTTTCAGGTTGTGTTCAATCGAGAAACCCGGCTTTGGAAATCTTCTCTTCTTGAGCGGCCAGAACCTGCTGTTTGCAGAAAAAATTCATGGCTTTGGAAAAGTCTTTTGAACGTTTGTTAGATCTTTCGACCGTTTTTCAGAAATTTTTTGATTTTTCTCAAAATTTACACAATCAATTCATGGTTTAAAAAGCTTTTGAAAGAACGAGATGCAATAAATTTTCCTGCAGAAGCAGCAATTCCCTAAACTTTTGTTACAAAAAAGTTATCTCCTTGTGAAAATTGATTGTTTCTAACTTTCTTACTCTTCAAACTTATTATAGTAGAGAAACAACTAATGATTTTATCAAAGCCCAATTTTTGAAATCCTACTTTTCGTGCCGCAATAAACACGTACCCCCAACTTCAGTTGGGTCTTTAATTGTTTTTTTTTAATCAAAACTTTAAAAAAATTTGGCGCACCTAGTTTTTTTTCAACATCTTAACTTTTTTTCGACTTATGTTTTTTTAATGTGTGTTGTATCAAAAGTGGTGCAAAACTCCGCTTCACCTCTGCAAAAAAAAATAATTTTTAAAGAGAAAAATTACCACTATAGAGCTCTTTGAGTTTCAAGAACTTTTACGATTGACATTTTTGTAGATAGAAAAGTACAGTTTCAGTTATGAGGAGAACAAATTCTAGATAGAAAAAATCAGGAACTAAACCTCCGACCAGATTACACGTCTCGTCTGCTTGCATCTGCTCAAAGTAGGTAGCTTGAAAACAGGCAACACTTGCCACCATGCTAAAGCGCTTATGTTTTGATTAACTCTGTGTAACTCTTCAACTTTATGAACTGTTTTTGAATATTTTTTTTTTGGCTAAACATTATTTCATTAACAGCAAGATCATGGTAAAACTTTCAGTTCGGAAAAATCAAAAGCCAAGAAGACATCCCACACTTAAAGAAATCCTTGCTAGTAGCAATTTCAAGGTAAGAACCATAGCCAAAAGCCAGCTGGAAAAGAACCAATAAACAAAAGCTAACAGAAAAAATTATTTAAAAAAAACACTTATCGAATTTTAAAATAAAACTATGTCCTTCAAGTTATTTGAATTTTTAGAACCAATTGAGAATACTGCATAAAGACACATTTTTTTTATTCACTGGGAAATCTGATAATTAAATTTCTTTTTTACAACTGGATGTCGATCAAGTTTGTTCGTGACCGTAACACTTTTGCTGATCGATTTCCCCATTCTAACAAAGGAAATAATGAACTTTAAGGGAAAAAGTCAAACTGCGAAAAAAAACACATTTGTGCCGGAGTAAACTTTTAAGACTGTTCCTTCAAAGAAAAACACAGCTCCTAAATAAGAGTCTGAACATAGTTCATCGACTCTTATAAAAAACTTGAACTGAATGATATCAATCTAGTCATGATATAAAGAAAAAGTAATACGTAGATAGCGGATAGTTGGTTGTCATCTGCTGAGAACTTTTTTTCTCCGAAGTGAGTAGAAAATGAATAAGTGAAATTTCTACATGCTAAGTTGATAAGGTTATCGAGGATAGTAAGATTGCTACAGGACGAGACGTCATAAGTCAAGAATTGTTCACACCGTTTACAGGCCCTCTAATGCTTGGCAGTTAGTTTAACTTACTTCAGTAAAAATTATAATTCGAACTTTTTATACCCATTTAACTCGGAGTCACAAATTACTATGTCAATCTCCATGCAATTAGCTGTTGTGTTGTGAAACGCTAAATTGTATTTAAAGCTGCTTATTTATCCAGCTTACTTAATTTAAGCAATTGACTTCCGCGATTCAACTTCAAAAACGCTATTTACAGGAAAATGACTCGCTACGGATTACACGAAACACTTGCTTCCCCCGAAACTAAGAAGCCTGCTTTTAAGGAAAAAAATCTGGTTTGTCAGCTCCAATTAAATTAAAACCTTACGCCCGATATGTTCGCTATCAATAACGTTTACGGCCTGTTGAACCTTATGCTCGTATGGTACCTAGTAAATCTCCGACTTCAAATTTATCGAACGGTTTGGCATGTTCAAAATTTAGACATTTATGGAATTCTTCTTGGCACGCGGGAGGGTGGGAATAGTGCTAAAAAGATCCCAGACCAAAATTTAATTTCGGATATTTTTATTTTTTGGGATCTAACTTTGGTTTGTAAAATTTAGGCTAAAAACTCAGTTCAGAACGAAAAAATTTTATTACAATAATTGGATTATTAACGTAATTGTTCCATCATAGCATATAAGAATCATCGGTACCAGCAGACTATTTCAGTTGTTCAGATCAGAAACCAGGTTAAATGCAAGTTGCTTATCAATCTATAGTTTATCAAATGCACTACCAATACACTCCTCAAACTATCTCTTTACTCTTTTCTTCTGCTCTCTTGCTTTCTTTTCACCAGTAGTACACAATTTGGGTTTGAGTTTGGGTGGGTTCAGTTTCGAAGCGTGCTGCTTTCTTCTACGTTTGAAAGACGCTTTCTTCTATATTGTCACGTTTGCATAATTTTGTAACCAGTCATGTTTTTATTCGTTTAGAAGGGAAATGGTTGTATCGTGTCTCCTGATTTTATTCAAGAGTGGGGGTAGTAATATATCGTTATAGGTGTTCTCGCGTGTAATAGGAAACATATCAGCAGAGTGTCGAGGGTGGTAGGTAGTAAATTCGTGGGTCGATTTCTCTTCGGCTGATTACATTTGGTTATAGTCGCCGTTGCCTACACCTGATTGGCCCCACGAGAACATCTGAAACAGAAGACAACAATTAGTTAAATTCTGAAACAACGTCTCCACCTCTTTACTTACCAGATGCATCTTTTGTTGATCAGTCATAGCCGTTTCTAATGATGATAATAGTAATAAATTCGTTTACGAATCGAGCACATTACAGAATGTTTTTTATTATAAAAGTACAATTTTAGTAGCAACGTTTCGAATGTTCACAGTAAATAAGTCTAAAAGCTTGTTCTAAACACCAAGACGAAGCGGAACCTTCATCCACCAGCGATACAAAAAAAACAAAGACGATACAAATCCCAAAAGCTTCACTTCAAAAATATTCAACAAAAACGGTGAAAAACAATCAAATTTTTCCAACTTTTAAGTATTGGAAAGGCATTTTAATCGCACTCCACATAATACGAACTACATGCACTAAGCAACTTCTCCATCAACTTACTGCGCCACTAATGCTGCGCAACATTGAACGCGTTTAATTTAAGCAGATATAACTCACGCCTAATAGAAACTAAACGAGCCTCGAGCCCCTGACCTTAGGGTGCAAAAGCAACGACGTTACCTCTAGGCCAAGTGGGATCGAGTCTGGTAGTTATTAAGCTTCAAGACTAAAGCAAGAAAGAAAAGCAAATAAGATTTGTAAAAGTTTCTTAATGAAAAACAAGTCTAGTTCCCGATTACAAGACACTTGCACTAGTTCCCGGTTGCAAGACGCTTGTTCTCGCAAGTGTATTTATAATCCATTTTTGGAACCAAATTTCAGTCGCATTTTTTGGAAATTTTCCGCAAATGTAACAACAATCCATTTTTGGAACCAGAATTCACTCGCGTTTTTTGCTCCATTAGAGCTTTCCTGAAAAAAAAAACACGAACAAAATACATAAACATAGCCAACAGACAGCTGGAAAAGAGTCGGTAAAGGCAACTAAACAGAAAAAAAACTGACTAATTGAATTTCTAGAACAAACTATGATTAGCAGTTTTTTGGATAAATATGACATAATTTAAGAAAACTGGATCAAAAGAAACAAATTTTTTGTATTTCGCTGGAAAGTCTGCAAATTAAATATCACTTTCGAACTTAAAAGTCGATCATTTTTTTCGTGACAAAAACACTTTTGCTGTCCGATAAAGGAAACTCCTTCCTTTTAACAAAGGAAAAGAACTGAAATTAAAAAGAAAAAACTACTCGCCCAATTCACTACTCGCTCACATTTAACAGAAAAGCCGGTTGCTATGCAAGTAGCACTGAATGTTCAGACACAGAGGCAAGCTGCAACTTCGCAGCCACGACCGAGACAGCCGCAAAAATTCAAGCGCTTTAAAATGCACAAAAACTTAAATTTTGCATGGAATAAATTATCACACCAAATTGCGTGTAAAATAAGCATTTCAAAAATCTCAAGAAGTAAATTTCTGACGTGGCAAATTTTAACACAGAGGCGAAGCTGAGATTCGCATTACTTGAAATACAGCAAAAAAAAAGCATTGCAAGCTACCAGAGAGGAAAGAAAAGAGCCACTAAAACCAAGCAAAACGGAAAAAATTTCGAAGAAACTACATATAAAAAGCTTCAAAATTTTGCTGGAATGATGTTCTATTTGCGGCAGACACGTCCAGAAACATATTCGACGGCATTTAATGAAAAATCAAAAACAATTTTCGAGCAAAAAAATGTGGTCATGAAAAACTTCGAACCATAAATTCTATTCTGAGATTTATAAATTCGGTTCTGAGTTTTGTGCGATCCGGAGGAAAACATATAAATTATGGTTCCCTCGAACGACCCAAAATTAGGTTAGTTAGCCGGCCGATGAAATATAAGCCAAAATCATTTAGACAGAAAAACTTTCTAAGCAAAAATAAGGAAATATACGAAGTCAAGGCTAGTAGAAATACAAACTGCAGGAGTAAATGAAAACACAGAAAAGCTACTGCAACGAAAACATAAAAGCAACTCATGCAGCAAAAAAATGGAAGATGTAACAACAAAGCCGAAAAAATATAAGCAGACGAAAAACAAGCCGACAATTTTTTTAAACGGAATATTTCCCGTTTGAACAAAAAAAAACAGGACCTGGTCAGATTTAAAACAGGACCTTTGCCGTCCCAGGCGTATTCGTTACCTCCAGACTAAATGTGCCGCAGATACTAACAAATTTCAATTCATCATAAGCCAAGAGATCAAGTGATTCTGATAACGCGAAGAGGTTGTTGACCCGACGAAAAGTCTATATTCCGATTTGATAACGCTTGCTAATCGCAAGCGTAATTATTATACTGCTGCATGAAACAGCTGTTTTTTTTGTTCTATTGATAAAATACAAAACCATCCACTGCATTAACTTATTACTAATCAAAATTCAAAGCACATGGTACTATAATGCAAATGCAGCCTACTGATTCAAAATGCCAGCAAAAGTAGCACTTTCATTTGCGACTTAGATTGGAAAGAAATTGCAATGTACTCTCACACTACGCTCCGCACGTGTAATCACTAACAGTTAATATAAACATTCGAACATAGAAAAAGATTCCATAAGTCATAGAAAAAATTAGGGTAATTGAATAAGATTAAAAATTGCACGAATGAGACGCAATAATATCCAAAATAAGGTGAAAAATGAACTAAAACTAAACAGAGCTGATATTCAGAGTGATAAATTTAGTATCATCAAATTATTCTGATAATCGAAAAGTTCATATCAATTTTTTTTCGACGCTGAGACAAATTTTGTTATAGTTTTAGAAATCCAAATCATAGATGAAAGGACTTAAATATAAAACTACAACTGAAAAAGAAATCAAAAGTCAAACTACTAAAATCAATTTTTGAGCGCGAACAAAATTTAAGATTTTTTCCAAAACAAAAACGAACAAGACCTTGTTCCTATCCACTTCGAGAAAAGGTCGGAACAAAAATAAACTTTGAAAAACAAAAAAATTTAGCCACCTACGAAACTCAAACCACAGACTTGCTGATTGCTGCCCAACCACAGAAATGAAAACCTCTGAATTGTTTTTTCAATACTAATTGGAGAACTGATTTTGAAGAATAACCAACTCACCACAGACACACACAAGCATAAAAATACAGTTCCAGTTTAACACTGAATGTTCTCACCGTGTCTGCTCCATTGTGAGCAAACTGATGTTGGGCAGCCAAGTTCAAATTCAGAGACCTCTCGTCCATCATCACTCCTCTGTCACAATCCATGCCCACTCCGTTCGAGAGAAAGGGCGCAAAACCCCCCTGTGCTCCCGCTGCATACGACTGCAGATCACCGCGGCCACTTGAGGCCGAATTCAGACCCAGTGCGTTGTTCATGTTCATGTTGCTGCTGTTCCCATTCGAAGCACCAAAGGGAAGGAACCCCCCGTTATGCATGGATCCCATTGGGTTTACCATACTAGGTTGGGGTCCGTTTGGGTTGCTCATTGCAGAGTGGTGACTTGGGAGCATTTGCTGCTGGGATAGGTTGCCAGACTGTGGGTTGATAGGATTGAAGAACTGATTTGGGTTGACCCGGAACTGGTTCATGGATCCAGGGGCCAGTGCACCCATGTGTTGTGAGTTTCCAGAGGCGACCATTTGCTGCGAGACAGATAAATTACCCTGGAAAATTCATGTTACTTGAAAAACTAAATACACGTCGATTGCTTTCAGCCTTTGAGTACGTTATTCGAATAATAACACTTTCACCTCTTTGGTCTATTACTATAATAAATTAGGACCAATTTTTATAATTTTGACAAATCACTTTTTTATTCGTTTTTTCTTTCGACTGCACTGAATCCTTATTAACTTGAATTCAACATACTATCACTACTCCAAAAAACCCAATGTTGAACTTACGTTCATATTTTGCTGCGATGAGTACATATTCTGAATAGAGTGACTATGCATCGAAGCCCCTCCCCCTCCCTGCACTCCCGAAACCCCAGCAGACATATTCCCCGCTCCCCCTTCGTGCCTCATCATGCCCCCACCCATTCCCCCAACAGCTGTCGGATCCACATTACTCATCTGTTGTTGTTGACCCCCACCCATCGACACTGACGGATTCTGTTGGAGGTCGTTTGAGGGTTGAACGCCTGACGAGGGTTGGGGGTAGAATGAAGGTGCATTAGATGGGTGCTGGTTATAGAAATTGGGTAACTGGTGGTGCTGTTGTTGCGATGGTTGTGTCATAGGATTCTGTGCATGTGGGGTAGTGAAAGAGTTCAAAAATTGCTGGCTGCTTTTGTCCATGTTGAAATTTGAGAACGAATTGAACAAGTCAGGTGTGTGATTCGACTCCAGACTGCTATACATTGGGCCTAAGTGTTGGTTGTTTCCTGATGTCAGCCCAGAGAAACCTAGCATTGATTTCAAAAATGACTTCAGCATTGTGTTATTAACATTTGGAATATAATTGATTAAAACTCAATCATATCAAAAATTACGGATTTCTTTAAAATTTTGAGAAGTGATCAACAATGAACAAAAATATTTAATCTGATTTTGTATTACCATACGCTAATAATGAAAAACTTTAGGAGCAATTAAACTGAAGTTTTCCGAGACCTGATTATATTCGTTCGTACTTCAACCGCCTATTTAAATTTCTAACCCAGGTTTCCTTGCGACTGAATTCCACCTCCGTGTGCAGACTTAGCCGCTGGCGCCTTTCTTTCAAACCCAATCGGGGCAGGTCCATGTTTCTTTTCACTTCCAACCGAACTCTGCTGACCTCCAGGTTGATTCTGAGAAGTCGGAATATGAGCCGACGAGTCACTTAACAGACCGGAACTCGAGGCCGAAATGTCTTTTTGGGCACCAGAGTTATAGGACACCACGTGTCCACCTGGTGCGGATTGCGACTGACTTGTCGACGCCTGACTTGACGATAGAGGCGGTGACACCTTCGGTGATGCGACATCGCCTGCGGCGTGAACTGAATTACCTGACGGGTTCCTCGACTTCTCGGGACGTCCGGTCGGCGTTGTGTTCGGATAGTTCAAACTGACATTTAGGCTAGCTGGCCCAGTTGGGTTATTGGACAATGCAGTCATTGACTGACTTGATTCAGGTGACTGAGAGTTAACGGAAGAAAAGAGAGACGAGGGGTCCGATTCTGGGGGGTTTAGACTGCTATTGTTGTTGAACAAAGTGTCCAATGGTATGTTGACAGAGTGACTCATATTGGATCCTCCCACTAAACTGCCTGGTTGTGAGTTGTTACTCGACTGTTGTTTGTTACTACTCGATGGACCGCCCACTGCAGATGAAGTCATACGCGAATCAGATGATTTCAGATTCGAATCTACACATTCAAAATAAAACATTTAAACCATGCTGCAGAAAACTTCCGAAGCAGTCTAAAATCAGGTTTCCATAAACAAGCAAAACTTAGATTATTTAAACAATTAATGATTAAACGCCAGTCAAGATATGAGTTTAGACTTGAACTTCGTCGCTAAAAAATGGACATTAATAGTTATCACTATGATATACATGGCACGAATAAATCAGGGTGACCAGCCAGGGTGTCTCAATGAACGGCAAGTCAATATAATCCCCCAAAAAAAACATTTTCGCCTTTTTGACTCAACTTATAGCGCAAGTAAATACATCTTAAGTTCCGAAAATATGTTTTCTCAAACCTGCTTCAACAGTTTCTTTTCCAGAATGTTTAGATTCAGAGTTTATTTTCTCAGATGAACTGCCCGTGCTACCTGAAAAACCTGCTTCGATCTTTAATGGAAAAAACTTCTTGGCAAAAACATTGATTTGCTGGAACTGCTACCGTGGCACATTTTCTTATTTACTTCTAAATAAATTACTCGCCCGTTAAAATGTTCTATAAATTAATAGCCTCGGCCGAAATTTAATATAAATCTATTCTAGACCCACGAATCTTCACCTGAATGATGCCCTCTGCTGTCAAACTGTCCTTGAAATCCGCCATAACCCCTTCCATCTCCTGTTTCCACATTCGAGTCCAGATATCCCTGCCAAATCTTAGCTGCCGAGCCTTGGTTAAAAATTGAGCTGAACGCATTGTAATTTCCGGCATTATTCTCCATACTTCCGTCTCCCGTTTTCCACGCAGTCTGATTTTTGTTCTGGCTGGAACCCTGGGAAAACGAAGATCTCGATCCGACCGGCCTGCTACCAATAACTCCAACTGACGGGTAATGAGTCTTCCCAGCTCCTCCGTTCCCTCGGGACGCTTCCATAGCTATAACTGCTGGAGCTCCCGACATCTGACTACCTGATTTGTTACTCGGCCCGAATGAAGAGTAGTTTCCTGTCGTCAATGGTGCTCCGGATAGGATCGGGTTCGAACTCGAGACCGGTTGACCGAAACTATTGACATGTCCTCCCACTATAGAACCGTTTTGCGATGTTTTTTTAGCACCCGGCGCAGAGGATGTAAAATGTCCCATAACTCCTCCTGAGGAGCTTACCGACGATAAGGATCCCTGCGGATTCAGGTTCTGGTTATTG
Source organism: Symsagittifera roscoffensis (assembly GCF_963678635.1). Classification (NCBI taxonomy): domain Eukaryota; kingdom Metazoa; phylum Xenacoelomorpha; order Acoela; family Convolutidae; genus Symsagittifera; species Symsagittifera roscoffensis. The sequence goes on from NC_087069.1 coordinate 11,738,947, forward strand.
GAGTGGGTTAGAGTTTGGGCTAGATTCTTCGGAATATGCTCTGTTATGTCTACTGTCGGGTCTTGGATCAGAATGTCGATCAGCTTCTCAGCCCATTTAACAGATTCTGCGCTGCCACTGAACAAAATAATTACATCTCATTTGCATGGACAAGGAACAAATATATCAACTTTTGACCGGAGGTTGTAATTTGCCTAATTCTTTTTTTTTGAAAAACTCATAATATATTGCATAAAATTCAGAAACATCAACAAAAGCTCATTTATTCTTTCGCAGTTTCTGTAAAAAACTTTTGAAACCGCACAAGCACAATTGAAAATTTGCATTTCTCAAAAAATGAAACAAACATTTCAAATACTTACTGGTATATTCCGGATCATAAAAGTACAAAAATTTCCTCTGATGTTCCATTTCTGATAGCCAGATTTCCAATTTTTTTTCTGTTTCGATTGAGTCAGTCGGAAATTGTGTTGTTAACGTGTAGTTTTCACATAACGAATGAAAAAATGTTACTCTGGTGGACAAAATTGAGCGCAAACTCACGATTTTACTCTCTAAAACGCTTGTTTTTAATGTCCACTTTGGTTTTTACATAGACCGAGAGAAAATCACAGAATTTCCATCTATGAAACTATCCAGATTTGTTTTCAAAGACTTACCAATTTAATCCGGGTCTGAAAAAAAAACAGATTTCGTCATCTGCACTAAATTTTTCAATCCGCGTGAATAATTAAGAAATGACGAGTTCAAGAAAAGTTTCACACTGATTATTTCAATTTTCTCGCTGAGAAAGTTTAACGTCGCTGGAAAACAATTTTACTCCGCTTATTCAAAAATGTGTTGACTACGATGCAGAAATCTGAAATTTTCCGACCCAGATTTCATTGGTAAGTCTGTGAAACCAAATTCTCATAATTTCATAGAGGGTAGCTCTGATGATTTGATCTTGGTCTATGTTAAAGTTTTACTGAAAATCGAAGGAATTGTTCTCCAAGATGGTTATTGAAGAGATAATTTAGAGCGAAAAAACCTGAATTTGCATTTAATTTTGTCCACTAGTTTATAAGGTATCATAGTGATTAATTTAGAATTTTGAAAATCATTTGTTTGCATTAATTTTTTCTTCAGTATAAGTATCTCTTGCTGATTGGCTTCAAACGGTATAAAACGTAAAAAGAAACAACTGGACATATAATGGAGAAAAAAGTTACGCAACTAAACAATTGACATGAAAACTTGTGATCACAAAATCTTTTCATTCCTTGTGTGAAAACAAAACGTTGGAAACATATTTTTGTCTGACTCATGAATTGAAACAGAAAAAAATTGAAATCTGGCAGACAGTGAGCCCCTTACATCAAAGGAACAAAACTCGTATATTTTGATCCGGAAAGAACCAGTTAGTACTGAAAATTATCATTTCATTCTTTGAGAGATGCAAATTCACATCACACTTTCTCGCTCGGCTCAGATAATTTTGCGAAAACTGCTACAAATTTATCAATAAAATCATTGAAAAATGAGCTTATTTTAGTTGTTTTGTTAAATGTTCCAAATTTTTGTAATTTTCTCAGATAAAAACTAGGTACATCACTATCGATGGGAAAAAAACTAATATAGTAGTAACCAACTTATATTCTCTTTTCAAAATATTTCTCTCATATTTTGTTTTTAATTTCTCTAGTAGCGTTCGTTTTTTTTTCTTCAGTATAAAAAGAAAGATGGAAACGAGCTGTAACGAGTCGTTTTTTCATCTCAAATTTTCTGCACTTCATTTTTTCTGCATAATTTTGTTTTAATGCACTAAATTTTTTTCTTGTTTGGCTAGAATTAATTTCTGTCAGCTGCATTTCCTAGCTCACTTAAAATAGTTCATAGAAAAAATGCACTTCTAAAGTTAGGCAACCAAGTTTTGCACATTCTTACAAAATTGGACTGAATGAAGCATCTAATTACACAATTGCATACACGAAACTTGAATTGCTCGTTGACATTTTTATTCTACCAGAGCAGGCTCTATTGCACGCTCTTAGTTCTACTTCAACAACAACATCAACACCCCCCCTCCCTCCCCTGTATCAAATTAAAAAGTATATCTACAAACTTATACAATCAAAAACACGAAAAAATTCATAAGTAGACGCAATAGAATCACAAAGTGCACTTTGGCATCAAACTGCACTCTTAAATTTTACACAAAACAGGATGGGTAGAAAGCTGAGAACATGCAATTTGCAACGCATCCGAACACCATTCGACTAAACGTCACCATTCAGCTAAGAAATACCGTGTTTATTCAGTAGTATATTAGCCCATAAAACTTTGTTTGAACTCCGCAAATACACAACCCATCGCGTAATTGCTACCGCATTATATCTATTACCTATGGCTGCTTAAATTTAAGGTTGGTTTTAATTTGGTTACCTAATTGCTAGAATCATTTCACTGATACATTAATTATCATTTCATTATAATCACCGATCCCATTTTGAATTTGAGCCAAATTTTCAAAAAGGCATTTACGTAAAAATATCCACATTTCTTAACAAATAACATAAATAACGTAGTACTTCCATTTTTCAGCTACATTTTTTCCATTAAAAACCAAAGACTGATGATTGCATTTAACTCGTGAAGATGCACAAAGTCTACCAAAGATTCAAAGTGCAGTTCCCGGTCTACTTTCAGCTAGTTTTGAATATTTCGCAACAATCTATGCAATTTATGAACAGCTTCTTTTAATATAAGATTTTACATAGCCAAATAAAACAGTCGGAGGCGGGTCACTGAACTCAGAGAGACCAATAAAAAGCAAGGACAAAAATAAATCCTATTAAATCTCTTGAATTTCCAGAAGTTTTTATGATCGCTCTTTCTGAAAACAAAAAAATTAAAACCACACTCCGCTTGCGTAAAAACAGAACAAAAAATTAATTTACGGAAATCACAAAACCTGATGCGTTGCTGTCAAATTATTTTAAAAAAACTGCCTAAATCGCATTTCACCGACCGAATGTTGACGATTCTGTCACTGTTATTGCCCCGCTCTCTCTCCCTCTCTAGCTGTCTGTCTGCCTTGCTACTACCACTACTGTGTGCCCCTCCGTTGCCAGACTGCTTGTCTATCTCTATGTGGGCACAGGTGGCCTCCCGGATGGCGTTGATGTTGCAGCCCTGTCTGCCGATCACTCGACTGATGGCACTTCCAGGAACTACTGTCTTCTTAGAACTAAACAAGCTCAATCATTTCGCTCACTCACTTCGTTACACCAAGGGTGAAAACTATATCATACAAACTTAAATTAAAAGCAAAATTACGGATTTTACAATAGATATAAGCGATAACGTTTGTATTGAATCGAAATTAAAGTAACCTATTTTTGAGAAGACGTTTTTCATACGCGTTGATTCAATTATTCATGTGTTTGTTACGAGAAAGCAGCTCCATTTTAAGAAGTCAAACATTACATCATAAAATTTAAAACTTCACAAAGCTTCTGAAAACTTAAAGGAACAAACGTTGCGACTTAAAATATTAAACAGAACTAGAAATAGAAAGAATTAGCAGATTAGAAGAGCGAAAAGATAAACGAAATCTAACTCGTATGTGAAAGGGTACCTGAAACATCAATCACATAAGTTCAAGGTGATACCTGAAGAGCCCAACTGGCTTGAGTCAAAAGAAAGTCTTAAAAGCTTAAACGCATCTTTTGGTTTGCAGAATTGCAAATTTTGAACTGAAATTTAACAAAATTTAAGGGGCACGTGACTCACATTAAACTCTTCCTCGACACAGTCACTTCTTTCCAGCCCTCCTCCCCGCGTCTCGCCGGTTTCCGCGGACTCACATTACTGGACCCATTTCTAGTCGGAGTCACCGACAGATATCCACTGCTGCTATTACTACCACTAGTCGGCGGCATTACCTCCCCATTTGTGGGGGACAAGTTCACGTTCAGTGGTACTGCAACTTTGTTCATGTTTTGAGCATCTTGATTCTTCGCACTCTGCGTGAACGTCGATACAGTTCCTCGAGAGTAGCTACCACTCGATACAGTGTAATGCATGTTGTAGTAGTACTGTTGGTGTTGACTGCTGGTTGCGTTACTAATATTTGTGTTGAAGGGGTGGGGTTTCAAGGTGGATGGAAACGGACTGATTCTTCCTCCTGCCGAGGAGCTAGGCGTTGACGTTTGGGGTCCATTTGAGATGACAACGTCGGAGTGGCATTGCGAAGAACTGGAAGTAGAAAAATGTCTTCGAACAGTCAATTGCAAAGCAATTACTTAGCAAAAGAGCAGTTGCGTGCTGCTCCTTTGGTAAATAAGGAGCAGTTGCGTACTTACAAGTAGTAGACATTATTCTTCACCTCCACAAAAACCAATTTAATTTAAAAAAAACTTACTTTTTGCAAAAAAAAATTCTTTTGTGAAAAACTTTACCTTTTACTTCCACTGGTAGATCCGGACCGTGTCTTATCTTCACGTCCCCCACTGATGTCCATAGATCCACACATACTATTCTGTCCATGACTGCTGCCCATGACTTGCTTCTTACTACTCTGATTACCCCCCACTCCACTTCCACTGACCGATCGACTACTCGCACTGCTTTTACTTTTCCAATTGCCCCCTGCATTTTTCCCAGATCGGGTATTTGCAGAGCTCGAGGATGAGTTTTCACGCTGCATTTTTGCGTGAGTCGATGGAACTGCGTTGTTGTTGTTGTTTTTATTGTTGGAACTGGTGACTTGATGGTGGGCTGTTTTGTTCTTGGCCCGTCTTGGACTGTATGGCGTTCCTGCTGCGGATTGCGCGACAACTGAGCTCTCTTTCTTGTTCCTAAAACAAATGATTCATGGTTATGGCTTATACTTCGAAATTGAAAAAAATCTACATTGCTATTGGCTGCTTCAGACCACCTTATGAGATCCGTAGCAATCAAGGAATTTTGTCTCAGATCAAGTGAAAGTTCAAGAGTTATCAAAATCAAAAATGAACATTGTTTCCTCATCTGTATCTGATTTTCTTGCAAAAATCTTGACCTCTTTTAAGCAAAATGAAAACAACCCATGACTCTGGCCTAATATCATAGCCAACAGACAGCTGGAAAAAAGTCAATGAACGCAAGTATAAAAAAAACCTTTTTATGACTCTGGTACTTCCTTTTTTATTGAAAAAACTCTCAAATTTCATTAAAAAACATGCTCTTAAAGCTCCTTGAATTGCAAGAACAATTCATGCTCGACAATTTTTTATTAAAAAATTTATCCAATTTGAGAAAACTGGATCAATAGGTAACCTTTTTAATTCGCTGGGAAATCTGAAAATTAAATTCCACTTTTGAAGCAAGAAGTCGATCACGTTTTTCGTGAACTTTACACCTTGGTTATTTCAGAGTGGAGTTTAATTTCCTTTTAACAATGGAAATGAACTGAACTTGGAAAAAATCAAACGAAAAACCGCGAAAAAGCAAAATTGAGCCTAAACAAATTTCAAGAATTTAAAAAAAAAATCATCGCGACCTACATAAGAGTCTGAACAACCTTCATCGACTACAAAAAAAAACAATAATAAAATGTGTAATTTACTTTTTCTTGCTGCTGTTTCCGCTCGCTACTGAGCTGCTGCTGTTGTTGTGGTTGTTGCTGTTTACTGATGAGGCTGCTTGTGTGGCGTTGTTTGAGCTCCGGATAAGCATTGAAGTCTGAGTGGAACTATTGCCACTGCTGGATAGAGACACTGAATCCACCATACCCAGAAGCGCGTCATAGTCTGCAAAACATTGTTTAATCAGATTAAATAAATAATATCACCAAATTGAGACTCATAATATTAAATTTAAATGGAAAAGAGAACCAAAAAGGACAAGCAACCGGATTGCATGATCTAAATGGCTCTTGCTCTTAAAACATCCCATGGACATTTATAATTGTAATCGACTTTTATTTAAACTTTATTTTCAGAAATCTAAGAAAGCTTTTTCAGCACCGCTTGTAATTTTATTGCTAGAAAAATAGAATGACAAAAAACTTATTGACACTGAGTACGATATTTTTTGGAATCAATTTAAGTTGATCTTACAATGTAGAGTCCAAAAATTACAGAATAAGTTGCTGACCCTTAGTTGAAAGGTGAAATTTTGCTTCCATAACACCCGAAATAATAGCACGTCTAGAATCTAGATCGGAGATGAGTTCAAATAATTTTCAATAAAGTATTTTTAAAGATTCCTAGTCCATACATGGCAAGACCATTAAGAGATTAATAAAACTGGTCCACGTCAAAGCCAGGAAATAAGTCCATTCAAAGAACGAGATCCTTACAATATGACAGTATATTAATACCTGTCTCATCGTCAGCATCTCCTCCGTCCTTCGAAGTATCCTCTACAACTCCATTGGACATTGAGCTCTGAGCTTTCAGGATCTTTCTGCCTGCGATGCCTCCCGCTGCACTACTGGGCATACTGCCGCCACCAATTTTTCCACTACCTGACAGTTGCTGACTCTTTTCTGCTTTCCGATCTGCACCAGAATTGTCGGCTACTTTTCCATGAAAAACATCACAGATTAAATCAAATTGATCCTAATTGAGCTTATGTCAATAAGCAGTACAATTAGAAAAAAATTATCAATTGTAAAAGACTATTTTATAAAGTTTCTTTTATTTTCCTTCAAAAGTAAGCTATTTAATAGAAGAAAGTTGAACGAAATGGAAATTAATATAGCCCAATAAGAAAATCATGGACGCTACTTTCTAAACTTTTTATTTCAAATCGTGCGGTATGTTTTGAAGAACGTTAAGTTTTACCTACAACTGACATGCCAAATCGACCCTCAACTTAATCCAAATTTACCTGTCGCCTCTTCATCCTTGTCGTTCGCCATTCCGTCTTCGTCTTGACTTTCATTACCATCTTTATCTGCGTCGTTATTAGAGTTGCTGTTCGTCTTTTGCTGCTTTTTCTTCAGCCTCCGTTTTTCACGTTTGCGAGCTGCAGCTTCTTTCTGCTTTTCCTCGCGACACTATAAGCATAAATTTATCACTCATCAATGAACCATATCACTCAAAGGCGGATTTTTGTCACCAAATTATTGCTGATAGCTCAGCACAAGCCCTTGTTAACAAAAAACCAAAACTTTATGAAACTTATTACATTTGAACACGAAAAAATTATTAGACAGCTATGCTTGTAATATTAAAACTCAAAACTATACATTCTATGAAAACGTTAATTTCAGATTTCCCAGCGAAACGAAAATTTATCTATTGTTTCAGTTTTCTCAAATTAAATCTATTTTATCGAAAACGTGCCAATCATAAGTTGTTTCAGAAATTCAACGAGATTTAAGGGGATTTATTTTTTCTTCGAATTTTGAGAAATACCTTTCGAAACGTAAAATACCCCAAATATAACAGAAAATATAGCCAACAGACAGTTGGAAAAGAGTAAATGAATGCAATCAAACAAAAAAAAACCACCGAACTGTTTTTTGAAAAATCTCAACTTCCGAAATTCGAAAATTAGAAATCGATCACGTTTTTTCGCACCATTTCCACGTTCGTGTTTGGAGAGTGCTATTTACGTCACTTTCAGCAAATGATTTTCAATTGAACTCAAAAAATGGATATATACCTAAGTGCATTCATCAATGCATTAATAAGTATGAATGAACATCTGGAGTTATTAGAGCATTTTAGGACTTTTTCCTAAAAAAAACAACAAAAAAATCAGCAAGACCTATATGAGTCTTCACAACGTTCATTACTCTTAATCAATCAAAAATCAAACCGCGAAAAATGAATCTACTGGAAGCGAGTCAATGAACGCAAGTAAACAGAAAACAAAGCCAACATAGTTGGAACAGAGACAATGAATGCAATCAAACAGAAAAAATAGTTTTATGAAAAAATAGATGCCCTTAAAGCTATTTAAAATTTTAGAAAAAATTGTGACTAGCACGTTTTCGATAAAATTGAACTAAATCGCTGGGAAATTTGAAAATTAAATTTCACTTTCGAAACTAGAAGTCGATCACGCTTTTCGTGACCTTTACAGTTTTGCAGTTCGATAAAGGAGTTTGCCTTCCGTTTAGAAGAAATCAAAAGTCAAACCGCAAAAAAAAAAGAATTTGAGCCCGAACTAATTTTATGACTTTTCCTGAGAAAAAATCATCGAGACCTATATAAAAGTATGTACAACGTTCATAGCCGGAACAAATTTTAAGAATTTTCCTAGAAGAAACAAAATAAATTCGAGCGAGAAAAGCATCGCGTAATTAACGTTCGTTATATAAAAATTGATCATTTAAGATTAACAAAAACTTAATTCTTCGAAACGGACTAGTTTTGGAAGCTTCATTTAGCGCATGGAAATAAAAGCTTCTCAAAAACTTCGTTCACTTGTAATTAATATTCACTTGTAATTAATATTTTGAAGACATTATTACAAACTTTATATGCTTTTGTATAGTTCTTTCATCACACCACGCACAACAAATGCCACTAATTCGAAAAAAAATGAAGAAAAAACATTCTAAGCCACTTGCACAGCAACCGGCTATCCTTGCTCTTACATGGAATAGTGTGATACGCGTTTTTCTAGAACGAAAATTTACGATACGCATTTTTCGTGTATGAAGTCAATCAGGGACACTGATTTGGGGAAAATGGAAAAAAAACACAATATATTATATCTGCACGGATTGATTATTGTTCCCCTGCTATCATTCGGTATCTGTAAATAAGGACTTCGTTTTAGCCAATATGATCCTATTTAACAATTCTGATTATTTGAAATTTTCCATCTTTTGGTCCCCCCATCATTAGAAAAATCACTTGCGTTAAAATACCCCTCTGAACTGCAACCACGAGATTGCTAAGCAGCAGCAAAAATGATAAAAATGCCAAGGAAAAAAATGCGAATCCAAGAGAATTCCTTTAATTAAAACGTTAACGTGGCATGTAGGGACACTTGTGTCCAACAACTGAGAAGTTACCGAACGTTTTCGATCCGAGAAAAATTTAAACGAACCAACGGATCTTCCCGAGTTGATATGCGCGACTGATGTCGAGACTTTCAGGACAAACTTTGGCATATTCAGACTTTCATTTACAATTTTTGATACGCCCAGAGTTTCCCGACCAATTTTTGGTACGCCCAAACTTTCCCGACCAATTTTTGGTACGTCCAGACTTTCCCGACCAACTTTTCGATATGCCTAGAAAAAAGTTAAATAAGATTCAAAAAAATAATAAAAAATTTGACTTTGCCTAAATCCATAACTTTTTCCCCTCTAAAGCATGGGAATAACCTCATGCTTTCCACAACCTGGGTTTTAGATCGAAAATTTCTACACCCTAATTTTTTTTAGATGGAACCCTTCATATCAGATTTAGCTAGTTTTTCGGAATAGTGACGAAATTTCAAAAAAAAAAACGGTAAAACTGCAGACCAGCTTTCCAACAAAAAGGGTAAGAAAGATTACACAGGGAAAATCGAAGCACCATGTTAATTTTATTGAACTATTAACCTCAGTATCAGCAGATTAGTTATAGAAAAAAAACCTTAATCTCCAATTTCGCAGGGTGAATTTTGAGAAAATGTGAAACAGTTTTAAAAACTAACCAAAATGTCAAAATGGGCATTTGTCAAAAATAAAGCAGCGATATATGCCATTAAAATGTTTATGCTGAAATAAGCTTAAATATGATTGAATTTATATATACCAAAAGTGTCACCAAATGAGCACTTTTATTTGCGACTTGGGTTAGAAAAAAATTCTTCGTAATAATACACTACGCTCGGCTTGTGTAAAAACTATATCAAATTATAGTTCAAATTCACGATAAATGGCTTGTTTATTGGACCATAAGAGGCAGTCAGATCACTCAGAGCTTTCAGCTTATTCGAGCAGTCCATCTTCCAAAAATAATTATCAGACTGGGTTGAGTGATATATCATTTTAAGACCCTTTCAGTCGTGATTCGAACGAAAAAAAACTCCGAAAAAAAACTTGCCAGTGTTGAGAAACACCGGTTTGAAATAATTTTTGATTTTTCGTCTTAATTCGAGCGATTAAAGCAAGCGAGCAGGCTTACAACAGCTTAACCAGGAAAAATTTGAAATTTAAACCCTAAAAACTTAGCTATAAGCAATTAAAACTATTTTTTGGAATTTTGTAGCTCCATTTTGGGAACCAAAACTTCAAAAAATATGAACATTTTCTGCAAAAAATTTAAAAAATTTTTGAAATCTTTTGAATGTTTTTTATTTTTGTTTTTATAGTAACTTTTCTAAAAAAATGTTTGTGTCTTATTTCCCTGTAAAACTATGAATGTCAAATATGCCTGAAATATTGTTTTACATCAGACTTTTTATCACCCCACACAGAAAAACTAATTTGAAAAAAAAAGCTTTATCTTGTAGTTTTTTAAAGACTATATGGTCGGAACATTTTGTGCTACTTGCACAGTAACCAGTTATCCTTGTTTTAGTTTTGCAATCATTTGAAATCATAATTTTGGAAAAAAAACTTGAAACATTGGGCTTAAACTGAAACGTTGCCATCATTAGAAAACAGAAATCATAAAAAATTTTTGCAAAAATCGATGTATCGTCGACAAAAAAGCTATAAAATCTCTCGGTATCCATAAAACCCAAATGCCTTTCGAAATCAATTGATAGTGAATAATTGAACAAACGTTTCTACAAAAGCCTAACCGCAAGCATCAATGATCATTTGCAAAATTATTCCAGTGTGCATAGGCTGTTAACCAAACGAGCTGGAAGGTCTTGTAAATCTCGGGACTGAAAATTGGAAAAAAAATAATTAGCATTCAACTGTCAATAACTCAACCGTAAGTCAGGAAACCAGAAACACCTGAAAATTCATCTCATTCATTATTACTCAGTATACATGCGGTCTTCAATAGTTTTGATAAAGGTCCCATTAGACAAAAAACATGCCAAACCAGACAATTGAATGTTCAACTATGAGGCGAGGCTTCGCTTCGCAAAAACTAGCGAGAATACGACAAAAATCAGCCCTAAAAAAGCAATAAAAAAGTAGAAATAAGCCTCCAATTCTACAGATCGTGATTATAGCAAAAGTGCCAAATAAATGAACCCTTTCAACAAACTCTTTTCAATTGCGAGCTAGGTTAGAAAATAAGAAGGTTCCTTTTAATACACTAGCTGCTCGCTAGGGTAAATAGCACTGAAAGAAAACTAGCTAGGCGGTAAAAAAGGTGACATACTTGAACAGACCAGACACGTTGAGCCGACAAAAATTACCTTACAGCTCAAAAATTTTCATTCAGCTCTAAAAAAAGTTGAAAATTCGAGATATTTTTGCACCTCAAACTACGTATTATGAGGCCACTAAGCCGATAAGTAATAAGCCGAACGCTTTTAGGCTCGAAAAAAGAATTAAAAAAAAACGAAAAAAAAAAATGAAATATACCGAAATCCAAGTGGGTTAATTTACAATCAACATAAAAAGCTATTTTTCGAATAGTATTAACAGGAAAGAAATTAGTACCCGGCTGCAATACCCGTGCTAATAGCAAAATGTATTATAGCAAATTTCTTGGACATTAATTTTCACAGTTCTCTAGAACCATTTTTGCTACTCAAATTAAACACAGAAAAATCGAAATCGGCTTGATCTTAATTTACTCTCCTCGCAATTGGGTCATTGCAGCGCTATTTACTTTCAGAGCTCTTGTAGACTCTAATAGTTCACCCATATGTTGAATTTAAAATACATGTCCTACTCTATATTTGATGAATTTTTTAAATATTTCAAGAAAAGCAAGAATTTTCAAAGTCTTGGCACTAAAAGTCCAGATATCATCAGAATTTCTACGCGACTGATTATGCCTTTAAAATACATATATTAGTATTTTGAGCACTAATGATTTTTTCGAAAAATTTGATGCCTCAGCAGAGAAACAAAAACTTCGATCAAACTAAAAAAAAAACAGGAATTCGAGTTTCGATACCTTCTCATCGTCCAACTCCTGGAGTAGAGAAGTTGCATTTTTGTTGGCCTGTTCTGCCTGCTTGTCCTTGGCGTTTGAGATGATGTCCAGACACTGGTTGCAGCGCTTGATAAGGTCGTTGTCACTTAGGGTCGCAATGTACCGCAGACATTCTTGGTTGCCCGGGAACTGCGACACCTTCTTCACCAGATATCGCAAAACTTTCACGTGACCCTAAAGCAAAGAAACTTCAAAACATTGCAAACTACAGTTCCAAAACTAAAATTCTGCCGCTTTTTAGATATATACTCGTGTTCATCGCGCGATTACTAATCAAAGCGAACCAAATACGAACCATACTTCAAAATGTCTAGTTCACAAGGATTTCGAACGCAGGCCTCAACGTACTTTATCAACAACTAGTCTCACCCTTCGGAATGCCGCCATTAAGCACGAAATCTTCCTGTTGTCCTGGGCGTCTACATCCGCCCCCGAGGTCACCAACATCATCGCGACGTCCAGGTGTCCCCCATTGCACGCCAACCAGAGAGGAGTCCCGCCTTTTTTATTCCTCGCCTCGACATTTGCACCTCTTGCTACCACTACTTCACAGAAGTTGTAATGACCTTTATCTGCTGCAATAGTCAGCGCAGTATCTCGAGATGCTGGAACCGGAGGAGCATTGACATCAGCTCCGTGGTCTAGGAGGACTCTTCCAACGTCGGCATAACCCCCCGACGCCGCTTCCATCAGTGGCGTGAGTCCAGATTTAGCTCTGTGTTCCATATTGGCGCGACGTTCTAGAAGCAACGATACAACTTCGTGTCGTCCTTGATAGCACGCGAGGGTTAGAGCGGTGTTTCGGTTGGATTCGATTTGAGCGTTTATGTCACTGCCATGGTCTAAGAGGAGTTTCACTGCTTCTCCGTGGCCGTTCATTGCAGCTAGCATCAAAGGTGAGATTCCAAGTCTACTGCCAGTTCTATAGCATGAAAAGTACATCAATGTATACTTCAACTTAACTAAGCACTTTAATTAAGCACAAATAACACTTCAACTTTATTTTTGTTTTCCAGGGTCTCGCCCCGATGAGCCTCAGGGCTCGTGTGCGATCCTTGTGAGTTAAATATTGTATACGTAAATTTTCTCACTGAATAATTCAATTCAATTCAAGCACTAAAAAATCACAATTGCAGTACATTTTCACGTTGCACACTTTTTTCATTGAAAAACAGATTTACTTTTATTGTGAAACTCAAGCACGAAATTTATAGCGAAAGCACTCGCTGTGTTGTATATTCTTTGACAATTAATTCATCTCTTTACCTGGAATTGATTTCAGCACCCGCACTCAGTAACATCTTGATAATCTTAATGTACCCTCCTGACGCTGCCAAACTAAGCGGAGTGTAGTCAGATACATTTCGATGCTCAATGTTTGCTCCCTTCTCCAGCAAAACACAGACAACATCTTCCTTTCCTCCGGAACATGCCAGAGAGAGGGCCGTGTCTTTGGTTCGCTCGCTCGTGGCTTCCAGTTGTGCCTCTGTTTCCAGGAGCAACCGGACAACGTCCACGTGACCACCAGAAGCGGCGAGGATGAGAGGGGTGAAACCTGAAAGAAAACGAACATTTAACTTAACGTAGTTTCAAAATCAACTCAATCGGAAAACTGTTAACATTCCAAGTATAATTTTATATATGGAATTTCAATTCTTCATAGGCGCCCAAAAAGACCCAATTATTGTCAATAAAGTCAAATTATTGGTATATATTCGACTTCAGCCTCTCCCGTGCATTTTCTCTAGTGGAGTGAACGATCAAATCATTCTACCTTTCTTATCCTTGTGTTCGATATCCGCCTTGCTCTTTAACAACTCTCTCACTATGTCTCGATTGCCAGCCGCGGCCGCGATCGTCAACGGGGTGTCGTTATTGCTATCTGTCTGCGCGTTAACCTCCACCGTAGTTCTGCCTCCCATTGCCATGGTTGGTACACCGTTGTTCAAAGCTAGAGCAACCTGAAATATAGATCCATGTTGTAATAGTATCTTCAGTGCATTAAAATGACATCATAATAATCTTCAGCAGTCCTGAAAATTACCAAAAAGAAATTGATCGCCATTTTTTGCATCAAACTTTGCCAGATCTCAGAACCAGAACGTTCAATTCTCGCATCAAATTTTGCTACATTTTATAACTAGAACTCGAAATTTTCATTTTATCTAAAGTTTTTTAGGCGAGAAAACGAAGCAATATACCTGCTGCTGTTGATTCAACGCTTGCGGCATGATCACAGGTTGTCCAGCAATACTTGCCGTCTGCGTTCCGTTACTCGCTGTCTGACCGTTCAAGGCCATAATTTGTTCAGCCGTGAGACCCTGGAAACTGGGAATGACACCCGTGGGAAGAATGCCGGCAGGTGTTGCACCTACGGGATACAGGTCACCGGGTCGGAACATGTAAGACGAGGGGACGTTCTCACAGGGTGAGGTGGATCGGTTTGGGGTTCCGATGCCTTCGGTGGGGGAGGGGTTAGGCGCAAGTAAGAGGTCTCCGGTCTGTGATGTTTCTTGTTGGTCTGAAATATTTGAACGACGTGCTATTGTTACTTCAATCTTAAACTGTTATTTTCAGCATCTTTCAAAAAATTATTTGAAATTTTAAAAAATGAATATAAACTTCAATTGCTTAACAATGATATTTTCCTTGGAAAAAATGTTTGGACTTCACTCGAGAGTCGAGATAGAGAAAAAGAGTCCAAACCTGGTTCGAGATCCATCCTTCCAAACTGTGCCGCCAGCTGCTGGTCTGCGATCATCTTATCACCGGAGTACCCTTGATTCAGCAGGTCGAAAACCCGCTGGGAGGGGTCCGCATTTACTGCCGCAATCAGACCTGCCGCATTCAATACATTCTCCATGCTGAATGTCGATGCAAGGGATTCCGGACTTAGGATGTTGGATGACTGGGAGGCTGCGATTGCTGCTGCGAAGGTGGTTGCTATTGCCTGCTGTTGTTGCTGAATAGTCGGGGTTTGGGGTGCCGACGTAGTTGCCGTGGTCGGAGACACCTGGGATGATGGACTCTTCGAAGAGCTTTGGGAACCTGATTGTTGTTGTTGTTGGGAGGTGGTGTTTTGGGGTGACTGTTGGCTGACATATTGCAGCAGGTGTGGGTTGTCGATTGCAGACGCGAGGGTGGTGGTAAGTTCAATCAGCTTCCGCTGCTCGGCTTAAAATAAAAACACGTTTATTGATTTTAAAAAAACGTAGGACTATTTGTATTCTTGAATCCACTCGACACCTAAATCTTTGTGAGACCTGATGATGATCTCTCAAAGATGTCAGAAAAACACTGTTGCTGAAACAAGAAATGGTCGAGGACTTACTTTCAGGTAATTGCTTCAATTTTTCCAGAATCGCAGAGTCGATCCCAGTCACATTGTTCATGGGATACTGTGGCACCATTGAAAGAGGGAAATTGCCGACGTCAAAGTTCTCCAGAGATCCGTCGAATCCCAGGCCCGATAGAGCCGGGTGGTTGACCAACTGCGGATTTAGGACAGATACCTGCCGATTTGCGTATGAGTTACCTTCATTGCCTATCTCCCCGCCCCCACCTGAACCCGGCGGCCGATTTAAATTATTGATCAGACACTGCTTGCTGTTGTCGACCTTTGGAATGCCGACATTCTTCTGAAGGTTGCAACCTGCGAGAGGATTGGCGGCTGAGAATCCTTCTTCGAGGTATGGCGACGGCCCAGGTTGACTCTGGGACCCAGTTTTGACATCTCCACAGGCCGTGGGCAACGTATGATGCTCACAGCACGGACCTGAATTACCCGAAGTTGATAGGGTTTCAAAAGACGTTTCTGAGCAGTGTTGACCAGATGCCTCGGACGTGGGGGTTTGTTGATTGCATTGACTGGAGGGGTCCAGACAGTCGTGTGGTGGTAAGTGAGAGGGCATGGCCGGCATTTGATGCCAGAGTTGGTTTTGGCAATCGGGTGCAAGCTTCGAGGAGCTGTAAATAAAGAACAGAAAAAACTTCTTTAATTTGAACTACTACCTTCGCCCATATAACAAATTCCCCTATTTTTACCAAAAATAAAAGCAAAAGATATGAAAAACACTACGGTCGGGAAGGTATCTCTTTATACAATAGGAGTACTTGACCATTTTTTCGACAACTGCCCCCTATTCTTTCTTAGGTACCATCGACCGAACTTGAAAAAGTGTGAGGAAGCCATTGCGCAGTTTAGGGAATCTTTTCGATCAAAGTATTTACCGAATTCTGAACATTCTGTGCTATTTCGTTCTTACTTTGTTTGCTGCTGTTGTTGTTGTTGGTGTGCGTGGTGTTGGTGATGCTGTAGCTGCTGTTCCCTGTACTGCTTGGCTGCCTGTTGCACATTTTTGCTGATCTCCTTCTTCTCACTCATCAACTTCGCCTTCTTCTTCAGCAACTCATCCCTCTCCTTCTGCAGATTCTTTGCTATCTCTTGCTCTAAAACAACACCACTTTATTACACAGAGGCGAAGTGGAGCTTCGCACTACTTGCGATACAACACACACAAAAAGAGTCGAATAAAATTAAATGTTAAAAAACACTTGATGAACCAAAACTTTCTTAAGTCTCGATAGAAAAATCTAAGGGCCCAGCTAAAGCTGGAGGTATGTGTCTGATATTGAATGAATTTGCTATATTAATGCGGCCAGAAAAACGTGATTTCAAAATTGGACTTGCAAAAAAAAACTGAATTGTTTCTCTAAAAAAAAGTGAATAAAAAATTTTGAGAGAAAAAAATTTCCCAAAGAGATAACATTTCAATTACAAAAAAAAGAGTCGTCGCTTCTGCGGAGAAAAAAATTCCAGCGGTTCTTTCAATTAAACTTCATCTCAGATTTGATGGTTTAATGGTCTAAAAAACGGACTTTCTAAAACCCAAAACTTTTCCTGCAAAAAGCAGATTGTGGCCGCTTAAGCGGAAAAGATAAGAAGATTCCCAAAACTGGGTTTCTCGATTGAACACCACCTGAGAAATCACGTGGTAGTTTTTGCTTAAAGTCACAAAGTTTCCAAAAAAGCTGACGAAGTTTCAAAACTGACTTGTTTGAAGGTCATTACTTTTTTCTTAAACAAACTGGGCATAGCCACCTATAAGGGTAGGCTTTAAACAATATGCTCTTTCGATTAAACCTATGATATCAGATTTAGCCGGATAACCAGCGAACAGAAAAAAAACAGGTCCTGGTAAGATTCGAAGATAGGACTTTTGCCGTCCTAGACATATTCCTTACCTCCATGTTACGTTGACCGGCAACACAGACGTTTCAATTCATAATGAACCAAGATACAAGTGATTCTGTCAAACAAGTTGATAACCCAAAAAAGTATATTTTACAGTTTGATAACGCTTGCTATTCGAAAACCTAAAGAAAACTAGGGTCCCAGCAAAAAATGGCGATATCTGTTTGATATTCTTTCATTTTGTTGTACTGATGCGAGACGAAATGGTAATTTCAAAAAATTGACTTTGCCAAAAACCTTAGTGGTTTTTCTACTAAAATAAGTGACAAGAGTGATAAGTTTCGAAAAAAAAAGGATTTTCTCCAGAACATCAATTAATTTTAAGACAAAGAGCCTATCCCCTTCTGCAGAGAGACTCTCACAACAGATTCTTTCGATTGCACCTTTCACCTCAGATTTTAAAAAAATTCAAAAAATTAAAAATCAAAAACTTGATTTTCCGAAATCCACAACTTTTTTCTGCAAACAGTAGCTAATTGCCGCTTCAGCAAAAAATATACGCAAAGCATGGTTTCTCGATCGAACACTTAATCTAAGAAGGGCAGGGTTGTTTCCGCTTCGTAAGCTTTGTTGCGTAAGTAAGGAACTTTTCGAGAGCCATGAAATTTTTCAAAGAAATTTGGCGAAGCCAATCATTATTAATAGGTTTTCAACGTATACCCTTATTGTCAGATTTGGCGAGTTAGTGATCGATAAAAGTCAAAATTTTACAAAGAACTATCAACAAATTAAAATTTTGGCTTTTCGAAAATCAGATGTTTATGTAAGAAATGGACTTATGCAGAAGATACTTAAGCACGCTGTTATTTCGATTGAACTCAAAACTCGATTTAGTTTCAAACCAAAAAAAAAAATATTCGAGCGCAATAAATTTTTGTGCGAAAAAAAATTGGACGATGTCAACCATGCAAGCTCCCCACAACAGCCTATTACTTCGTTTGAACTCGCAGTTTTCGAGAAAAATCAAAAATAGAAAAAAAACATTGAAAAATTATCATTTGACGTTTCTGAGGGCGATAACATTCTGTGTACAAAAAAAAATAGGTGTGGCCGCTATTGCAGAAAAACTTTAGACCACCCGTTATCTTGATTAAACCCAATGTTAGATTTGGGAGAAAAGTTTTTGAGAAAAGTCAAAAAGATTCAAAAAACGGTCAAAAACTCAAACATTTGTGAGTCCCGAGGGCCACAAATTTTAGCGTAAAAAAATTGGGCGAAGCCGCTTATGCAGGGGAGCTTTGCACAACCCATCCTGTCTATTGAAACCAAAATCTCAGATTTGGGAGAGCAGTTTTCGAGAAAGACTGTAGACATTGGGCTAAAGAAAAAAAACAGGCCATTATTCAGGTATTGAAGGGAGTATGCGGTCTTTCCATTGTTACCTTTTTAAAAAAAAATCATTAGTGTACTTTTTGAGAAAAAAAAACTTTTTTTTGCAAAAAACGAAAAACTGTTCCCAAACGTCTCAAAAAAATCAGTTATAAAAGCAAATCCCATATATTTCGAAACACCTCTTTTTATCAAACAGGAATTCTAGGCAAACAAGCTAAGCAAGATGTACTGAAAAAACAAGGTCATGCCAATAAGCGAACCCTTGACCTTATTTACGAAACAAAACTTACGAAGCAGAAACAAAGCCGACAATCTTTGAGCAGGCACCAGTTGAGCCAAAAAATATATATATTTTATAAAAAGCCTTTAAAACTTCAACTGGCCCCTAAAAACTGTTATTAACAACGCTTGAAAAAACCACGATACTTGCTTCCAGCACAGCAATCCATGATATGGCACCTAAGCCGTAAAAACTTGACCAGACAAACGAATGTCCGACAACTCAACTTTTACCGAAATTTTTTTTTCAAAGGTCATGCCGGGACTCGAAACCTTTACCTTAGAGTGCAAAATCAAATGCTTTACCTCCAGGCTAAGCGAAAAGGAACCTGGAAGTTGTTAAGGTTCAATAATGAGCAAGATCATTTATTGTAAGAAAAGTTGTTTACGGGAAAAAAAGTTAAGTTCCGGATTACAAGACAAGTGTAAAACAAAAACAATTTCAACGCAAGCGTTTTCTTGTATCAAATATTCTCCTCTGCTTTTTTAAGCTTGACATTACAGCCTTTGCCAAACTTTTCGCAATTTTGGTGATTAATTAATGTGCAAAAAGTGAAGAATAAAAATTTTGAGAGAAAAAATTTTCCCAAAGAGATAACATTTTACTTACAAAAAAAAGAGTCGTCGCTTCTGCGGAGAAAAAATTTCCAGCGGTTCTTTCAAAGTAACTTCATCTCAGATTTGATTTTTTAATGGTCTAAAAAACGGAACTTCTAGAACCCAAAACTTTTTCTGCAAAAAGCAGATTGTGGCCGCTTAAGCAGAAAAGATAAGAAGATTCCCAAAACTGGGTTTCTCGATTGAACACCACCTGAGAAATCACGTGGTAGTTCTTGCTTAAATTCACAAGTTTTCCAAAAAAGCAGACGCAGTTTCAAAACTTTGACTTGTTTGAAGGTCATTACTTTTTTCTTAAACAAACTGGGCATAGCCACCTATAGGGGTAGGCTTTAAACAATATGCTCTTTCGATTAAACCTATGATATCAGATTTAGCCGGATAACCAGCGAGAAAAGACCAAAACAAGGTCAACAAATCAAAAGTTTGAATTTTCCGATTGTCCAAACGTTTGAACCCACGATATCAGACTTGAGAGGATAGTTTTCGAGAAAAGTCAAAAAGATTCACATAACGGTCAACAATTTAAAAAAAGACTATTCCGAGGGCCATATTTTATGTGTAAAAATACGGGCGTAGGCACTTCTGCAGAGATCTTTTCAAAACCGTTCTAATCATTGAAACAAAAAAGTCAGATTTGAGAGTGGTAGTTTTCGAGAAAACAAAAAAAAAATCAGAAATATGGGTCAAAGTCCCCCCTCAGACTCTTTCGAAGGCTGTAGACAGAGGGGTCCAGAAAAAGAGACTCTAGGAGATTATGCGGGGAAACAGGGTAGTAGGCAGTCTTTAAATTGATACCCTTTTTGAAAATCAGTAGAAGCTGAGAAAAACCAAAACGTTTTCAATAAATTGGCCGACAATTTTAATTGCAACAATATATAATTGCAACAATAACAGAAAAAAAACAGGTCCTGATCAGATTCGAAGATAGGACTTTTGCCGTCCTAGACATATTCGTTACCTCCATGCTACGTTGACCGGCAACACAGACGTTTCAATTCATTATGAACGAAGATACAAGTGATTCTGTCAAACAAGTTGATAACCCGAAAAAGTATATTTACAGTTTGATAACGCTTGCTATTCGAAAACCTAAAGATAACTAGGGTCCCAGCTAAAAATGGCGATATCTGTTTGATATTCTTTAATTTTGTTGTACTGATGCGAGACGAAATGGTAATTTCAAAAATTTGACTTTGCCAAAAACCTTAGTGGTTTCTCTACTAAAATAAGTGACAAGAGTGAAAAAAATTGAAAAATAGGAAATTTCTCCAGAACATAATTTATTTTTAAGACAAAGTGCCTATCCCCTTCTGCAGAGAGACTCTCACAACAGATTCTTTCGCTTGCACCTTTCATCTCAGATTTTAAAATTCAAAAAACTCAAAAACTTGATTTTCCGAAATCCACAACTTCTTTCTGCAAACAGTAGCTAATTGCCGCTTCAGCAAAAAATATACGCAAAGCATGATTTCTCGATTGAACACTTAATCTAAGAAGGGCAGGGTTGTTTCCGCTTCGTAAGTTTTGTTGCGTAAGTAAGGAACTTTTCGAGAGCCATGAAATTTTTCAAAGAAATTTGGCGAAGCCAATCAATATTAATAGGCTTTCAACGTATACCCTCATTGTCAGATTGGCGAGTTAGTTATCGAGAAAAGTCAAAATTTTACAAAGAACGGTCAACAAATTAAAAATTTGGCTTTTCGAAAATCAGATGTTTATGTAAGAAATGGACTTATGCAGAAGATACTTATGCACGCTGTTATTTCGATTGAACTCAAAACTCGATTTAGTTTCAAACCAAAAAAAAGGGTTAGGGTTAGGCACCCCACAACAGCCTATTACTTCGTTTGAACTCGTAGTTTTCGAGAAAAATCAAAAATAGAAAAAAAACATCAAAAAATTAACATTTAACGTTTCCAAGGGCAATAACATTCTGTGTACAAAGAAAAATTAGGCGCGGCCGCTATTGCAGAAAAACTTTAGACCACCCGTTATCTTCATTAAACCCAAAATGTTAGATTTGGGAAAAAGTTTTTGAGAAAAGTCAAAAAGATTCAAAAAACGGTCAAAAACTCAAACATTTGTGAATCCCGAGGGCCACAAATTTTAGCGTAAAAAAATTGGGCGAAGCCGCTTATGCAGTGGAGCTTTGCACAACCCATTCTGTCTATTGAAACCAAAATCTCAGATTTGGGAGAGCAGTTTTCGAGAAAGACTGTAGACATTGAGCTAAAGAAAAAAAAACAGGCCATTATTCAGGTATTGAAGGGAGTAGGCGGTCTTTCCATTGCTACCTTTTTTTAAAAAAAATCAGTAGTGTACTTTTTGAGAAAAAAAACTTTTTTTTGCAAAAAGCGAAAAACTGTTCCCAAACGTCTCAAAAAATCAGTTATAAAAGCAAATCCCATATATTTCAAAACACCTCTTTTTATCAAACAGGAATTCTAGGCGAACAAGCTAAGCAAGATGTACTGAAAAAACAAGGTCATGCCAATAAGCGAACCCTTGACCTTATTTACGAAACAAAACTTACGAAGCAGAAACAAAGCCGACAATCTTTGAGCAGGCATCAGTTGAGCCGAAAAAAAATATATATATTTTATAAAAAGCCTTTAAAATTTCAACTGGCCCCTAAAAACTGTTATTAACAACGCTTGAAACAACCACGATACTTGCTTACAGCACAGAAATCCATGATATGGCACCTAAGCCGTAAAAACTTGACCAGACAAACGAATGTCCGACAACTCAACTTTTACCGAAATTTTTTTCAAAGGTCATGTCGGGACTCGAAACCTTTACCTTAGAGTGCAAAAGCAAATGCTTTACCTCCAGGCTAAGTGAAAAGGAACCTGGAAGTTGTTAAGGTTCAATAATGAGCAAGACCATTTATTGTAAGAAAAGTTGTTTACGGGAAAAAAAGTTAAGTTCCGGATTACAAGACAAGTGTAAAACAAAAACAATTTCAACGCAAGCGTTTTCTTGTATCAAATATTCTCCTCTGCTTTTAAAGCTTGACATTACAGCCTTTGCTAAACTTTTCGCAATTTTGGTGATTATTTAATGTGCAAAAAGTGGAGAATAAAAATTTGGAGAGAAAAAATTTTCCCAAAGAGATAACATTTTAATTACAAAAAAGAGTCGTCGCTTCTGCGGAGAAAAAATTTCCAGCGGTTCTTCCAATTAAACTTCATCTCAGATTTGATGGTTTAATGGTCTAAAAAACGGACTTTCTAAAACCCAAAACTTTTTCTGCAAAAAGCAGATTGTGGCCGCTTAAGCAGAAAAGATAAGAAGATTCCCAAAACTGGGTTTCTCGATTGAACACCACCTGAGAAATCACGTGGTAGTTTTTGCTTAAAGTCACAAAGTTTCCATAAAAGCTGACGAAGTTTCAAAACTGACTTGTTTGAAGGTCATTACTTTTTTCTTAAACAAACTGGGCATAGCCACCTATAAGGGTAGGCTTTAAACAATATGCTCTTTCGATTAAACCTATGATATCAGATTTAGCCGGATAACCAGCGAAAAAAGACCAAAACAAGGTCAACAAATCAAAAGTTTGAATCTTCCGATTGTCCAAACGTTTGAACCCACGATATCAGATTTGAGAGGATAGTTTTCGAGAAAAGCCAAAAAGATTCACATAACGGTCAACAATTTAAAAAAAGACTATTCCGAGGGCCATATTTTATGTGTAAAAATACGGGCGTAGGCACTTCTGCAGAGAGATTTTCAAAACCGTTCTAATCATTGAAACAAAAAAGTCAGATTTGAGAGTGTTAGTTTTCGAGAAAACAAAAAAAATCAGAAATATGGGTCAAAGTCCCCCCTCAGACTCTTTCGAAGGCTGTAGACAGAGGGGTCCAGAAAAAGTGACTCTAGGGGATTATGCGGGCAAACAGGGTAGTAGGCAGTCTTTAGATTAATACCCTTTTTTGAAAATCAGTAGAAGCTGAGAAAAATCAAAACGTTTTCAATAAATTGGCCGACAATTTTAAATGCAACAATATATAATTGCATCAATAACAGAAAAAAACAGGTCCTGGTCAGATTCGAAGATAGGACTTTTGCCGTCCTAGACATATTCGTTACCTCCATGCTACGTTGACCGGCAACACATAGACGTTTCAATTCATTATGAACCAAGATACAAGTGATTCTGTCAAACAAGTTGATAACCCGAAAAAGTATATTTACAGTTTGATAACGCTTGCTATTCGAAAACCTAAAGATAACTAGGGTCCCAGCTAAAAATGGCGATATCTGTTTGATATTCTTTAATTTTGTTGTACTGATGCGAGACGAAATGGTAATTTCAAAAATTTGACTTTGCCAAAAACCTTTGTGGTTTCTCTACTAAATTAAGTGACAAGAGTGAAAAGTTTTGAAAAACAAGAAATTTCTCCAGAACATAATTTAATTTTAAGACAAAGAGCCTATCCACTTCTGCAGAGAGACTCTCACAACAGATTCTTTCGCTTGCACCTTTCATCTCAGATTTTCAAAAAATTCAAAAAACTCAAAAACTTGATTTTCCGAAATCCACAACTTTTTTCTGCAAACAGTAGCTAATTGCCGCTTCAGCAAAATATATACGCAAAGCATGGTTTCTGGATTGATCACTTAATCTAAGAAGGGCAGGGTTGTTTCCGCTTCGTAAGTTTTGTTGCGTAAGTAAGGAACTTTTCGAGAGCCATGAAATTTTTCAAAGAAATTTGGCGAAGCCAATCAATATTAATAGGCTTTCAACGTATACCCTCATGGTAATTTCAAAAAATTGACTTTGCCAAAACCTTAGTGGTTTCTCTACTAAAATAAGTGACAAGAGTGAAAAGTTTTGAAAAATAAGAATTTTCTCGAGAACATAATTTAATTTTAAGACAAAGAGCCTATCCCCTTCTGCAGAGAGACTCTCGCAACAGATTCTTTCGATTGCACCTTTCATCTCAGATTTTAAAAAAAATTCAAAAAACTCAAAAACTTGATTTTCCGAAATCCACAACTTTTTTCTGCAAACAGTAGCTAATTGCCGCTTCAGCAAAAAAATATACGCAAAGCATGGTTTCTCGATTGAACACTTAATCTAAGAAGGGCAGGGTTGTTTCCGCTTCGTAAGTTTTGTTGCGTAAGTATGGAACTTTTCGAGAGCCATGAAAATTTTCAAAGAAATTTGGCGAAGCCAATCTAAATTAATAGGCTTTCAAAGTATACCCTTATTGTCATATTTAGCGAGTTAGTGATCGAGAAAAGTCAAAATTTTACAAAGAACGGTCAACAAATTAAAAATTTGGCTTTTCGAAAATCAGATGTTTATGTAAGAAATGGACTTATGCAGAAGATACTTATGCACGCTGTTATTTCGATTGAACTCAAAACTCGATTTAGTTTCAAACCAAAAAAAGGATTAGGGTTAGGCTCCCCACAACAGCCTATTACTTCGTTTGAACTCGTAGTTTTCGAGAAAAATCAAAAATAGAAAAAAAAAAACATTGAAAAATTAACATTTAACGTTTCTGAGGGCGATAACATTCTGTGTACAAAAAAAATATGGTATTGCAGGAAAACTTTAGACTACCCGTTATCTCCATTAAGCTCAATGTTAGAATTGGGAGAGTAGTTTTAGAAAAGAAATCAAAAAGTGGAAAAAAAAACATCAAAAAAAAATTAACATTTAACGTTTCCAAGGGCAATAACATTCTGTGTACAAAGAAAAATTAGGTGTGGCCGCTATTGCAGAAAAACTTTAGACCACCCGTTATCTTGATTAAACCCAATGTTAGATTTGGGAGAAAAGTTTTTGAGAAAAGTCAAAAAGATTCAAAAAACGGTCAAAAACTCAAACATTTGTGAATCCCGAGGGCCAGAAATTTTAGCGTACAAAAATTGGGCGAAGCCGCTTATGCAGGGGAGCTTTGCACAACCCATCCTGTCTATTGAAACCAAAATCTCAGATTTGGGAGAGCAGTTTTCGAGAAAGACTGTAGACATTGGGTTAAAGAAAAAAAACAGGCTATTATTCAGGTATTGAAGGGAGTAGGCGGTCTTTCCATTGCTACATTTTTAAAAAAAAATCAGTAGTGTACTTTTTGAGAAAAAAACTTTTTTGAGGCAAAAAGCGAAAAACTTTTCCCAAACGTCTCCAAAAATCAGTTATAAAGCAAATCCCATATATTTCAAAACACCTCTTTTTATCAAACAGGAATTCTAGGCAAACAAGCTAAGCAAGATGCACTGAAAAAACAAGGTCAAGCCAATAAGCGAACCCTTGACCTTACTTACGAAACAAAACTAACGAAGCAGTAACAAAGCCGACAATCTTTGAGCAGGCACCAGTTGAGCCGAAAAAAATTCATATTTTTTATAAAAAGCCTTTGAAATTTCAACTGGCCCCTAAAAACTGTTATTAACAACGCTTGAAACAACCACGATACTTGCTTACAGCACAGAAATCCATGATTGGGCACCTAAGCCGTAAAAACTTGAGCAGACAAACGAATGTCCGACAATTCAACTTTTACCGAAGTTTTTTCAAAGGTCATGTCGGGACTCGAACCCTTTACCTTAGAGTGCAGCAAAAGCAAATGCGTTACCACCAGGCTAACTGAAAAGGAACCTGGAGGTTTCAAATCCCATATATTTCAAAACACCTCTTTTTATCAAACAGGAATTCTAGGCAAACAAGCTAAGCAAGATGTACTGAAAAAACAAGGTCATGCCAATAAGCGAACCCTTGACCTTATTTACGAAACAAAACTTACGAAGCAGAAACAAAGCCGACAATCTTTGAGAAGGCACCAGTTGAGCTGAAAAAAATAAAAATATTTAATAAAAAGCCTTTAAAATTTCAACTGGCCCCTAAAAACTGTTATTAACAACGCTTGAAACAACCACGATACTTGCTTACAGCACAGAAATCCATGATATGGCACCTAAGCCGTAAAAACTTGAGCAGACAAACGAATGTCCGACAACTCAACTTTAACCGAAATTTTTTTTCAAAGGTCATGTCGGGACTCAAAACCTTTACCTTAGAGTGCAAAAGCAAATGCTTTACCTCCAGGCTAAGTGAAAAGGAACCTGGAAGTTGTTAAGGTTCAATAATGAGCAAGATCATTTATTGTGAGAAAAGTTGTTTACGGGAAAAAAGTTAAGTTCCGGATTACAAGACAAGTGTAAAACAAAAACAATTTCAACGCAAGCGTTTTCTTGTATCAAATATTCGCCTCTGCTTTTTTAAGCTTGACATTACAGCCTTTGCCAAACTTTCAGAATTTTGGTGATTATTAAATGTGCAAAAAGTTAAGAATAAAAATTTTGAGAGAAAAAAAATTTTCCCAAAGAGATAACATTTTAATTACAAAAAAGAGTCGTCGCTTCTGCGGAGAAAAAATTTCCAGCGGTTCTTCCAATTAAACTTCATCTCAGATTTGATGGTTTAATGGTCTAAAAAACGGACTTTCTAAAACCCAAAACTTTTTCTGCAAAAAGCAGATTGTGGCCGCTTAAGCAGAAAAAATAAGAAGATTCCCAAAACTGGGTTTCTCGATTGAACACCACCTGAGAAATCACGTGGTAGTTCTTGCTTAAATTCACAAATTTTCCAAAAAAGCAGAGGAAGTTTCAAAACTTTGACTTGTTTGAAGGTCATTACTTTTTTCTTAAACAAACTGGGCATAGCCACCTATAGGGGTAGGCTTTAAACAATATGCTCTTTCGATTAAAGCTATGATATCAGATTTAGCCGGATAACCAGCGAGAAAAGACCAAAACAAGGTCAACAAATCAAAAGTTTGAATTTTCCGATTGTCCAAACGTTTGAACCCACGATATCAGATTTGAGAGGATAGTTTTCGAGAAAAGCCAAAAAGATTTACATAACGGTCAACAATTTAAAAAAAGACTATTCCGAGGGCCATATTTTATGTGTAAAAATACGGGCGTAGGCACTTCTGCAGAGAGCTTTTCAAAACCGTTCTAATCATTGAAACAAAAAAGTCAGATTTGAGAGTGGTCGTTTTCGAGAAAACAAAAAAAAATCAGAAATATGGGTCAAAGTCCCCCCTCAGACTCTTTCGAAGGCTGTAGACAGAGGGGTCCAGAAAAAGAGACTCTAGGGGATTATGCGGGCAAACAGGGTAGTAGGCAGTCTTTAAATTGATACCCTTTTTTGAAAATCAGTAGAAGCTGAGAAAAACCAAAACGTTTTCAATAAATTGGCCGACTATTTTAATTGCAACAATATATAATTGCATCAATAACAGAATAAAAACAGGCCCAGGTCAGATTCGAAGATAGGACTTTTGCCGTCCTAGACATATTAGTTACCTCCATGCTACGTTGACCGGCAACACATAGACGTTTCAATTCATTATGAACCAAGATACAAGTGATTCTGTCAAACAAGTTCATAACCCGAAAAAGTATATTTTACAGTTTGATAACGCTTGCTATTCGAAAACCTTAAGATAACTAGATCCCAGCTAAAAATGGCGAAATCTGTTTGATATTCTTTAAATTTGTTGTACTGATGCGAGACGAAATGGTAATTTCAAAAAATTGACTTTGCCAAAAACCTTAGTGGTTTCTCTACTAAAATAAGTGACAAGAGTGACATGTTTTGAAAAATAAGAATTTTCTCCAGAACATAATTTAATTTTAAGACAAAGAGCCTATCCCCTTCTGCAGAGAGACTCTCACAACAGATTCTTTCGATTGCACCTTTCATCTCAGATTTTTAAAAAAATTCAAAAAACTCAAAAACTTGATTTTCCGAAATCCACAACTTTTTTCTGCAAACAACAGCTAATTGCCGCTTCAGCAAAAAAAATACGCAAAGCATGGTTTCTCGATTGAACACTTAATCTAAGAAGGGCAGGGTTGTTTCCGCTTCGTAAGTTTTGTTGCGTAAGTAAGGAACTCTTCGAGAGCCATGAAATTTTTTAAAGAAATTTGGCGAAGCCAATCAATATTAATAGGCTTTCAACGTATACCCTTATTGTCAGATTTGGCGAGTTAGTGATCGATAATAGTCAAAATTTTACAAAGAACGGTCAACAAATTAAAAATTTGGCTTTTCGAAAATCAGATGTTTATGTAAGAAATGGACTTATGCAGAAGATACTTATGCACGCTGTTATTTCGATTGAACTCAAAACTCGATTTAGTGTCAAACCAAAAAAAGGTTAGGGTTAGGCTCCCCACAACAGCCTATTACTTCGTTTGAACTCGTAGTTTTCGAGAAAAATCAAAAATAGAAAAAAAACATTGAAAAATTAACATTTGACGTTTCTGAGGGCGATAACATCCTGTGTACAAAAAAATTAGGTATTGCAGAAAAACTTTAGACCACCCGTTATCTCCATTAAACCCAATCTTAGATGTGGGAGAGTAGTTTTAGAAAAAAATCAAAAAGTGGGAAAAAAACATCAAAAAATTAACATTTAACGTTTCCGAGGGCAATAACATTCTGTGTACAAAGAAAAATAAGGCACGACCGCTATTGCAGAAAATCTTTAGACCACCCGTTATCTTCAATAAACCCACAATGTTACATTTGGGAGAAAAATTTTTGAGAGAAGTCAAGAAGATTCAAAATACGGTCAAAAACTCAAACATTTGTGAATCCCGAGGGCCATCAATTTTAGCGTAAAAAAATTGGGCGAAGCCGCTTATGCAGGGGAGGTTTGCACAACCCATCCTGTCTATTGAAACCAAAATCTCAGATTTGGGAGAGCAGTTTTCGAGAAAGACTGTAGACATTGGGCTAAAGAAAAAAAACAGGCTATTATTCAGGTATTGAAGGGAGTAGGCGGTCTTTCCATTGCTACCTTTTTTAACAAAATCAGTAGTGTACTTTTTGAGCAAAAAAACTTTTTTTTTGCAAAAAGCGAAAAACTGTTCCCAAACGTCTCAAAAAATCAGTTATAAAAGCAAATCCCATATATTTCAAAACGCCTCTTTTTATCAAACAGGAATTCTAGGCAAACAAGCTAAGCAAGATATACTGAAAAAACAAGGTCAAGCCAATAAGCGAACCCTTGACCTTACTTACGAAACAAAACTTACGAAGTAGTAACAAAGCCGACAATCTTTGAGCAGGCACCAGTTGAGCCGAAAAAAAATATATATTTTATAAAAAGCCTTTAAAATTTCAACTGGCCCCTAAAAACTGTTATTAACAACGCTTGAAACAGCCACGATACTTGCTTACAGCACAGAAATCCATGATATGTAAGCCGTAAAAACTTGAGCAGACAAACGAATTTCCGACAATTCAACTTTTACCGAAGTTTTTTTCAAAGGTCATGTCGGGACTCGAACCCTTTACCTCAGAGTGCAAAAGCAAAAGCGTTACCTCCAGTCTAAGTGAAAAGGAACCTGGAAGTTGTTAAGGTTCAATAATGAAGCAAGATCATTTATTATAAGAAAAGTTGTTTACGGGAAAAAAAGTTAGGTTCCGGATTACAAGACAAGTTTAAAATTATTACTTTTTTCTTAAACAAACTGGGCATAGCCACCTATAGGGGTAGGCTTTAAACAATATGGTCTTTCGGTTAAGCTCATAAATATGGGTCAAAGTCCCCCCTCAGACTCTTTCGAAGGCTGTAGACAGAGGGGTCCAGAAAAAGAGACTCTAGGGGATTATGCGGGCAAACAGGGTAGTAGGCAGTCTATAAATTGATACCCTTTTTTGAAAATCAGTAGAAGCTGAGAAAAACCAAAACGTTTTCAACAAATTGGCCGACAATTTCAATTGCAACAATATATAATTGCATCAATAACAGAAAAAAAACAGGTCCTGGTCAGATTCGAAGATAGGACTTTTGCCGTCCTAGACATATTCGTTACCTCCATGCTACGTTGACCGGCAACACATAGACGTTTCAATTCATTATGAACCAAGATACAAGTGATTCTGTCAAACATGTTGATAACCCGAAAAAGTATATTTTACAGTTTGATAACGCTTGCTATTCGAAAACCTAAAGATAACTAGATCCCAGCTAAAAATGGCGAAATCTGTTTGATATTCTTTAAATTTGTTGTACTGATGCGAGACGAAATGGTAATTTCAAAAATTTGACTTTGCCAAAAACCTTAGTGGTTTCTCTACTAAAATAAGTGACAAGAACGAATCTCACAACAGATTCTTTCGATTGCACCTTTCATCTCAGATATTAAAAAAAAATTCAAAAAACTCAAAAACTTGATTTTCCGAAATCCACAACTTTTTTCTGCAAACAGTAGCTAATTGCCGCTTCAGCAAAAAATATACGCAAAGCATGGTTTCTCGATTGAACACTTAATCTAAGAAGGGCAGGGTTGTTTCCGCTTCGTAAGTTTTGTTGCGTGAGTAAGGAACTTTTCGAGAGCCATGAAATTTTTCAAAGAAATTTGGCAAGCCAATCAATATTAATCGGCTTTCAACGTATACCCTCATTGTCAGATTTGGCGAGTTAGTGATCGAGAAAAGTCAAAATTTTACAAAGAACGGTCAACAAATTAAAAATTTGGCTTTTCGAAAATCAGATCTCTATGAGAGAAATGGACTTATGCAGAAGATACTTATGCACGCTGTTATTTCGATTGAACTCAAAACTCGATTTAGTTTCAAACCAAAAAAAAGGGTTAGGGTCCCCACAACAGCCTATAACTTCGTTTGAAAAAACAAGGTCATGCCAATAAGCGAACCCTTGACCTTACTTACGAAACAAAACTTACGAAGCAGTAACAAAGCAGACAATTTTTGAGCAGGCGCCAGTTGAGCCGAAAAAAAATATATATATTTTATAAAAAGCCTTTAAAATTTCAACTGGCCCCTAAAAACTGTTATTAACAACGCTTGAAACAACCACGATACTTGCTTACAGCACAGAAATCCATGATATGGCACCTAAGCCGTAAAAACTTGAGCAGACAAACGAATGTCCGACAATTCAACTTTTACCGAAGTTTTTTTCAAAGGTCATGTCGGGACTCGAACCCTTTACCTTAGAGTGCAAAAGCAAATGCGTTACCTCCAGGCTAAGTGAAAAGGAACCTGGAAGTTGTTAAGGTTCAATAATGAAGCAAGATCATTTATTGTAAGAAAAGTTGTTTACGGGAAAAAAAGTTAAGTTTCGGATTACAAGACAAGTTTAGAACAAAAACAATTTCAACGCAAGCGTTTTCTTGTATCAAATATTCTCCTCTGGTTTTTTAAGCTTGACATTACAGCCTTTGCCAAATTTTTCGCAATTTTGGTGATTATTTCATGTGCAAAATGAAAGAAAAATGTATTTCCAACTTAAAACGCGGTGTTTCAGTTTAATTAAATTCGCTGACCGAAAAAGTAGTGACAACAATTGGCCTTAACTAAACAACTATTTTTCAAATTTCGTTACTTTTGGTAGTCAAAAATTTATTTTGATTTTTTTTTCTGTCACCTTTTTCCTCACTTTACAATCCAAATTGTACAAAAAATTATTCAACGAAGAAAAACAAATCTAATGTCACGAGACAAGGTACTACGCATAACAAATTAACCAACACATGAATGAAACTAGCAAACTTTTGAGAACTTTTGTGAGCATTGGTATAGCTAACCTTTTTCATGATAGCTATTATCATCGAAAGGGTACATCGTGCCACCTTGGGCTAACCGCAAGTGATCACAAACATGCGCCGGAACCTGAGCATGTCCAGCTACATGAGGGTTATTCGTGTATTGCTGCTGTTGAGGTCCCGACACTACAAAACTTTCTTGGGTCGACTGGACCACGTCTGGAATTTGGGATTGTTGCAACATCTGGTTGTTTGCATTTCGGGGACAGTTGTAATTATGCACTTGGCATGGAATCATGTTTGTTTTCTGGGTCGCAACGTTCAGGGACATTGGGTTTTGCTGGGCAGGGGGAACCATATTTGGAAGCGCCTGGGTAGGCACTCTGGGTTGTATTTCAGATCCGTAGATTAACTCATTAGTATCGGTTAGTGAATCGGTTATTGAAGGTGAGTACTCGAGTAACAGACGGACAATTTGGGTGTTTCCAGCCTTAGTTGCTTCTATGAGTGCGTTGGACCCGTCTTTGAGGCGCACTGAGGGGTCAGCTCCGTGCTCTAGCAGTAGTTCGACTACATTCTTGTGGTCTCCTGAGCAAGCTAATGACAGTGGTGTGTGGTCTTCGTTTTGACTCAGTCGGTTGACGTCGGCGCCTAGTGAACAACCAAAAAATTTATTCGGTATATGTTTTAGCTTACTTTTCATATAAAGATGAGTTTTTTTAAATGTATTTTCTATTTTCTGAGCCCTGTCAAAACCCCTGAATGGTCAAACTAACCAATTATTTTGTCTACCACTTAGCCTGAAATAGCCGACCAGGTCGCTTCTTACTATCGCCAATCCTATTAAATCTCCACAATGAGATTGCAAGTTAGGATTGCATGGTTCAGTATAAATGAAAACTCCTTTGAAAATGACAAGTACAAATAACCTCTGCTGACTAGAAACTGCACAGTGCACACGTGTCCAGCTCTTGCTGCCTTCATGAGAGGAGTTCTTCCTCCCTCGCTTTCATGTTCCAACTTAGCTCCACAATTCAACAGGATCTCTGCAACCTCATTATGTCCATTTTCACATGCAAACGACAACGCCGTATCTCCCCCACCCGTTTCCAAGTGCAGATCAGCCCCGCTATTGATTAGAAACTTCACCAAGTCGACGTGACCTTGATGCGCTGCTTCCATCAGAGGGGATGAGCCACCTCCGTTGACGTCGGCACCCGCTGTTCCAAGGAGGAATTTGGCGATATTGATGAATCCGTTGTAGCATGCTAACGTCAAGGCTGTTTCTTGTGTTTCCTCGGTTTGAGCATTAACATTTGCACCTAAGAGTCAAATCAAAATTACCCATGTCTCTATGCTTGATTGGTGGATATCAATAGTCTTTCAGCTATGGATTTATTAGCTAAAAGACTACATGTATCTTTATTCATTAAGAACACCATATAACATACCACAATTGACTAGAAGCATGACCATCGCCTCGTGCCCCTCCCTGGCCGCTTCCATCAACGGCGAATACCCTTCATCGTTTACTTCTTCCAAAGAAGCCCCCTTCTCAATTAACAAATTTGCCAGCTGCAGATGCCCCCCACAAGCGGCCAAGGTCAGAGGGGACTCGAAACTCTCGGTCGGCATATTGACCTTGGCGCCATGATCAATCAGCAACTTTGCTACGTCATAATGACCGTCCATGCATGCTTCCATCAGGGCTGTGTGCATTTCCTCAGTTTGATGGTCTTGGTCTGCTCCTTCTTCCAGGAGAAACTTGACCATTTCATAATGACCTTTGTAGCACGCTAAGGTTAGTGCACTCTCCTTAAACTCACTGGAGTATGCATTGATTCCGGCACCCCTTTCCAGGAGTATCCGGGCTATGTCTACCAGGCCATTGCTAGCTGCCTCCATCAGAGGGGTGTGCCCGTTTTCGTTTTGATCTTCGATTCCAGCTCCCCGCTCCAAAAGCTCTTTGGCAATACTGACATGCCCATTGGCGCATGCATAGTGCAAAGGTGTGTTGCCTAAAACCAGGCTCCACCAAATATTATTCGAAAAAAAAACGAAACTTGTGCAGATAAAAAGGGCCGAGTATTCGATAGTACTAGAAGAAATATCAATTGCCCAAGTACCAAAAGTTAGCAGGCCAGTCATTTTTTTTTGTTTTACGCGTGCAAGAAAGTTCCGCTGAACAATTCATATCGGTTCGTACAACAAAAGCTGTTCAACGGAAATTTGCCTAGCAAAAATTTCAATACCATGCCCCCGCCGTTTAGCACGAAAATCACATTTCTGAAAGATAATAAAAACTATTAAAAAAGATCTTATCAGATTTACCGTTTTCGCTTTGGGCGTTTATATTTGCCCCGTGCTCAATTAGAACCTTGGCGCAGTCTTCGTGCCCATTGACAACGGATTCCATCAAAGGAGTCAAGTCATTTTTGGGACCCCGTTCATCGACTGAGTCACGGTTCATGGCGAGCATCACTTGAACAAGATCCAAGTAACCATTTGCACTCGCCAGCGAGAGCAAACATTCTCCTTCCTCTGTTATTTGTGTAAGGTCTTTGCCTTCAGCCATGAGTTTTTTCAGGCAAGCGTCTGAGGGAATCGAGTCCATGGTTGACATTGAGGAATTCCTATAATTTTGAATTGCACTTAATACTTCTGGATAAACCAGCGAGACTGTTTGATGTTAGTACATTTGACCTTCGCCCTCTAATTGCAAATCAAGAATGGCAAATCATAAGGACCAATAATATTAAACCAATAGTCAGATGTAGCAAAAACTGAACTAACTCGTTTGGAAGTTCATCGCTCCCAATTGAATAGGTGTCGTCGTCACTCCCAACTTCTTCGTCTGTAAAATCAAAAATAGGATGCATATATTATGTTAATTCATATTGAATATTTATTCGATTTTCACCTGCTGCTGGGTGACTGTTAGGGTTGCGAGGTGTTGATACTAAATTTTCCATTTGAGAATCAAAATTTGCAAGAACACGATCGTTGAATTTCTCTCTAAGTCCTTTAGGAATACCTTAAACGAATCAAAAGGCATTCAACTTCATAACCAACTTCTCGCAGAACTTAGGTTGTCTAAATTACTGCGGCTTTCCTTGCTGCTGCTTTTTACCTGCTGCTTTCAAAAGTGCATTTTTTGTAGAGTTTGCATCATCTAGGTTAGCTATTTTAGAATCTTCTGCCATAAAATACCTGAAACAACAACCAGCGATTTACGCAAAGTCTGCGATGTTTCTATATGACTTCAGGCGGAGAACGGTGTGTTATTAGTGAAGAGTCAACGAAAGCGTCAAGTAATGTCTCTGTCAAGCCAGTCGGCCACTTACAATTAGTTAGAAACTGAAAAACTGGAAATTAAATTTTTTGGCAAATTTAAGTTTTTGCACATTAATAAGACTTATTTTCCGGATAAACATTTTTTTTGAACAAATTCATCTATATAGAGCAGTGGCCTCAAATGAAGCAAAAGTACATGTTGGGGTAGATTTCCAGGATTTCTCCCCGAACTCGTTTAGCACTTCTCCAAGTTTTGATACAGTTTTGACAGTCGCATGCGATAAGATCATTTGTAATGCATAGACAAAAAAGAAAACTTAATTCAAAAAATATGGTCGCAATTTAAAAATCATTGGAATGTCATACATTAGGGAAAAGTAAAATTTAACACGAGTAGAAGTGAAGATATTAGATGGCTGTAGTTTTATATTTTTTAAAAGGTCAACTAAAATTGGGTCCTTCCGTCATGCGACGGTCCGTGCACAGGTTGGATAGGACCATACACCAACAAACATCGGCAAAACTTATGCTTAAATGAAGTCGATTTTAAAGCATCCAGATATTTCTCAATTGAAATCTAATCTCCACGATTATAGCACTGAGGGATTGTCTATATTGTATGTATTTTTAAGTTTTTGTACCCCCTGAGGCAGAGAATTGCACTCCTTAGAAGTGCAAAACTTACTTTGGTTCCTATAAAGTTTTTTGTTGTAACAAGCGTCGGACGGAGCTGTAACATTCGCCTGGAAAGTACATAACGACGGAAAGTAAAACTATATCAAATAACGACTGATTAGCGTCACGAAAGAGCTTCACGTGCTTTTCACCGTCCCTAACAAAGCCAGTTCACAATGATCCCCATAACCTCGGGTCAAATAGTTGTTACTGCTTAAAGGCTATCAGGCGAGTCGCGCGAACTAACTTAGTGGCTTGTAAGATAGTGACCTCATGGCTGGTTCTCAGTATCCCCAGACCACGAGGTCACTCCTAAAAAGGGGTTCGATACATTATCTTTATAACTTTACCATATTACTTTTGTTTTTGTACAGTAGAGAAAATCACCCTATCCATCGGAGATGGATCGATCATTTCCGTAACCTTTAGCGTCTCATAGCCTGAAAGTGAAAATAGGTGTTATAATTTAATTGCAGGACATCTCTGCAAGCTAAAAGTTATTTAAACAACAGCTCGGGAATGTAACAGTCGCCATACTCAGGTCTCAAAATACCCTAAATACGCGAACGCCGTTAAAAACAGTGTCGGAACAGTCTGTACAATTACTTTTCATTAGACAGTGGAACTTTGATCCATTTCAGATGGAACAACCTAAAACTCTCCTTACCTGAACATAACAATTACAAAACACACTCAAGAAAACTAAAATGGGTACTAACATACCAGCACACTCGAGAATTGGGGTAACTAAATTAATCAGCA
Source organism: Symsagittifera roscoffensis (assembly GCF_963678635.1). Lineage (NCBI taxonomy): Eukaryota > Metazoa > Xenacoelomorpha > Acoela > Convolutidae > Symsagittifera > Symsagittifera roscoffensis. Next base: position 11,775,757 of record NC_087069.1, read on the forward strand.
AGTCTAGCCTTAAAGGTAATTAAGTTTTATTTCAAGAAGTTTGTATTCAATGAATTCCAGCAAAGGAAATGAGCTTTGACTTCAGAATTGAGTTTTGGAACTGGACCATTGGGAGACCCCAGCTGTCCGCCTTTCCACTGAGGGTTCACTCTGGTCCACTTCTTACTGAGAAGAAAAAAGAGAAAAAAAGTTTAATTTGAACAACTCAAATGAGATAAATGAGTTTTTAAAGTAAAACTATACTGTTCACTGTCTATGAAGGATTTTCACCAACCGCGTTCTAGTTTGTAGATCCTTGATATACGAGCAGTTGTCTAGCAGGTGGTTGTAGTTATCAGCCGTAGATTCGCAATATTTACAATCACATGAGCAGTCCGGTTTGTAGCAGCGTTCAGTCTTACAAATCGCGTTATGTAGGCCGTTGTTATAGTAGCTGGCTATGGCTCTGCGCGTTTGCCCAGTTGATTTTTCGATGTTCAGAAAGTCGTTTTCAAAAATGTGATGTAGCAGTCGGCTAGTAGACGCATATTTGGATAACCCAGACCAGCGTTTCCAGAAGTACCCTGCAACTGGTTTCGCGTGCTCTAAACTGTCTGTAAAAATGCTGCAACCGTAATTAGCCGATGGCAGACTAACACTCATGAATAGTCTGTGTGCATGCTGGAGCTGTAGTTTTTGAATATTGACTTTTGCAAACAAGGCGTTGATGTTGTTTATACCTTTTCTTAGTCTTTCATTCAAGTGGGCGGTTTTCTTGTTGGTGGCCGTCAGAATAAACCCCAAGTATTCGAAGGAGTTGGTGAATTCAATGTCTTCTCCCATGTAGTAGATGCGATCTGTACTCTTCAATCTGCCTCCGCGGCGAAATTTTATGACTTTTGTTTTACCGACATTAACGTTCATGTTGTTGTTTTTACAGTAAATACCGAGCTTGTAAAGGGCCAACTGGATGTCAAACGGTGATGATGAAGTGATTACTACATCGTCTGCATAGAATATGCAGAAACACTTACACTGAACAAAAATTTCTGCCAAATCAGCAATAAACAGGGAAAACAAAAGAGGAGAGAGTTTGTCTCTTTGTGGTAGACCAAGCCGCTGGAGTATCGGGGAAGATAGATAACCATCATTAACGACATGTACCATGTTGTGACGTAGGATATCATGTAGGACGAGCAGAAAATTGTTGGATACACCCATCTTCGCCAATTTTTGTAATAAAGTAGAGCGATCAATGCTGTCGAAAGCCTTACGGAAATCGATGAAGCACGCATAGAGGTGGCCATTTGTTGCGATTGATGTGTCAATGTTCTCCCTGAGAATTCTAATAGCCTGAATGGTTGATCTACCTCTACGGAAGCCATACTGGACGTCAGGAATTTTTGCATGCTGTTCGCACCAAGTGGCTAGCCCGTTGTGGAGTATCGATGTATAACATTTATATATACAGTTTAGGAGGGCTATGCCCCGGTAGCAATCCGGATCTTTTTTGCTGCCTTTTCCTTTGTAAAGCGGTATCAGATTTGACACTCGCCAGGCATCGAGAATGGCTTTTGAGTCAAAACAGACCTGGAACAGCGTAAAAATATGCAAATAAAGGAGACCAAAACTTTGTTTCAAAAAATCACCGGTAATCATATCAGGTCCTGGAGCTTTGTTGTTGGCTTGTCTTGATATTGCTTGTGTAACTTCTGGTAGAGAAACTGGGCGGTCCAGGTCGTCGTAGTAGTCGCATGAACTGGGTTCTTCTGGGAAGCTAACGTCTCTCTCGCCTTGGAATAAGGCTTCAAAATGAGTAATCCACACGTCTTGTTGTACTTGAGATGGCATGTTGGGGCGTTTCTTGCTACTCAAAATGCTCCAAAACTTGGATCGGTCAGCTTCTGCTGTGATAATAATAGTTTCTTTTCGATCTTTCTCGTGTGCTGTGCGTTTTTTTCTGCATAGCGCCTTGAAAGACCGTTTCGCTTGAGAGTAGCTCCCCAAATTGCTTTCCCCAGTATTTGTTAGGTACCATTGTAGTTTCAAAATTTTGTGCGCTTGGTAGCAGTGCCTGTCGAACCACGGCTTTGAATGTCTCTTCTTGCTTGGTCTCGAGATGTTGTAGCTTAATTTAAGGAAATGAGAGTAGCAATTATTTGAATCTGACAGGTTGTCATACATGACAAGTTGATGCTGTTCGTAGGTGTTAGGGTCGAAGAGGAGGGCGTGCTGTTTCTTCTTGTCGACTTTCCCGGCATGAAAAACTATTCTGCAGGAAAAAATCTGATGTTTTGTCTGAAACATCTGTTGCGTAGCCTGAATTGTTGCTGTTATATTTTTTGCAAAGAAAAGATCAATCGTACTCGAGCCATTGTGGGAATAATAAATGCGATTTTCTAGAGAGTTGATGCAGTGAAGGCCAGCAAATTGTAGGTTTTCACATAGAATCTCACCCCGTACGTGATCACCATCAACGCGACAGTTGAAATCGCCACCGAGTAGGATTTTTGCACAGGTGGGCACTGTGTCTAGGAATTGAAAGATGTCAAGAAGAATATCATCAACGCAGGTGTTCGGTGGGTAGTAGCAAACAATGATGTTAAGTAAGTTAACAGATACACACAGCATATTTTCATTTTTATAGACCTCGGTGCTTCTGCAGTCTAGGCTCTTGCTGACGCAAATAGATAAGCCTCCCATAGGCCGTCCTCTCTGTGGCTTCACGGCTTCGGCAAAGTAACAGTAAAGACCTGGTAAAAGGCAAGATATGTCATGTGTAGCTAGCGTTTCTGTTAGTAGTAATAAATCCGTGTCGAGTTCATTGTTTGTCAGTAGTGGAATGTTTGTCTTAGCACCTTCTATGTTCCACAGAATTACTTTCAGCTCTTCTGTGTTAGGTTTCATTGACTGCTGTAGTCATATTGAAACCACCATATTGTTTCTGATAATCCATGTTTTTTCCGAGTCAGTCTCTCTCTTGCTTCTCAGCTCTTGTCGTAGCTCATACTGCTGTGCTTGTTCGGCTTTTGTATAGTCAGGGTTGATAAATACTCCCTTAAATTCATCACAATCGTTCAATTTTTTGCTACTTTTCAGTAGTTTTAGACGTGTTATGGCGTCTTTGAACGTAACGATGAGGAGCGGATTCGCATTGGCGTTGTTTTTCTTCTTGATTCGGCGTGTTGTAAATTCGTCTTCTTCAAGTGTGACAGAAACCGCACTGGCTAGATCTGTTAGCATCTCTTTGTCGGTTTGATCTTTGTCGGCTTTCAAACCACGGATAACAAGGTTGTTTGATTTTTCCGTTTGTTGTTTTTCTTCCGCTTTAACCTGTTCAACAATGGTGGCGCAGAGACTGCTGTTTTTCATATTCTTCGTAATTTCGACGTAAGAGGGTTCAGTCTTCGTTTCATGATGCACTTTCAGTTCTGCTAGTCTTTTTGTGGCACAAAAACCACAAAGAAAGTCTGCTTTTTCTAGAGTTGCAACGGCGATAGTTTTTGGCAATAAAACTGTTGTCCATATATCACAGCCGTCGCTGGAGCACCCTATTTCTTTCTTTATGTAGTTGTTGGAATCTCGTCTTGTAATCATTGTCCCAGATGCTGGTGATGATCAAGATCAATCGTACTATTACTTATCGATTTAATAAGTTTATCACAACAATTATCCACTTCCTACTTGTGTCTGCTTTGTTCGCAATCACTCTGCCTCCTGTTCATGATAGGACAGGTATACTCTAGTGTGAATTTTGGCTGGAAATGGCGAATAGCAATTTCCCGCTGCTTTTTTCAATTACTTTCCCGCGCTTGTAATTCGGTTGTTCTGATCTTGTATTTCTGAGATTTTCAGTTGTCGCAAGAAAGTTGAGCATGACAGGCTCAATTCCAATTTTTGAAAAGTTCCATTTCACCCCAAAATTACGTTGTCAAACTTCCAAATTTGACCGACTGGCACAGAACAATAATCCGGACCCCTCCGGTTCCTTCGATTTTCTTCTTTTGCAGTCTTCACTTTTGGCTTTCCCGCTCGGTTCAACCCTTTCGGTAACAATTGATTTAGCAGAATCGTTACAATTCGGGAGGCTTCTTGTTTTCTTGATAATTCTATCTCCTGATGTCGTCGCAATTTTTTCTCGCTCTCTGTGATTGTGTCTCTGCAAGCGAAAATCACGGTTTTTTTACTCGGTTCAAAGTGACCCTCTCAATCCGTTCTTTTTGTCAAGAAGGACCGCTAATCGCAGGAACTGCTTTTTCGTGCATTCGAACCTCTTTTGATAAAACTCGTAATGAAGAACCATTTTCTGGCGGAACTCTGTTCGAATGACACAAGCGTGAAAAAGTACCTATTGGCGACTGGCTGACGTCAATTACAATAATCCTACTCGTTTTCCACTGTCTCGACCTAGCCAGTTTTTTTTCTGGTCTAAAAAGGGCTAAGTGCTATGTTACCACTTCTAGGCCATCAGCCATACAACTTTTGATCAGCTTTCGCTTACGTGCAAAAATAGCCACATAGCTGGGGTTGGGATACCCAGTCAACATGATTATTATTGAAAACACGTATTGATATCCACAATTTGATATGTTTTTACTGACAGATATTTATCAAATCCATTCGAGATGGATTGACTCTTTCTCGACTCTAACTGCTCATGCTCTGGAAATATGAAAACAAAATTGGGGTGAATTAAATGCGTTCAGGGCATTACAGCAGCTATAATATATCGTTCATGTTTTCTAGCAGTCTCTGGCCACCGGACCTCTGACTCCGTACTCTCCCGGAGATAACTTTGTTATCTCCCAATCTATGATGCACGGGAGGTTGGGATCCGTCCCGAAGGTCCCATTGGACCTTCCGTTTCCACAATATTCTTCTGATAAGAAGCCCCGTTTTTCTTCCATCTTTCAATCTTCTTTTTCGACTAACTTTTGAAATTCGGCTGTCCTGTTTTTCTGTATAATTTAAGTCAAAATGGCCGTTTTTGTTTTTTTCCCCAGAAATGTCCCAGTCCGAATCGAAATTCTAAAAATTTGAAATTCTGGAACATTCTGAGCCTCTTTTTTTCTCGGACTTCGATCATAGCGCCTTTAATATTGTTCTCAGCATACGTTTTGCTCCAGGTCAGATGGTAAGACCGCCTTTTTTTCGCTCTCTGTCGTACAAGACATCTCAGCTACACGCTTCATAGCTGTAGTGACATCGTTTCAATCAGTCAGAAATGCTCTCTTTTATGCACCCGGTCCTATATCCAACTGAATTGACTGATAAAGTTCCGTGTTTCTCGACCTATGACGCATCGCGCGCTTACATATTCATGACGTCATCACAGCACGGAACCAAGTCATCAATCTCTGTCTCATCCATACCATTTCAAATGCTTTCGGTATCTTTGGAAACTTACAGGTGGTTTTAAAAAAGTCCAACTCGTTGTTGAAGTTCACGCTGTTTAGCTGTTTAGGTGTAGGTATATCCATTTCCTGCTCACTCGTTCCAGCATTGGCTTCCAACCACCTCACCGCGATCATGGCACTGACTACAAGAACCGATACGGGTTGGGCTTGGTTGCCCAATCCCGTGGTTGGGCAATCCCGTGGTTGGGCGATACGCCGTTTGGGGTATCGTTTTCTGACTCGAAAAACCTTTTTGTGATGATGAGTTGTGTACTTAGAGTTCACATGTAAGCGCGCAGATGTAGATCTAAAATGTAATTGGTTGTCGCCTGTTTTGCCGCAAATGTAAAAACAATATAGTCCCGCCATTCAAGCCCGAAAAAGACCGCTAATAACAGGAACTGCTTTTTCGTGCAGTCGAACCTCTTTTGATAAAATTCGTTTTGAAGAACCATTTTCTGGCGGAATTCTGTTTGAATGGCACAAGCGTGAAAAAGTACCTATTGACAAAGGGCTGACGTCAGTTACCTTAATCCTACTCGTTTTCCACTGTCTCGACCTAGCTAGTTGTTTTTCTGGCCTGATAAGGGCTAAGTACTTTGTTACCACTTTTAGGCCATCAGCCATACAACTTTTGACCAGCTTTCGATAACGTGCATAAATAACCACATAGCTGGGGTTGGGATACCCAGTCAAACAGATTGTTATTGAAAACACGGATTGATAACCACAATTTGATATGCTTTTACTGACAGATATATACCAAATCCATTCGAGATGGATTGACTCTTTCCTCGACTCTGATATATGAAATCAATATTGGGGTAAATTAAATGCGTTCAGGGCATTACAGCAGCTAAAATATATCGTTCACAATTTCTAACAGTCTCTGGCACCGGACGTATGACTCCGTACTCTCCCTGAAATTACGGCGTTATCTCCCAATCTCTGATGCACGGGAGGTTGGATCCGTCCCAAATGTCCCATTGGACCTTCCGTACCCACAAACTTTTTCTGATAAGCGCCTTGTGAAGTCTTCGTGTCACGATAAGAAGTCCCGTTTTTCTTCTATCTTTCAATCTTCTTATTCAACTAACCGTCGTCTTGAAATTCGGCTGTCCTGTTTTTCTGTATAATTTCTGTCAAAAAGGCCGTTTTTGACTTTTTCCAGAAAAGTCCCAGTCGGAATCGAAATTCTGAAAATTTGAAATTCTGGAACATTCTGAGCCTCTTTTCTACTCGGACTTCCATCATAACGCCTTTAATATTGCTCTCAGCGTGCGTCGGAAGGTTCAACTGTGACAGTCCGCGGACTGGCGCATACTCTCCGGAAATTCTCTTCAGTTTCCCCAATGAACTCAAAACTCCGGGTTATGTTCAAGTGGTGATCAAGTGTTCTTTAAAAAATTTACAAACCGCACCAGAAATTAAATTTTTTCTACCTTACGTTAACTCACCACGTGTCAAAAATGGCATCATACTACAACTCACTACGTCCTTATATTTTCAACAAATATGCACCATGAGTAGTGTTCTAGATAAAATTTATTTTCTGACCACTTACGTCCATCTATCTTTAATTTTTTTTCGCTCTGGCTTGTTTGAAAAGCCTTGGGACGTGGCACGGCCATGCACCCGTTGAAATTACCTCAAATTGATCACCAAGTGTAACGGTTTATACATGCTGTTGCCCTAAATATTAAAAAAAAAAGAAACTCTGTGGCTAGGAAAAACAATGAGATACCCACTCTGCTCGAGCGAGCAATCCAAACTATACCAAGTCGCCACAAAGTGAAGATTTGTCCGCTGCAGGTTAAAAACTTCAGTCGGGTTTAAATAAGTTAGTATACTTATTATTCACCTGTATAAATAAATAATAACAAACTAAACTTTTCATTGTATACCATTAATTTTAAATAACAAAATACAAGTGTTTCAATATCGGGTCTGACCAGGTTCTAACCAAAACAAAAAGTTTGAAGTTTTCAAATCACCAAGCTTAGTTGGCCAGGCTAAGTTTTCACACACAATGACAATTCAGTTTCTTATCTCTACTCGGTTCTGTCTTCGTCTCGTCTTCGCCAACTTTCATGCCATGACATCATGTTCTTGCTGTTTACAGCAGGGAAGGAGATCCACATTCAAATTCTGTTCCCTGTTCCGTCAGTAACTGTTATGTAAGCACAGGCTTACGTTTCGCTCCAGGTCAGATAGCAAGACCGCCTTCTGTTTGCTCTCTGTCGTACAAGACATCTCAGATATACGCTTAATAGCCGTAGTGACCTCGTTTCCATGAGTCAGAAATGCTCTCTCTCATGCACCCAGTCCTTTATCCAACTGGAATGACTGATAAACTTCTGTGTTTCTCGACATTTTTTTTTTCACTTTGAAATGAGATAATCCCGGAATTCTCATTGTTTGTTCAATGTTTTTAAACTTTCTCTTTTTTTTCATTCTCATGTTGTTTTCTGAAACTCATTCAAAGCCAAAGAAAAAATCAAAAAGCTAATTTTTTATACAGGGATGAACGAAAGTCTAACACATAGCCATTTTTTTCCTACCCAAAATGTTTTCTTTTTCGAATGTAACAAGAAAACGTATTTTTAAGCTCTGAAAACGGTACAAAATTTTATTCGTAGATCAAAAGAAGCTCAACCATACCAATTTTTTTGAAACCAATAAGTTTCCGTAGAGAAATGATCTTTTTTCTGCTGCCAGTCATTCTGTTATCAATATTTTTTCTAGGACTCATAACTTTATGAGTCAATTTTAACTTGATTTGAATGTAGTTTCATGCAAAATACCATGACTAGAGCTTTTTAAAGCGCTCCCATTTTTTGCCAAATTAGAGAAAAATAGGTGTTTTGACTAATCGCAACTTTTGCGAAAATTGACTTTTATACCAGTTCCGAGTTTTCCCTCGTGTCTTTGAAGTTTTCCTTTTTACTGAGGAAGGCAAGGTATTTGGAAAACAAAGTAGATGAGTGATTACGATGAACCTATTGTAGTTTTAGTTTCTAAGAATACCTATAGGGGAAGCCGTACCAAAAACAAAAAATCTATAGCCAAATACAAATTGGATTTTGCAATTACATCTAAACATACTTTTAGTTTGAGCATGCGAGGTAGCTCTCGAAGCAATTTTAGAAGCACATTTAGTATTAAAGCAAACTTAATTGTGCTGTAAGCATTAAAAATTGGTTTAGTTCTTTTTTTTAAAACATAAATCCAAAGCTTTAGTTTATGCTTAACTTGTCCAAGTTGATCAGCGGAAATTGATCTGAAATTTTGCATTCAAAGGCGTTGTCACTTGTAAAGATCTATAAATGATCAAAATAAAACTTTGGATGATTAAAAACTGACGTTTACACAGTTTTTTTTGTACAGGTTTTTCAACTAAGCACTTAGGGTAGGCTCTTTTTGTGCATACTTGACTCAAAAGTGTTTTTTCATAATAAAGAATTATAAGTAGTGCATAATATAAAAACCTTGCTATTTTGACCGGTTTGATAATAAAAGCTATCGGTCAGTCATTCGTCTTCAGTACCCGTTTTTGCTTGTTTTGACCGGTCTTTGATTTTTTTTCGTGATGACCTCCATGCTAGTTGACTATCCTTATATGGGACCATGCCTTGAACTCTATGTATTTTGCAGCTAGGATAATACAATTTCGAGGTTAAGCGTAGAATACACCAGTGTTCATGATGTTAGCATCATGAGTAGGTTAAAACAGTTTTAGTCAGGTTTTTAGGTCAATTTTTGTTGTTACAGGTTTTTTTTTTTAATGAGTATACATCAATTTTTAGGAAAATGTTTTTGTAGAGATGAAGGATTTAAATAGGAGTAGTATCAGTAGTTCAGTCTTGAGCAGGATTTTTTCCTAGTAACCGAGTTTATTTGTTTTGGTAAGCATTTAGGAAACATTTATGCATATTTATTAGAGAAACACTAAAACAAGTTGAAGGGCTCGATAAAAGATGTAATATCTCATTGTAAATTGAAGCTAGGATAAAAAAACTTTGAGGTTAAGCGTAAATTATAACAATATTGATGATGTTATTATCAGATTTTTTGTTAAAGTGTTTTCAGTCACTTTTTTGGTCATTTTTTGTTGTTACAGGACTTTTTTTTATTATTGAGTATACATCAGTTTTTTAAGAAGAACTCGTCGTAGAGATGACGGATTTAAGTGGAAGGGGTATCATTAGTTCGGTCTTGAGCAAGACTTTTTCCTAGTATTCGAGTCTGTTTGTTTTGGTAAGTATTTAGGAAAAAAATATGCATATTTATTAGAGAAACGTTGAAACCAGTTGAAGGGCTCGATAAAAGATGTGATATTTCAATGTATGTTGAAGCTAGGATGATAAAAATTTGAGGTTAAGCGTATATTACAAATTTATTGATGATGTTATTATCAGATTTACTGTTAAAGTGTCTTCAGTCACTTTTTTTGGTCACTTTTTGTTGTTACGGGATTTTATTTAATGAGTACACATCAGTTTTTTAATAAGAACTTTTCGTAGAGATGACGGATTTAAGTGGAAGGGGTATCATTAGTTCGGTCTTGAGCAAGACTTTTTCCTAGTACCCGAGTTTGTTTATTTTGGTAAGTATTTAGGGAAAAAATATGCATACTTATTAGAGAAACGTTAAAACCAGTTGAAGGGCTCGATAAAAGATGTGATAACTCATTGTATATTGAAGCTAGGATGATAAAATTTTGAAGTTAAGCGTAAAGTCCAACAGTATTGTTGATGTTATTATCAGATTTACTTTTGAAACTTTTTCAGTTATTTTTTTTGGTCATTTTTTGTTGTTTAATTCCTTTTTTTTATTGAGTACCTATCGTTTTTTTTATGAAAAACTCGTCGTAGAGAGGACGGATTTAAGTGGAAAGGGTATCATTAGTTCGGTCTTGAGGAGGGCTTTCTCCTAGTAACCGAGTTTGTTTGTTTTGGTAAGTGTTTAGGAAAAATATATGCATATTTATTAGAGAAACGTTAAAACCAGTTGAAGGGCTCAATAAAAGATGTGATATCTCATTGTATGTTGAAGCTAGGATAATAAAACTTTGAGGTTAACTGTAAAGTACAACAGTATTGATGATGTTATTATCAGATTTACTGTTAAACGTCTTCAGTTCCTTTTTTTTGGTCATTTTTTTTGTTACGGGACTTTTTTTTATTAATGAGTATACATCAGTTTTTATTAAGAAGAGCTCGTCGTAGAGATGACGGCCCTAAGAAGTGGGAGGGATATCATTAGTTCGGGCTTGAGCTAGGTTTTCTCCTAGTAACCGAGTTTGTTTGTTTTGGTAAGTATTTATGAAAAATATATGCGAATTTATTACAGAAATGTTAAAACCAGTTAAAGGGCTCGATAAAAGATGTGATAACTCATAGTATATTGAAGCTAGGATGATAAAATTTTGAAGTTAAGCGTAAAGTCCAACAGTATTGTTGATGTTATTATCAGATTTACTTTTGAAACTTTTTCAGTTATTTTTTTTTGGTCATTTTTTGTTGTTTAATTCCTTTTTTTTATTGAGTACCTATCGTATTTTTTATGGAAAACTCGTCGTAGAGATGACGATTTAAGTGGAAGGGGTATCATTAGTTCGGTCTTGAGCAAGACTTTTTCCTAGTACCCGAGTTTGTTTATTTTGGTAAGTATTTAGGGAAAAAATATGCATATTTATTAGAGAAACGTTAAAACCAGTTGAAGGGCTCGATAAAAGATGTGATAACTCATTGTATATTGAAGCTAGGATGATAAAATTTTGAAGTTAAGCGTAAAGTCCAACAGTATTGTTGATGTTAATATCAGATTTACTTTTGAAACTTTTTCAGTTATTTTTTTTTGGTCATTTTTTGTTGTTTAATTCCTTTTTTTTATTGAGTACCTATCGTTTTTTTTATGGAAAACTCGTCGTAGAGAGGACGGATTTAAGTGGAAAGGGTATCATTAGTTCGGTCTTGAGGAGGGCTTTATCCTAGTAACCGAGTTTGTTTGTTTTGGTAAGTGTTTAGGAAAAATATATGCATATTTATTAGAGAAACGTTAAGACCAGTTGAAGGGCTCAATAAAAGATGTGATATCTCATTGTATATTGAAGCTAGGATAATAAAACTTTGAGGTTAACTGTAAAGTACAACAGTATTGATGATGTTATTATCAGATTTACTGTTAAACGTCTTCAGTTCCTTTTTTTTGGTCATTTTTTTTGTTACGGGACTTTTTTTTATTAATGAGTATACATCAGTTTTTATTAAGAAGAGCTCGTCGTAGAGATGACGGCCCTAAGAAGTGGGAGGGATATCATTAGTTCGGGCTTGAGCTAGGTTTTCTCCTAGTAACCGAGTTTGTTTGTTTTGGTAAGTATTTATGAAAAATATATGCGAATTTATTAGAGAAATGTTAAAACCAGTTAAAGGGCTCGATAGAAGATGTGATAACTCATAGTATATTGAAGCTAGGATGATAAAATTTTGAAGTTAAGCGTAAAGTCCAACAGTATTGTTGATGTTATTATCAGTTTTTTACTTTTGAAACTTTTTCAATTATTTTTTTTTGGTCATTTTTTGTTGTTTAATTCCTTTTTTTTATTGAGTACCTATCGTTTTTTTTATGGAGAACTCGTCGTAGAGAGGACGGATTTAAGTGGAAGGGGTATCATTAGTTCGGTTTTGAGGAGAGCTTTCTCCTAGTAACCGAGTTTGTTTGTTTTGGTAAGTATTTAGGAAAATATATGCATACTTATTAGAGTAACGTTAAAACCAGTTGAAGGGCTCGATAAAAGATGTGATAACTCATTGTATATTGAAGCTAGGATAATAAAACTTTGAGGTTAACTGTAAAGTACAACAGTATTGATGATGTTATTATCAGATTTACTGTTTAACGTCTTCAGTCCCTTTTTTTGGTCATTTTTTGTTGTTACAGGACTTTTTTTTTATTAATGAGTATACATCAGTTTTTTTTAAAAAGAGCTCGTCATAGAGATGACGGACTTAAGTGGAAGGAGTATCATTAGTTCGGTCTTGAGCTAGGCTTTCTCCTACTAACAGAGTTTGTTTGTTTTGGTAAGTATTTATAAAAAATATATGCATATTTATTAGAGAAATGTTAAAACCAGTTGAAGGGCTCGATAAAAGATGTGATAAATCATTGTATATTGAAGCTAGGATGATAAAATTTTGAAGTTAAGCGTAAAATCCAACAGTATTGATGATGTTATTATCAGATTTACTTTTGAAACGTTTTCAGTTATTTTTTTTGGTCATTTTTTGTTGTTTAAGTCCTTTTTTTTCATTGAGTACCCATCATTTTTTTTTATGGAGAACTCGTCGTAGAGAGGACGGATTTAAGTGGAAGGTATATCATTAGTTCGGTCTTGAGGAGGGCTTTCTCCTAGTAACTGAGTTTGTTTGTTTTGGTAAGTATTTAGGAAAAATATATGCATATTTATTAGAGAAATGTTAAAACCAGTCGAAGGGCTCGATAAAAGGTGTGATATCTCATTTTATTTTGAAGCTAGGATAGTAAAACTTTGAGGTTGAGTGTAAGTTACAACCTTATTGATGATGTTGTTATCAGATTTACTGTTAGTGTTTTCAGTCACTTTTTTTGGTCATTTTTTTGTTGTTACAGGACTTTTTTTTTTTTGAGTACACATCAGTTTTTTAGTAAGAGCTTTTCGTAGAGATGACGGACTTAAGTGGGAGGAGTATCATTAGTTCAGTCTTGAGCAGGGCTTTCTCCTAGTAACCGAGTTTGTTTGTTTTGCTAAGTATTTAGGAAAAAAATATGCATATTTATTAGAGAAACGTTAAAACCAGTTGAAGGGCTTGATAAAAGATGTGATAAATCATTGTATTTTGAAGCTAGGATGGCAAAACTTTGGGCTGAAGCGTAGATTACAACGGTGTGTATGATGTTATAATCAGAAGTAGGGTTAAATTAATTTATTTAGTTTTTTGTCAATTTTTGTTCTTACAGGTCTTTGTTTTAATGGGGTACACATCAGTCTTTTAAGAACAACTCGTCGAAAAGTTGATGGAATCAAGTAAAAGTGGCACCATTGATTCGATCTTCAGAAAGGATTTCTCACAATACCCCATTTTGCTTGATTTGATGAGTATATAGGAAAATTTTTTGCAGATTATTAAAGAGAAACTTTAATAATAGTTGACGAGCTCGATAACAGATTTGATAACTCAATGTGCATTGGAGATAGGATGATAAAACTTTGATATTAAGCGTAAAATATAACAGTAGTGACGTTGTTGTTATCCGCTATGCTGTTAAGTTTGTTTTAGTCAGTTGTTTTTGTGAATTTTAGATGTTACAGGTCTGGTTTTTTCAATAAATCTACATGTATTTTCATAAGTATCTCGCAGTACAATTGATGAATTCAATTGGGAGTACCAACATTCGGATGATCCTTGCTTTGAATGTTGTTGCTGCTGATGCTGTCGTCGTTGCTGTAGTTTTTGTCGTTGGTGCTGTAGTTGTTGCTGTTGTTGTTGTTTCGTTGTTGCTTTTGTTGTTGTCTTGAAGTGTGGTTTTAAATTTTTCTTTTCTTGACTGTAAGGTACTTTTTTTTGCTGCCAAACATTCGGTTACTATTCGACCGCAAACGTCACGTAAATTCTATTTGGCAATGTCAAAAATATCTTTTCTTGTGTTCATCCCTGAGAGATTTTTTGTGGTACATTTTTTAAATCATTTTCTGGGACAGTGTGTGGCTAGTAAAGACATCTTGTTGGTCATTGTTGTTCCAATCATCAGTTCTACTGGGTTAGCGATTGTTGCAGAAGCGGATTTCCGCTGTGTTCATTTTTTTTCCAAAAAATCGAAAAATTGTCATCACAAATTGGTAGTTTCAACTAGCTTCTGGTCTTGGCTACTTAATGTTTCTCCAGTTTTGTCTTAGCTCTCGAATGTTTCTTCAGTTTTGTCTTGGCTACTGAATGTTTACTCAATCTTTGAATTACACAGCGACATTTTTGGGTTGTTAATGCGTTTTGGATATGCTGAAGGTTTATGGGAGTAGCATTTTTTGATTTTGGTTTTTAGGTTTCTGAAATATGTCTTTTTTTGTGTTCATCCTTGATGCAATTTTTTGTGGTACAAATTTTTTTGTTTTTCAGGACAGTGTGTGGTTAGTTTAGTCATCTTGATGTGTCCATTGTTGTTCCATTCATCACTTCTACTGGGTTAGTGATCGTTGCAGAAGCGGAGTTGCTCTGTGGTAATTTTCTGTCCGAAAAAATTTTCGTCACAAATTGGAAGTTTCCACTAGCTTCTGGTCTTGGCTACTGAATGTTTCTAGAGTTTTGACATCTTTGAAATACACAGCGCCGTTATTTTTGGGTTGTCATTGCGTTGTGGGTTTGCTGACGGTTCATGGGAGTTCTGGGTTTTTGATTTTGGTATTTATGTTTCTGAAATATGTCTTTTTTGTGTTCATCCATGATGCGATTTTTTGTGGTACAAATTTTTTTCATTTTCCAGGACAGTGTTTGGCTAGTTAAGAAATCTTGATGTGTTCATTGTTGTTCCATTCATCAATTCTACTGGGTTAGCGATCGTTGCAGAAGCGGAGTTGCTCTGTGGTAATTTTCTGTCCGAAAAAATTGTCGTCACAAATTGGAAGTTTCCACTACCTTCTGGTCTTGGCTACTGAATGTTTCTTCAGTTTTGACAACCAAAAAATACACAGCGACAATTTTTTTTTGGTTGTTAATGTGTTAATGCGTTTTGAGTATGGTGACAGTTCATGGGAGTACTAAGTTTTTAATTTGATCGTTATGTTTCTGTAAAATGTCATTTTTTGTGTTTATCCTTGATGCGATCTTTTGTGGTACAATTTTTTTCATTTTTCAAGGCATTCTATTGCTAGTTAAGTCATCTTGATGTGTTCACTGTTTTTCCCTTCATCAGTTTACTGCGTTAGCAATCCTTGCAGAAGCGAATTTGCGCTGTGGTGATTTTTTGTCTGAAAAAATTTGACGTCACAGTACTGGCAGTTTTTTTTCTTTTTGGTCTTGACTACCAGACATTCCTTGAGTTTTCATAAATTTGAAAGACAGAGCTGCTTTTGGGGTTGATATTGCATTTTTTACTAGTTGATGTTACCTGGCAGTGCTTATTTTTTGATTTCAGTTTTTTTCTGTGGAATCATGTCTTTTTATGTGTCTATCAGTGATGCGGTTTTTCTCGTTACGAGTTTTTCCATTTTTCATCACAGTGTCTGGCTGTCATTATTATTTTGTTGTGCTCATTTTTATTCATTTATTCAGTTCTACGAGGATAGTGGTCGTTACACTAGCGAATTTGCGCTGGAGTGTTTTTGTCTCAATAAAGTTATCACAAATTGGTAGTTTCCACTAGCTTCTGCTCTTGGCTACTGAATGTTTCTTCAGTTTTGACATGTTTGAAATAAACAGCAACAACTTTTTTGGGTTGTTAATGCGTTTTGGGTATAGTGACAATTCATGGGATTTCTGGGTTTTTGACTTTGGTCTTTATGTTTGTGAAAAATATGACTTTTGTTTATTCTTGATGCGATCTTTTTTGGTACAAATTTTTTTCATTTTTCAGGACATTGTGTGGCTAGCTTAGTCATCTTGATGTATTCATTGTTCTTCCATTCATCAGTTCTACTGTATTAGCGATCGTTGCAGAAGCGGATTTGCTCTGTGGTGATTTTTTGTCCGAAAAAGTTGTCGTCACAATACTGGCAGTTTTTCTTTCTTTTTGGTCTTGACTACAAGACATTCCTTGAGTTTTCATAAATTTAAAAGACAGAGCTGCTTTTTTGGGGTTGATAATGCATTTTCACATGTTAATGTTAGCGGAGAATGCTTATTTTCTGATTTCATTTTTTTTCCGTGGAATCATGTCTTTTTATGTGTCTATCAGTGATGCTGTTTTTCTCGTTACAAGTTTTTCCATTTTTTGATCACAGTGTGGGGCTGATATTATCATTTCGATGTGCTCATTTTTATTCAATTATTCAGTTCTACTAGGATATTGGTCGTTGCGCTAGCGAATTTGCGCTGGAGTGTTTTTGTCTCAATAAAGTTATACACAAATTGGTAGTTTCCACTAGCTTCTGGTCTTGGCTACTGAATGTTTCTTCAGTTTTGACATCTTTGAAATACACAGCGACGCTTTTTTGGGTTGTTAATGCCTTTTGGGTTTTCTGACGATTCATGGGAGTTCTGGGTTTTAATTCTGGTATTTCTGTTTCTGAAATATGTCTTTTTGTGTTCATCCTTGATGCGATTTTTTGTTGTACAAATTTTTTTTCATTTTTCAGGACAGTGTGTGGCTAGTTAAAAAATCTTGATGTATTCATCTTGATGAGCTCCATTCATCGGTTCTACTGAAATAACGATCACAGCAGAAGTGGATTTGCGCTGTGGTGATATTTAGTCCGAAAAAATTTTCGTCACAAATTGGAAGTTTCCACTAGCTTCTTGTCTTGGCTACTGAATGTTTCTAGAGTTTTGACATCTTTGAAATATACAGCGCCGTTTTTTTGGGTTGTCATTGCGTTGTGGGTTTGCTGACGGTTCATGGGAGTTCTGGGTTTTTGATTTTGGTATTTATGTTTCTGAAATATGTCTTTTTTGTGTTCATCCATGATGCGATTTTTTGTGGTACAAATTTTTTTCATTTTCCAGGACAGTGTTTGGCTAGTTAAGAAATCTTGATGTGTTCATTGTTGTTCCATTCATCAATTCTACTGGGTTAGCGATCGTTGTAGAAGCGGATTTGCTCTGTGGTAATTTTTTTTCCGAAAAAAGTTGTCGTTACAATTGGTAGTTTCCACCAGCCTCTGGTCTTGGCTACTGAATGTTTCTTCAGTTTTGACAACCAAAAAATAAACAGCGACAATTTTTTTTGGTTGTTAATGTGTTAATGCGTTTTGAGTATGGTGACAGTTCATGGGAGTACTAAGTTTTTAATTTGATCGTTATGTTTCTGTAAAATGTCATTTTTTGTGTTTATCCTTGATGCGATCTTTTGTGGTACAATATTTTTCATTTTTCAAGGCATTCTATTGCTAGTTAAGTCATCTTGATGTGTTCAATGTTTTTCCATTCATCAGTTTACTGGGTTAGCAATCCTTGCAGAAGCGAATTTTTGCTGTGGTGATTTTTTGTCTGAAAAAATTTGACGTCACAGTACTGGCAGTTTTTTTTCTTTTTGGTCTTGACTACCAGACATTCCTTGAGTTTTCATAAATTTGAAAGACAGAGCTGCTTTTGGGGTTGATATTGCATTTTTTACTAGTCGATGTTACCTGGCAGTGCTTAATTTTTGATTTCAGTTTTTTTCTGTGGAATCATGTCTTTTTATGTGTCTATCAGTGATGCGGTTTTTCTCGTTACGAGTTTTTCCATTTTTCATCACAGTGTCTGGCTGTCATTATTATTTTGTTGTGCTCATTTTTATTCATTTATTCAGTTCTACGAGGATAGTGGTCGTTACACTAGCGAATTTGCGCTGGAGTGTTTTTGTCTCAATAAAGTTATCACAAATTGGTAGTTTCCACTAGCTTCTGGTCTTGGCTACTGAATGTTTCTTCAGTTTTGACATGTTTGAAATAAACAGCAACAACTTTTTTGGGTTGTTAATGCGTTTTGGGTATAGTGACAATTCATGGGATTTCTGGGTTTTTGACTTTGGTCTTTATGTTTGTGAAAAATATGACTTTTGTTTATTCTTGATGCGATCTTTTTTGGTACAAATTTTTTCATTTTTCAGGACATTGTGTGGCTAGTTTAGTCATCTTGATGTATTCATTGTTCTTCCATTCATCAGTTCTACTGGGTTAGCGATCGTTGCAGAAGCGGATTTGCTCTGTGGTGATTTTTTGTCCGAAAAAGTTGTTGTCACAATACTGGCAGTTTTTCTTTCTTTTTGGTCTTGACTACAAGACATTCCTTGAGTTTTCATAAATTTAAAAGACAGAGCTGCTTTTTTGGGGTTGATAATGCATTTTTACATGTTAATGTTAGCTGAGAATGCTTATTTTATGATTTCATTTTTTTTCCGTGGAATCATGTCTTTTTATGTGTCTATCAGTGATGCTGTTTTTCTCGTTACAAGTTTTTCCATTTTTTGATTACAGTGTGGGGCTGATATTATCATTTCGATGTGCTCATTTTTATTCAATTATTCAGTTCTACTAGGATATTGGTCGTTGCGCTAGCGAATTTGCGCTGGAGTGTTTTTGTCTCAATAAAGTTATACACAAATTGGTAGTTTCCACTAGCTTCTGGTCTTGGCTACTGAATGTTTCTTCAGTTTTGACATCTTTGAAATACACAGCGACGCTTTTTTGGGTTGTTAATGCCTTTTGGGTTTTCTGACGATTCATGGGAGTTCTGGGTTTTAATTCTGGTATTCCTGTTTCTGAAATATGTCTTTTTGTGTTCATCCTTGATGCGATTTTTTGTTGTACAAATTTTTTTTCATTTTTCAGGACAGTGTGTGGCTAGTTAAGAAATCTTGATGTATTCATCTTGATGAGCTCCATTCATCGGTTCTACTGAAATAACGATCACAGCAGAAGTGGATTTGCGCTGTGGTGATATTTAGTCCGAAAAAATTTTCGTCACAAATTGGAAGTTTCCACTAGCTTCTGGTCTTGGCTACTGAATGTTTCTAGAGTTTTGACAATTTGAAATACACAGCGCCGTTTTTTTTGGGTTGTCTTGCGTTGTGGGTTTGCTGACGGTTCATGGGAGTTCTGGGTTTTTGATTTTGGTATTTATGTTTCTGAAATATGTCTTTTTTGTGTTCATCCATGATGCGATTTTTTGTGGTAGAAATTTTTTTCATTTTCCAGGACAGTGTTTGGCTAGTTAAGAAATCTTGATGTGTTGATTGTTGTTCCATTCATCAATTCTACTGGGTTAGCGATCGTTGTAGAAGCGGATTTGCTCTGTGGTAATTTTTTTTCCGAAAAAAGTTGTCGTTATAATTGGTAGTTTCCACCAGCCTCTGGTCTTGGCTACTGAATGTTTCTTCAGTTTTGACAACCAAAAAATACACAGCGACAATTTTTTTTTTGGTTGTTAATGTGTTAATGCGTTTTGAGTATGGTGACAGTTCATGGGAGTACTAAGTTTTTAATTTGATCGTTATGTTTCTGTAAAATGTCATTTTTTGTGTTTATCCTTGATGCGATCTTTTGTGGTACAATATTTTTCATTTTTCAAGCCATTCTATTGCTAGTTAAGTCATCTTGATGTGTTCAATGTTTTTCCATTCATCAGTTTACTGGGTTAGCAATCCTTGCAGAAGCGAATTTGCGCTGTGGTGATTTTTTGTCTGAAAAAATTTGACGTCACAGTACTGGCAGTTTTTTTTCTTTTTGGTCTTGACTACCAGACATTCCTTGAGTTTTCATAAATTTGAAAGACAGAGCTGCTTTTGGGGTTGATATTGCGTTTTTTACTAGTCGATGTTACCTGGCAGTGCTTAATTTTTGATTTCAGTTTTTTTCTGTGGAATCATGTCTTTTATGTGTCTATCAGTGATGCGGTTTTTCTCGTTACGAGTTTTTCCATTTTTCATCACAGTGTCTGCCTGTCATTATTATTTTGTTGTGCTCATTTTTATTCATTTATTCAGTTCTACGAGGATAGTGGTCGTTACACTAGCGAATTTGCGCTGGAGTGTTTTTGTCTCAATAAAGTTATCACAAATTGGTAGTTTCCACTAGCTTCTGGTCTTGGCTACTGAATGTTTCTTCAGTTTTGACATGTTTGAAATAAACAGCAACAACTTTTTTGGGTTGTTAATGCGTTTTGGGTATAGTGAAAATTCATGGGATTTCTGGGTTTTTGACTTTGGTCTTTATGCTTGTGAAAAATATGACTTTTGTTTATTCTTGATGCGATCTTTTTTGGTACAAATTTTTTCATTTTTCAGGACATTGTGTGGCTAGTTTAGTCATCTTGATGTATTCATTGTTCTTCCATTCATCAGTTCTACTGGGTTAGCGATCGTTGCAGAAGCGGATTTGCTCTGTGGTGATTTTTTGTCCGAAAAAGTTGTCGTCACAATACTGGCAGTTTTTCTTTCTTTTTGGTCTTGACTACAAGACATTCCTTGAGTTTTCATAAATTTAAAAGACAGAGCTGCTTTTTTGGGGTTGATAATGCATTTTTACATGTTAATGTTAGCTGAGAATGCTTATTTTCTGATTTCATTTTTTTTCCGTGGAATCATGTCTTTTTATGTGTCTATCAGTGATGCTGTTTTTCTCGTTACAAGTTTTTCCATTTTTTGATCACAGTGTGGGGCTGATATTATCATTTCGATGTGCTCATTTTTATTCAATTATTCAGTTCTACTAGGATATTGGTCGTTGCGCTAGCGAATTTGCGCTGGAGTGTTTTTGTCTCAATAAAGTTATACACAAATTGGTAGTTTCCACTAGCTTCTGGTCTTGGCTACTGAATGTTTCTTCAGTTTTGACATCTTTGAAATACACAGCGACGCTTTTTTGGGTTGTTAATGCCTTTTGGGTTTTCTGACGATTCATGGGAGTTCTGGGTTTTAATTCTGGTATTCCTGTTTCTGAAATATGTCTTTTTGTGTTCATCCTTGATGCGATTTTTTGTTGTACAAATTTTTTTTCATTTTTCAGGACAGTGTGTGGCTAGTTAAGAAATCTTGATGTATTCATCTTGATGAGCTCCATTCATCGGTTCTACTGAAATAACGATCACAGCAGAAGTGGATTTGCGCTGTGGTGATATTTAGTCCGAAAAAATTTTCGTCACAAATTGGAAGTTTCCACTAGCTTCTGGTCTTGGCTACTGAATGTTTCTAGAGTTTTGACATCTTTGAAATACACAGCTCCGTTTTTTTTGGGTTGCCATTGCGTTGTGGGTTTGCTGACGGTTCATGGGAGTTTTGGGTTTTTGATTTTGGTATTTATGTTTCTGAAATATGTCTTTTTTGTGTTCATCCATGATGCGATTTTTTGTGGTACAAATTTTTTTCATTTTCCAGGACAGTGTTTGGCTAGTTAAGAAATCTTGGTGTGTTCATTGTTGTTCCATTCATCAATTCTACTGGGTTAGCGATCGTTGTAGAAGCGGATTTGCTCTGTGGTAATTTTTTTTCCGAAAAAAGTTGTCGTTACAATTGGTAGTTTCCACCAGCCTCTGGTCTTGGCTACTGAATGTTTCTTCAGTTTTGACAACCAAAAAATACACAGCGACAATTTTTTTTTGGTTGTTAATGTGTTTATGCGTTTTGAGTATGGTGACAGTTCATGGGAGTTATAAGTTTTTAATTTGATTGTTATGTTTCTGTAAAATGTCATTTTTTGTGTTTATCCTTGATGCGATCTTTTGTGGTTCAATATTTTTCATTTTTCAAGGCATTCTATTGCTAGTTAAGTCATCTTGATGTGTTCAATGTTTTTCCATTCATCAGTTTACTGGGTTAGCAATCCTTGCAGAAGCGAATTTGCGCTGTGGTGATTTTTTGTCTGAAAAAATTTGACGTCACAGTACTGGCAGTTTTTTTTCTTTTTGGTCTTGACTACCAGACATTCCTTGAGTTTTCATAAATTTGAAAGACAGAGCTGCCTCTGGGGTTGATATTGCATTTTTTACTAGTCGATGTTACCTGGCAGTGCTTAATTTTTGATTTCAGTTTTTTTCTGTGGAATCATGTCTTTTTATGTGTCTATCAGTGATGCGGTTTTTCTCGTTACGAGTTTTTCCATTTTTCATCACAGTGTCTGGCTGTCATTATTATTTTGTTGTGCTCATTTTTATTCATTTATTCAGTTCTACGAGGATAGTGGTCGTTACACTAGCGAATTTGCGCTGGAGTGTTTTTGTCTCAATAAAGTTATCACAAATTGGTAGTTTCCACTAGCTTCTGGTCTTGGCTACTGAATGTTTCTTCAGTTTTGACATGTTTGAAATAAACAGCAACAATTTTTTTGGGTTGTTAATGCGTTTTGGGTATAGTGACAATTCATGGGATTTCTGGGTTTTTGACTTTGGTCTTTATGTTTGTGAAAAATATGACTTTTGTTTATTCTTGATGCGATTTTTTGTTGTACAAATTTTTTTTCATTTTTCAGGACAGTGTGTGGCTAGTTAAGAAATCTTGATGTATTCATCTTGATGAGCTCCATTCATCGGTTCTACTGAAATAACGATCACAGCAGAAGTGGATTTGCGCTGTGGTGATATTTAGTCCGAAAAAATTTTCGTCACAAATTGGAAGTTTCCACTAGCTTCTGGTCTTGGCTACTGAATGTTTCTAGAGTTTTGACATCTTTGAAATACACAGCGCCGTTTTTTTTGGGTTGTCATTGCGTTGTGGGTTTGCTGACGGTTCATGGGAGTTCTGGGTTTTTGATTTTGGTATTTATGTTTCTGAAATATGTCTTTTTTGTGTTCATCCATGATGCGATTTTTTGTGGTACAAATTTTTTTCATTTTCCAGGACAGTGTTTGGCTAGTTAAGAAATCTTGGTGTGTTCATTGTTGTTCCATTCATCAATTCTACTGGGTTAGCGATCGTTGTAGAAGCGGATTTGCTCTGTGGTAATTTTTTTTCCGAAAAAAGTTGTCGTTACAATTGGTAGTTTCCACCAGCCTCTGGTCTTGGCTACTGAATGTTTCTTCAGTTTTGACAACCAAAAAATACACAGCGACAATTTTTTTTTGGTTGTTAATGTGTTAATGCGTTTTGAGTATGGTGACAGTTCATGGGAGTACTAAGTTTTTAATTTGATTGTTATGTTTCTGTAAAATGTCATTTTTTGTGTTTATCCTTGATGCGATCTTTTGTGGTACAATATTTTTCATTTTTCAAGGCATTCTATTGCTAGTTAAGTCATCTTGATGTGTTCAATGTTTTTCCATTCATCAGTTTACTGGGTTAGCAATCCTTGCAGAAGCGAATTTGCGCTGTGGTGATTTTTTGTCTGAAAAAATTTGACGTCACAGTACTGGCAGTTTTTTTTCTTTTTGGTCTTGACTACCAGACATTCCTTGAGTTTTCATAAATTTGAAAGACAGAGCTGCTTTTGGGGTTGATATTGCATTTTTTACTAGTTGATGTTACCTGGCAGTGCTTAATTTTTGATTTCAGTTTTTTTCTGTGGAATCATGTCTTTTTATGTGTCTATCAGTGATGCAGTTTTTCTCGTTACGAGTTTTTCCATTTTTCATCACAGTGTCTGGCTGTCATTATTATTTTGTTGTGCTCATTTTTATTCATTTATTCAGTTCTACGAGGATAGTGGTCGTTACACTAGCGAATTTGCGCTGGAGTGTTTTTGTCTCAATAAAGTTATCACAAATTGGTAGTTTCCACTAGCTTCTGGTCTTGGCTACTGAATGTTTCTTCAGTTTTGACATGTTTGAAATAAACAGCAACAATTTTTTTGGGTTGTTAATGCGTTTTGGGTATAGTGACAATTCATGGGATTTCTGGGTTTTTGACTTTGGTCTTTATGTTTGTGAAAAAAATGACTTTTGTTTATTCTTGATGCGATCTTTTTTGGTACAAATTTTTTCATTTTTCAGGACATTGTGTGGCTAGTTTAGTCATCTTGATGTATTCATTGTTCTTCCATTCATCAGTTCTACTGGGTTAGCGATCGTTGCAGAAGCGGATTTGCTCTGTGGTGATTTTTTGTCCGAAAAAGTTGTCGTCACAATACTGGCAGTTTTTCTTTCTTTTTGGTCTTGACTACAAGACATTCCTTGAGTTTTCATAAATTTAAAAGACAGAGCTGCTTTTTTGGGGTTGATAATGCATTTTTACATGTTAATGTTAGATGAGAATGCTTATTTTCTGATTTCATTTTTTTTCCGTGGAATCATGTCTTTTTATGTGTCTATCAGTGATGCTGTTTTTCTCGTTACAAGTTTTTCCATTTTTTGATCACAGTGTGGGGCTGATATTATCATTTCGATGTGCTCATTTTTATTCAATTATTCAGTTCTACTAGGATATTGGTCGTTGCGCTAGCGAATTTGCGCTGGAGTGTTTTTGTCTCAATAAAGTTATACACAAATTGGTAGTTTCCACTAGCTTCTGGTCTTGGCTACTGAATGTTTCTTCAGTTTTGACATCTTTGAAATACACAGCGACGCTTTTTTGGGTTGTTAATGCCTTTTGGGTTTTCTGACGATTCATGGGAGTTCTGGGTTTTAATTCTGGTATTCCTGTTTCTGAAATATGTCTTTTTGTGTTCATCCTTGATGCGATTTTTTGTTGTACAAATTTTTTTTCATTTTTCAGGACAGTGTGTGGCTAGTTAAGAAATCTTGATGTATTCAACTTGATGAGCTCCATTCATCGGTTCTACTGAAATAACGATCACAGCAGAAGTGGATTTGCGCTGTGGTGATATTTAGTCCGAAAAAATTTTCGTCACAAATTGGAAGTTTCCACTAGCTTCTGGTCTTGACTACTGAATGTTTCTAGAGTTTTGACATCTTTGAAATACACAGCGCCGTTTTTTTTGGGTTGTCATTGCGTTGTGGGTTTGCTGACGGTTCATGGGAGTTCTGGGTTTTTGATTTTGGTATTTATGTTTCTGAAATATGTCTTTTTTGTGTTCATCCATGATGCGATTTTTTGTGGTAGAAATTTTTTTCATTTTCCAGGACATTGTTTGGCTAGTTAAGAAATCTTGATGTGTTGATTGTTGTTCCATTCATCAATTCTACTGGGTTAGCGATCGTTGTAGAAGCGGATTTGCTCTGTGGTAATTTTTTTTCCGAAAAAAGTTGTCGTTACAATTGGTAGTTTCCACTAGCTTCTGGTCTTGGCTACTGAATGTTTCTTCAGTTTTGACATCTTTGAAATACACAGCGACGCTTTTTTGGGTTGTTAATGCCTTTTGGGTTTTCTGACGATTCATGGGAGTTCTGGGTTTTAATTCTGGTATTCCTGTTTCTGAAATATGTCTTTTTGTGTTCATCCTTGATGCGATTTTTTGTTGTACAAATTTTTTTTCATTTTTCAGGACAGTGTGTGGCTAGTTAAGAAATCTTGATGTATTCAACTTGATGAGCTCCATTCATCGGTTCTACTGAAATAACGATCACAGCAGAAGTGGATTTGCGCTGTGGTGATATTTAGTCCGAAAAAATTTTCGTCACAAATTGGAAGTTTCCACTAGCTTCTGGTCTTGACTACTGAATGTTTCTAGAGTTTTGACATCTTTGAAATACACAGCGCCGTTTTTTTTGGGTTGTCATTGCGTTGTGGGTTTGCTGACAGTTCATGGGAGTTCTGGGTTTTTGATTTTGGTATTTATGTTTCTGAAATATGTCTTTTTTGTGTTCATCCATGATGCGATTTTTTGTGGTAGAAATTTTTTTCATTTTCCAGGACATTGTTTGGCTAGTTAAGAAATCTTGATGTGTTGATTGTTGTTCCATTCATCAATTCTACTGGGTTAGCGATCGTTGTAGAAGCGGATTTGCTCTGTGGTAATTTTTTTTCCGAAAAAAGTTGTCGTTACAATTGGTAGTTTCCACTAGCTTCTGGTCTTGGCTACTGAATGTTTCTTCAGTTTTGACATCTTTGAAATACACAGCGACGCTTTTTTGGGTTGTTAATGCCTTTTGGGTTTTCTGACGATTCATGGGAGTTCTGGGTTTTAATTCTGGTATTCCTGTTTCTGAAATATGTCTTTTTGTGTTCATCCTTGATGCGATTTTTTGTTGTACAAATTTTTTTTCATTTTTCAGGACAGTGTGTGGCTAGTTAAGAAATCTTGATGTATTCATCTTGATGAGCTCCATTCATCGGTTCTACTGAAATGACGATCACAGCAGAAGTGGATTTGCGCTGTGGTGATATTTAGTCCGAAAAAATTTTCGTCACAAATTGGAAGTTTCCACTAGCTTCTGGTCTTGGCTACTGAATGTTTCTAGAGTTTTGACATCTTTGAAATACACAGCGCCGTTTTTTTTGGGTTGACATTGCGTTGTGGGTTTGCTGACGGTTCATGGGAGTTCTGGGTTTTTGATTTTGGTATTTATGTTTCTGAAATGTGTCTTTTTTGTGTTCATCCATGATGCGATTTTTTGTGGTAGAAATTTTTTTCATTTTCCAGGACATTGTTTGGCTAGTTAAGAAATCTTGATGTGTTGATTGTTGTTCCATTCATCAATTCTACTGGGTTAGCGATCGTTGTAGAAGCGGATTTGCTCTGTGGTAATTTTTTTTCCGAAAAAAGTTGTCGTTACAATTGGTAGTTTCCACCAGCCTCTGGTCTTGGCTACTGAATGTTTCTTCAGTTTTGACAACCAAAAAATACACAGCGACAATTTTTTTTTGGTTGTTAATGTGTTAATGCGTTTTGAGTATGGTGACAGTTCATGGGAGTTATAAGTTTTTAATTTGATTGTTATGTTTCTGTAAAATGTCATTTTTTGTGTTTATCCTTGATGCGATCTTTTGTGGTACAATATTTTTCATTTTTCAAGGCATTCTATTGCTAGTTAAGTCATCTTGATGTGTTCAATATTTTTCCATTCATCAGTTTACTGGGTTAGCAATCCTTGCAGAAGCGGATTTGCGCTGTGGTGATTTTTTGTCTGAAAAAATTTGACGTCACAGTACTGGCAGTTTTTTTTCTTTTTGGTCTTGACTACCAGACATTCCTTGAGTTTTCATAAATTTGAAAGACAGATCTGCTTTTGGGGTTGATATTGCATTTTTTACTAGTCGATGTTACCTGGCAGTGCTTAATTTTTGATTTCAGTTTTTTTCTGTGGAATCATGTCTTTTTATGTGTCTATCAGTGATGCGGTTTTTCTCGTTACGAGTTTTTCCATTTTTCATCACAGTGTCTGGCTGTCATTATTATTTTGTTGTGCTCATTTTTATTCATTTATTCAGTTCTACGAGGATAGTGGTCGTTACACTAGCGAATTTGCGCTGGAGTGTTTTTGTCTCAATAAAGTTATCACAAATTGGTAGTTTCCACTAGCTTCTGGTCTTGGCTACTGAATGTTTCTTCAGTTTTGACATGTTTGAAATAAACAGCAACAACTTTTTTGGGTTGTTAATGCGTTTTGGGTATAGTGAAAATTCATGGGATTTCTGGGTTTTTGACTTTGCTCTTTATGTTTGTGAAAAATATGACTTTTGTTTATTCTTGATGCGATCTTTTTTGGTACAAATTTTTTCATTTTTCAGGACATTGTGTGGCTAGTTTAGTCATCTTGATGTATTCATTGTTCTTCCATTCATCAGTTCTACTGGGTTAGCGATCGTTGCAGAAGCGGATTTGCTCTGTGGTGATTTTTTGTCCGAAAAAGTTGTCGTCACAATACTGGCAGTTTTTCTTTCTTTTTGGTCTTGACTACAAGACATTCCTTGAGTTTTCATAAATTTAAAAGACAGAGCTGCTTTTTTGAGGTTGATAATGCATTTTTACATGTTAATGTTAGCTGAGAATGCTTATTTTCTGATTTCATTTTTTTTCCGTGGAATCATGTCTTTTTATGTGTCTATCAGTGATGCTGTTTTTCTCGTTTTTTGATCACAGTGTGGGGCTGATATTATCATTTCGATGTGCTCATTTTTATTCAATTATTCAGTTCTACTAGGATATTGGTCGTTGCGCTAGCGAATTTGCGCTGGAGTGTTTTTGTCTCAATAAAGTTATACACAAATTGGTAGTTTCCACTAGCTTCTGGTCTTGGCTACTGAATGTTTCTTCAGTTTTGACATCTTTGAAATACACAGCGACGCTTTTTTGGGTTGTTAATGCCTTTTGGGTTTTCTGACGATTCATGGGAGTTCTGGGTTTTAATTCTGGTATTCCTGTTTCTGAAATATGTCTTTTTGTGTTCATCCTTGATGCGATTTTTTGTTGTACAAATTTTTTTTCATTTTTCAGGACAGTGTGTGGCTAGTTAAGAAATCTTGATGTATTCATCTTGATGAGCTCCATTCATCGGTTCTACTGAAATAACGATCACAGCAGAAGTGGATTTGCGCTGTGGTGATATTTAGTCCCAAAAAATTTTCGTCACAAATTGGAAGTTTCCACTAGCTTCTGGTCTTGGCTACTGAATGTTTCTAGAGTTTTGACATCTTTGAAATACACAGCGCCGTTTTTTTTGGGTTGTCATTGCGTTGTGGGTTTGCTGACGGTTCATGGGAGTTCTGGGTTTTTGATTTTGGTATTTATGTTTCTGAAATATGTCTTTTTTGTGTTCATCCATGATGCGATTTTTTGTGGTACAAATTTTTTTCATTTTCCAGGACAGTGTTTGGCTAGTTAAGAAATCTTGGTGTGTTCATTGTTGTTCCATTCATCAATTCTACTGGGTTAGCGATCGTTGTAGAAGCGGATTTGCTCTGTGGTAATTTTTTTTCCGAAAAAAGTTGTCGTTACAATTGGTAGTTTCCACCAGCCTCTGGTCTTGGCTACTGAATGTTTCTTCAGTTTTGACAACCAAAAAATACACAGCGACAATTTTTTTTTTGGTTGTTAATGTGTTAATGCGTTTTGAGTATGGTGACAGTTCATGGGAGTACTAAGTTTTTAATTTGGTTGTTATGTTTCTGTAAAATGTCATTTTTTGTGTTTATCCTTGATGCGATCTTTTGTGGTACAATATTTTTCATTTTTCAAGGCATTCTATTGCTAGTTAAGTCATCTTGATGTGTTCAATGTTTTTCCATTCATCAGTTTACTGGGTTAGCAATCCTTGCAGAAGCGAATTTGCGCTGTGGTGATTTTTTGTCTGAAAAAATTTGACGTCACAGTACTGGCAGTTTTTTTTCTTTTTGGTCTTGACTACCAGACATTCCTTGAGTTTTCATAAATTTGAAAGACAGAGCTGCTTTTGGGGTTGATATTGCATTTTTTACTAGTTGATGTTACCTGGCAGTGCTTAATTTTTGATTTCAGTTTTTTTCTGTGGAATCATGTCTTTTTATGTGTCTATCAGTGATGCAGTTTTTCTCGTTACGAGTTTTTCCATTTTTCATCACAGTGTCTGGCTGTCATTATTATTTTGTTGTGCTCATTTTTATTCATTTATTCAGTTCTACGAGGATAGTGGTCGTTACACTAGCGAATTTGCGCTGGAGTGTTTTTGTCTCAATAAAGTTATCACAAATTGGTAGTTTCCACTAGCTTCTGGTCTTGGCTACTGAATGTTTCTTCAGTTTTGACATGTTTGAAATAAACAGCAACAATTTTTTTGGGTTGTTAATGCGTTTTGGGTATAGTGACAATTCATGGGATTTCTGGGTTTTTGACTTTGGTCTTTATGTTTGTGAAAAATATGACTTTTGTTTATTCTTGATGCGATTTTTTGTTGTACAAATTTTTTTTCATTTTTCAGGACAGTGTGTGGCTAGTTAAGAAATCTTGATGTATTCATCTTGATGAGCTCCATTCATCGGTTCTACTGAAATAACGATCACAGCAGAAGTGGATTTGCGCTGTGGTGATATTTAGTCCGAAAAAATTTTCGTCACAAATTGGAAGTTTCCACTAGCTTCTGGTCTTGGCTACTGAATGTTTCTAGAGTTTTGACATCTTTGAAATACACAGCGCCGTTTTTTTTGGGTTGTCATTGCGTTGTGGGTTTGCTGACGGTTCATGGGAGTTCTGGGTTTTTGATTTTGGTATTTATGTTTCTGAAATATGTCTTTTTTGTGTTCATCCATGATGCAATTTTTTGTGGTACAAATTTTTTTTCATTTTCCAGGACAGTGTTTGGCTAGTTAAGAAATCTTGGTGTGTTCATTGTTGTTCCATTCATCAATTCTACTGGGTTAGCGATCGTTGTAGAAGCGGATTTGCTCTGTGGTAATTTTTTTTCCGAAAAAAGTTGTCGTTACAATTGGTAGTTTCCACCAGCCTCTGGTCTTGGCTACTGAATGTTTCTTCAGTTTTGACAACCAAAAAATACACAGCGACAATTTTTTTTGGTTGTTAATGTGTTAATGCGTTTTGAGTATGGTGACAGTTCATGGGAGTACTAAGTTTTTAATTTGATTGTTATGTTTCTGTAAAATGTCATTTTTTGTGTTTATCCTTGATGCGATCTTTTGTGGTACAATATTTTTCATTTTTCAAGGCATTCTATTGCTAGTTAAGTCATCTTGATGTGTTCAATGTTTTCCCATTCATCAGTTTACTGGGTTAGCAATCCTTGCAGAAGCGAATTTGCGCTGTGGTGATTTTTTGTCTGAAAAAATTTGACGTCACAGTACTGGCAGTTTTTTTTCTTTTTGTTCTTGACTACCAGACATTCCTTGAGTTTTCATATTTTTGAAAGACAGAGCTGCTTTTGGGGTTGATATTGCATTTTTTACTAGTCGATGTTACCTGGCAGTGCTTAATTTTTGATTTCAGTTTTTTTCTGTGGAATCATGTCTTTTTATGTGTCTATCAGTGATGCGGTTTTTCTCGTTACGAGTTTTTCCATTTTTCATCACAGTGTCTGGCTGTCATTATTATTTTGTTGTGCTCATTTTTATTCATTTATTCAGTTCTACGAGGATAGTGGTCGTTACACTAGCGAATTTGCGCTGGAGTGTTTTTGTCTCAATAAAGTTATCACAAATTGGTAGTTTCCACTAGCTTCTGGTCTTGGCTACTGAATGTTTCTTCAGTTTTGACATGTTTGAAATAAACAGCAACAATTTTTTTGGGTTGTTAATGCGTTTTGGGTATAGTGACAATTCATGGGATTTCTGGGTTTTTGACTTTGGTCTTTATGTTTGTGAAAAATATGACTTTTGTTTATTCTTGATGCGATCTTTTTTGGTACAAATTTTTTCATTTTTCAGGACATTGTGTGGCTAGTTTAGTCATCTTGATGTATTCATTGTTCTTCCATTCATCAGTTCTACTGGGTTAGCGATCGTTGCAGAAGCGGATTTGCTCTGTGGTGATTTTTTGTCCGAAAAAGTTGTCGTCACAATACTGGCAGTTTTTCTTTCTTTTTGGTCTTGACTACAAGACATTCCTTGAGTTTTCATAAATTTAAAAGACAGAGCTGCTTTTTTGGGGTTGATAATGCATTTTTACATGTTAATGTTAGCTGAGAATGCTTATTTTCTGATTTCATTTTTTTTCCGTGGAATCATGTCTTTTTATGTGTCTATCAGTGATGCTGTTTTTCTCGTTACAAGTTTTTCCATTTTTTGATCACAGTGTGGGGCTGATATTATCATTTCGATGTGCTCATTTTTATTCAATTATTCAGTTCTACTAGGATATTGGTCGTTGCGCTAGCGAATTTGCGCTGGAGTGTTTTTGTCTCAATAAAGTTATACACAAATTGGTAGTTTCCACTAGCTTCTGGTCTTGGCTACTGAATGTTTCTTCAGTTTTGACATGTTTGAAATAAACAGCAACAATTTTTTTGGGTTGTTAATGCGTTTTGGGTTTTCTGACGATTCATGGGAGTTCTGGGTTTTAATTCTGGTATTCCTGTTTCTGAAATATGTCTTTTTGTGTTCATCCTTGATGCGATTTTTTGTTGTACAAATTTTTTTTCATTTTTCAGGACAGTGTGTGGCTAGTTAAGAAATCTTGATGTATTCATCTTGATGAGCTCCATTCATCGGTTCTACTGAAATAACGATCACAGCAGAAGTGGATTTGCGCTGTGGTGATATTTAGTCCGAAAAAATTTTCGTCACAAATTGGAAGTTTCCACTAGCTTCTGGTCTTGGCTACTGAATGTTTCTAGAGTTTTGACATCTTTGAAATACACAGCGCCGTTTTTTTTGGGTTGTCATTGCGTTGCGGGTTTGCTGACGGTTCATGGGAGTTCTGGGTTTTTGATTTTGGTATTTATGTTTCTGAAATATGTCTTTTTTGTGTTCATCCATGATGCGATTTTTTGTGGTACAAATTTTTTTTCATTTTCCAGGACAGTGTTTGGCTAGTTAAGAAATCTTGATGTGTTCATTGTTGTTCCATTCATCAATTCTACTGGGTTAGCGATCGTTGTAGAAGCGGATTTGCTCTGTGGTAATTTTTTTTCCGAAAAAAGTTGTCGTTACAATTGGTAGTTTCCACCAGCCTCTGGTCTTGGCTACTGAATGTTTCTTCAGTTTTGACAACCAAAAAATACACAGCGACAATTTTTTTTGGTTGTTAATGTGTTAATGCGTTTTGAGTATGGTGACAGTTCATGGGAGTACTAAGTTTTTAATTTGATCGTTATGTTTCTGTAAAATGTCTTTTTATGTGTCTATCAGTGATGCTGTTTTTCTCGTTACAAGTTTTTCCATTTTTTGATCACAGTGTGGGGCTGATATTATCATTTCGATGTGCTCATTTTTATTCAATTATTCAGTTCTACTAGGATATTGGTCGTTGCGCTAGCGAATTTGCGCTGGAGTGTTTTTGTCTCAATAAAGTTATACACAAATTGGTAGTTTCCACTAGCTTCTGGTCTTGGCTACTGAATGATTCTTCAGTTTTGACATCTTTGAAATACACAGTGACGCTTTTTTGGGTTGTTAATGCCTTTTGGGTTTTCTGACGATTCATGGGAGTTCTGGGTTTTAATTCTGGTATTCCTGTTTCTGAAATATGTCTTTTTGTGTTCATCCTTGATGCAATTTTTTGTTGTACAAATTTTTTTTCATTTTTCAGGACAGTGTGTGGCTAGTTAAGAAATCTTGATGTATTCATCTTGATGAGCTCCATTCATCGGTTCTACTGAAATAACGATCACAGCAGAAGTGGATTTGCGCTGTGGTGATATTTAGTCCGAAAAAATTTTCGTCACAAATTGGAAGTTTCCACTAGCTTCTGGTCTTGGCTACTGAATGTTTCTAGAGTTTTGACATCTTTGAAATACACAGCGCCGTTTTTAATTGGGTTGTCATTGCGTTGTGGGTTTGCTGACGGTTCATGGGAAATCTGGGTTTTTGATTTTGGTATTTATGTTTCTGAAATATGTCTTTTTTGTGTTCATCCATGATGCGATTTTTTGTGGTACAAATTTTTTTCATTTTCCAGGACAGTGTTTGGCTAGTTAAGAAATCTTGATGTGTTCATTGTTGTTCCATTCATCAATTCTACTGGGTTAGCGATCGTTGTAGAAGCGGATTTGCTCTGTGGTAATTTTTTTTCCGAAAAAAGTTGTCGTTACAATTGGTAGTTTCCACCAGCCTCTGGTCTTGGCTACTGAATGTTTCTTCAGTTTTGACAACCAAAAAATACACAGCGACAATTTTTTTTTGGTTGTTAATGTGTTAATGCGTTTTGAGTATGGTGACAGTTCATGGGAGTACTAAGTTTTTAATTTGATCGTTATGTTTCTGTAAAATGTCATTTTTTGTGTTTATCCTTGATGCGATCTTTTGTGGTACATTATTTTTCATTTTTCAAGGCATTCTATTGCTAGTTAAGTCATCTTGATGTGTTCAATGTTTTTCCATTCATCAGTTTACTGGGTTAGCAATCCTTGCAGAAGCGAATTTGCGCTGTGGTGATTTTTTGTCTGAAAAAATTTGACGTCACAGTACTTGCAGTTTTTTTCTTTTTGGTCTTGACTACCAGACATTCGTTGAGTTTTCATAAATTTGAAAGACAGAGCTGCTTTTGGGGTTGATATTGCATTTTTTACTAGTCGATGTTACCTGGCAGTGCTTAATTTTTGATTTCAGTTTTTTTCTGTGGAATCATGTCTTTTTATGTGTCTATCAGTGATGCGGTTTTTCTCGTTACGAGTTTTTCCATTTTTCATCACAGTGTCTGGCTGTCATTATTATTTTGTTGTGCTCATTTTTATTCATTTATTCAGATCTACGAGGATAGTGGTCGTTACACTAGCGAATTTGCGCTGGAGTGTTTTTGTCTCAATAAAGTTATCACAAATTGGTAGTTTCCACTAGCTTCTGGTCTTGGCTACTGAATGTTTCTTCAGTTTTGACATGTTTGAAATAAACAGCAACAACTTTTTTGGGTTGTTAATGCGTTTTGGGTATAGTGACAATTCATGGGATTTCTGGGTTTTTGACTTTGGTCTTTATGTTTGTGAAAAATATGACTTTTGTTTATTCTTGATGCGATCTTTTTTGGTACAAATTTTTTCATTTTTCAGGACATTGTGTGGCTAGTTTAGTCATCTTGATGTATTCATTGTTCTTCCATTCATCAGTTCTACTGGGTTAGTGATCGTTGCAGAAGCGGATTTGCTCTGTGGTGATTTTTTGTCCGAAAAAGTTGTCGTCACAATACTGGCAGTTTTTCTTTCTTTTTGGTCTTGACTACAAGACATTCCTTGAGTTTTCATAAATTTAAAAGACAGAGCTGCTTTTTTGGGGTTGATAATGCATTTTTACATGTTAATGTTAGCTGATAATGCTTATTTTCTGATTTCATTTTTTTCCGTGGAATCATGTCTTTTTATGTGTCTATCAGTGATGCTGTTTTTCTCGTTACAAGTTTTTCCATTTTTTGATCACAGTGTGGGGCTGATATTATCATTTCGATGTGCTCATTTTTATTCAATTATTCAGTTCTACTAGGATATTGGTCGTTGCGCTAGCGAATTTGCGCTGGAGTGTTTTTGTCTCAATAAAGTCATACACAAATTGGTAGTTTCCACTAGCTTCTGGTCTTGGCTACTGAATGTTTCTTCAGTTTTGACATCTTTGAAATACACAGCGACGCTTTTTTGGGTTGTTAATGCCTTTTGGGTTTTCTGACAATTCATGGGAGTTCTGGGTTTTAATTCTGGTATTCCTGTTTCTGAAATATGTCTTTTTGTGTTCATCCTTGATGCGATTTTTTGTTGTACAAATTTTTTTTCATTTTTCAGGACAGTGTGTGGCTAGTTAAGAAATCTTGATGTATTCATCTTGATGAGCTCCATTCATCGGTTCTACTGAAATAACGATCACAGCAGAAGTGGATTTGCGCTGTGGTGATATTTAGTCCGAAAAAGTTTTCGTCACAAATTGGAAGTTTCCACTAGCCTCTGGTCTTGGCTACTGAATGTTTCTTCAGTTTTGACAACCAAAAAATAAACAGCGACAATTTTTTTTTGGTTGTTAATGTGTTAATGCGTTTTGAGTATGGTGACAGTTCATGGGAGTACTAAGTTTTTAATTTGATCGTTATGTTTCTGTAAAATGTCATTTTTTGTGTTTATCCTTGATGCGATCTTTTGTGATACAATATTTTTCATTTTTCAAGGCATTCTATTGCTAGTTAAGTCATCTTGATGTGTTCAATGTTTTTCCATTCATCAGTTTACTGGGTTAGTAATCCTTGCAGAAGCGAATTTGCGCTGTGGTGATTTTTTGTCTGAAAAAATTTGACGTCACAGTACTGGCAGTTTTTTTTCTTTTTGGTCTTGACTACCAGACATTCCTTGAGTTTTCATAAATTTGAAAGACAGAGCTGCTTTTAGGGTTGATATTGCATTTTTTACTAGTCGATGTTACCTGGCAGTGCTTAATTTTTGATTTCAGTTTTTTTCTGTGGAATCATGTCTTTTTATGTGTCTATCAGTGATGCGGTTTTTCTCGTTACGAGTTTTTCCATTTTTCATCACAGTGTCTGGCTGTCATTATTATTTTGTTGTGCTCATTTTTATTCATTTATTCAGTTCTACGAGGATAGTGGTCGTTACACTAGCGAATTTGCGCTAGAGTGTTTTTGTCTCAATAAAGTTATCACAAATTGGTAGTTTCCACTAGCTTCTTTGACATTTTGACATCTTTGAAATACACATCGCTGCTTTCTTGGTTTGTTAAGGCGTTGTGGGGGTTTTGACGGTTTATGGTAAGTCTGGGTTTTGATTTTGGCATTTATGTTTTTGAAATATGTCTTTTTTGTGTTCATCCTTGATGCGATTTTTTGTGGTACAAATTTTTTCATTTTCCAGGACAGTGTGTGGCTAGTTAAGAAGTCTTGATGTGTTCATTGTTGTTCCATTCATCAATTCTACAGGGTTAGCGATCGTTGCAGAAGCAGATTTGCGCTGTGGTGTTTTTTTTGTGGGAAAAAAGTTGTCGTTACAAATTTGAAGTTTCCACTAGCTTCTGGTCTTGGCTACTGAATGTTTCTAGAGTTTTGACATCTTTGAAGTACACAGCGACAATTTTTTGGGTTGTTAATGCATTGTGGGTTTGCTGACAATTCATGTGAGTACTATATTTTCGATTTAGTCTTTATGTATCTGCAATATATCATTTTTTGTGTTTACCCTTGATGCGATCTTTTGTGGTACAAATTTTTTCAATTTTCAAGACATTCTGTTGCTAGTTAAGTCATCTTGATGTGATAATTGTTGTGATAATTGTTTTTTCTTTCATCAGTTCTACTGGGTTAGTGATCTTTGCAGAGGTGGATTTTCGCTGTGGTGGTTTTTTGTCCGAAAAAATTTGTCGTCACAAATTGGTAGTCTCCACCAGCTTCTGGTCTTGGCTACTGAAAGTTTCTTCAGTTTTGACATCTTTGAAGTACACAGCGACAATGTTTTGGGTTGTTAATGCATTGTGGGTTTGCTGACAGTTCATGGGAGTACTATATTTTCGATTTAGTCTTTATGTATCTGCAATATGTCTTTTTTGTGTTTATCCTTGATGCGATCTTTTGTGGTACAAATTTTTTCAATTTTCAAGACATTCTGTTGCTAGTTAAGTCATCTTGATGTGATCATTGTTTTTTCTTTCATCAGTTCTACTGGGTTAGTGATCTTTGCAGAGGTGAATTTTCGCTGTGGTGGTTTTTTGTCCGAAAAAATTTGTCGTCATAGTACTGGCAGTTTTTTTTTCTTTTTGGTCTTGACTACCAGACATTCCTTGAGTATATATAAATTTGAAAGACAGAGCTGCCTTTTTGGGGTTGATAATGCATTTTTCACGTGTCGATGTTACCTAGGAGTGCTTAATTATTGATTTCAGTTTTTTACTGTGGAATCATGTCTTTTAATGTGTCTATCAGTGTGCGGTTTTTCTCGTTACGAGTTTTTCCATTTTTCATCACAGTCAGTGTCTGGCTGATATTATCATTTCGTTGTGCTCATTTTTCTTCATTTATTCAATTTTACTGGGGTAGTGGCCGTTACACTAGCGAATTTGCGCTGGAGTGTTCTTGTCTCAATAAAGTTATCACAAATTGGTAGTTTCCATTTTCAGGATAGTGTGTGGCTAGTTAAGAAATCTTGATGTGATCGTTGTTGCTCCATTCATCGATTCTACTGAGTTAGCGATCATTACAAAAGCGGATTTGCGCTGTGGTGATTTTAAGTCCGAAAAAAGTTTTCGTCACATATTGGTAGTCTCCACTAGCTTCTGCTCTTGCTACTGAATGTTTCTTCAGTTTTGACATGTTTGAAATAAACAGCGACAATTTTTTGGGTTGTTATTGCGTTGTAGGTATGCTGACGGTTCATGGGAGTACTAAGTTTTTGACTTTGGTCTTTATGTTTGTGAAAAACATCACTTTTGTTTATTCTTGATGCGATCTTTTGTGGTAGAAATTTTTTAATTTTTCAGGACATTGTGTGGCTAGTTAAGTCATCTTGATGTGTTAATTATTGTTCCATTCATCAGTTCTACTAAGTTAGCGATCGTTGCAGAAGCGGATTTGCTCTGTGGTGCTTTTTTGTCCGAAAAAGTTTCTGTCACAATACTGGCAGCATTTCTTTCTTTTTGGTCTTGACTACCAGACATTCCTTGAGTTTTCATAAATTTAAAAGAAAGAGCTGCGTTTTTGGGGTTGATAATGCATTTTTTACATGTTGATGTTACCTGAGGGTGCTTATTTTTTTATTTCAATCTTTTTCTGTGGAATCATGTCTTTTTATGTGCTGTTTTTCTCGTTTCAAGTTTTTCCATTTTTTGATTACAGTGTCAGGCTGATATTATCATTTTGATGTGCTCATTTTTATTCATTTATTCAATTCTACTAGGGTAGTGATCGTTGCACTAGCGATTTTGCGCTGGAGTGTTCTTGTCTCAATAAAGTTATCACAAATTGGTAGTTTCCATTTTCAGGATAGTGTGTGGCTAGTTAAGAAATCTTGATGTGATCGTTGTTGCTCCATTCATCGATTCTACTGAGTTAGCGATCATTACAAAAGCGGATTTGCGCTGTGGTGATTTTAAGTCCGAAAAAAGTTTTCGTCACATATTGGTAGTCTCCACTAGCTTCTGCTCTTGCTACTGAATGTTTCTTCAGTTTTGACATGTTTGAAATAAACAGCGACAATTTTTTGGGTTGTTATTGCGTTGTAGGTATGCTGACGGTTCATGGGAGTACTAAGTTTTTGACTTTGGTCTTTATGTTTGTGAAAAACATCACTTTTGTTTATTCTTGATGCGATCTTTTGTGGTAGAAATTTTTTAATTTTTCAGGATATTGTGTGGCTAGTTAAGTCATCTTGATGTGTTAATTATTGTTCCATTCATCAGTTCTACTAAGTTAGCGATCGTTGCAGAAGCGGATTTGCTCTGTGGCGCTTTTTTGTCCGAAAAAGTTGCCGTCACAATACTGGCAGCATTTCTTTCTTTTTGGTCTTGACTACCAGACATTCCTTGAGTTTTCATAAATTTAAAAGAAAGAGCTGCGTTTTTGGGGTTGATAATGCATTTTTTACATGTTGATGTTACCTGAGGGTGCTTATTTTTTTATTTCAATCTTTTTCTGTGGAATCATGTCTTTTTATGTGCTGTTTTTCTCGTTACAAGTTTTTCCATTTTTTGATTACAGTGTCAGGCTGATATTATCATTTTGATGTGCTCATTTTTATTCATTTATTCAATTCTACTAGGGTAGTGATCGTTGCACTAGCGATTTTGCGCTGGAGTGTTTTTGTTTCAATAAAGTTATCACAAATTGGTAGTTTTAACTAGCTTCTGGTTTTGGCTACAGAATGTTTCTTCAGTTTTGACATCTTTGAAATACACAGCGACGCTTTGTTGCGTTGTTAAGGGCTAGTGGGTTTTTTGACGATTCATGGGAGTTCTGGGTTTTGATTTTGGTTTTCGTGTTTCTGAAATATGTCTTTTTGTGTTCATCCTTGATGCGATTTTTTTGTGGTACGAATTTTTTCAATTTTCAGGATAGTGTGTGTTTAGTTAAGAAATCTTGATGTGTTCATTGTTGCTCCATTCATCGATTCTACTGAGTTAGCGATCATTGCAGAAGCGGATTTGCGCTGTGGTGATTTTTAGTCCGAAAAAAGTTGTCGTCACAAGTTGGTAGTCTCCACCAGCTTCTGGTCTTGGCTACTGAAAGTTTCTTCAGTTTTGACATCTTTGAAATACACGGCGATAATTTTTTGGGTAGTTATTGCATCATGGGTATGCTAACAGCTCATGGGAGTTTTAAATTTTTGATTTTGGTTTTTATGTTTCTGAAATATGTCATTTTTTGTGTTTATCCTTGATGCGATCTTTTGTGGTACATTTTTTTTTCATTTTTCAGGACACTGTGTGGCTAGTTAAGTCATCTCGATGTGTTCATTGATGTTCCATTCATCATTTCTACTAGCTTAGCGATCGTTGCAGAAGGTGATTTGCTCTGTGGTAATTTTTTGTCCGAAAAAAGTTGTCG
Organism: Symsagittifera roscoffensis; assembly: GCF_963678635.1. Lineage (NCBI taxonomy): Eukaryota > Metazoa > Xenacoelomorpha > Acoela > Convolutidae > Symsagittifera > Symsagittifera roscoffensis. Next base: position 11,815,726 of record NC_087069.1, read on the forward strand.
TCACAGTTTTGGCAGCTTTTCTTTCTTTTTGGTCTTGACTACCAGACATTCCTTGAGTTTTCATAAGTTTGAAAGACAGAGCTGCCTTATTGTGGTTGATAATGCTTTGTTTCCTTGTTAATGCTACCTAAAAGTGCTTAAGTTTTGAATTCAGTTTTTCTGTGGAATCATGTCTTTTTATGTGTCTCTCAGTGATGCGGTTTTTCTCGTTACAATTTTTTCCATTCATGGTGTCTGGCTGATATTATCATTTTGATTTGCTCACTTTGATTTATTTATTCAATTCTAATGGGGTAGTGGTCTTTGCACTAGCGAATTGGCGCTGGAGTGTTTTTGTCTCAGTAAAGTTATCACAAATTGGTAGTTTCCACTAGCTTCTGATCATGGCTACTGAAAGTTTTTTCAGTTTTGACAACCAAAAAAATACACAACGACATTTTTTTTGGGTTGTTAATGTGTTAATGCAATGTGAGTTTGCTGACGGTTCAAGGTTTTGATTTTGGTCTTCATATTTCTGAAATATGTCTTTTTTTGTGTTTGTTCTTGATGCGATCTTTTGTGCTACAAATTCTTTCGTTCATTTTTCAGGACACTGTGTGGCTAATTAAGTCATCTTGATGTGTTCATTGTTATTACATTCATCAGTTCTACTAGGTTAGCGATCGTTGCAGAAGCGGATTTGCTCTGTGGTAATTTTTTGTCCGGAAAAAGTTGTCGTCACAAATTGGTAGTTTCCACTAGCTTCTGGTCTTGGCTACTGAATGTTTCTTCAATTTTGACATCTTTGAAATACACATCGCTGCTTTCTTGGTTTGTTAAGGCGTTGTGGGTGTTTTGACGGTTTATGGTAAGTCTGGGTTTTGATTTTGGCATTTATGTTTTTGAAATATGTCTTTTTTGTGTTCATCCTTGATGCGATTTTTTGTGGTACAAATTTTTTCATTTTCCAGGACAGTGTGTGGCTAGTTAAGAAGTCTTGATGTGTTCATTGTTGTTCCATTCATCAATTCTACAGGGTTAGCGATCGTTGCAGAAGCAGATTTGCGCTGTGGTGTTTTTTTTGTGGGAAAAAAGTTGTCGTTACAAATTTGAAGTTTCCACTAGCTTCTGGTCTTGGCTACTGAATGGTTCTTCAGTTTTGACATCTTTGAAGTACACAGCGACAATTTTTTGAGTTGTTAATGCACTGTGGGTTTGCTGACAGTTCATGGGAAAACTATTTTTTCGATTTTGGTCTTTATGTATCTGCTATATGTCATTTTTTTTTGTTTATCCTTGATGTAATCTTTTGTAGTACAAGTTTTTTCGATTTTCAAGACATTCTGTTGCTAGTTAAGTCATCTTGATGTGTTCATTGTTGTTCCATTCATCAGCTCTACTAAGTCAGCGATCGTTGCAGAAGCGGATTTGCTCTGTGGTAATTTTTTGTGCGAAAAAAGTTGTCGTTACAAATTTGAAGTTTCCACTAGCTTCTGGTCATGGCTACTGAATGTTTTTTCAGTTTTGACAACCAAAAAATTACACAGCGATAATTTTTTTTGGGTTATTAATGTGTTAACGCGTTGCGGGCATACTGAAGGTTGATGGGAGTACTAAGATTTTGATTTTGGTCTTCATGTTTCTGAAATATGTCATATTTTGTGCTTGTTCTTGATGCGATCTTTTGTTGTACAAAATTTTTCGTTTTTTAGGACACTGCAGAAGAACAAGCACAAGAACAAGCACAAAATATGAAAAATTTCAGAAACATAAAGACCAAAATCAAAATCTTAGTACTCCCATCAACCGTCAGTATGCCCACAACGCATTAACACATTAACCCAAAAAAAATTATCTTGATGTGTTCATTGATGTTCCATTCATCAGCTCTACTGGGTAAGCGATCGTTGCAGAAGCGGATTTGCTCTGTGGTAATTTTTTGTGCGAAAAAAGTTGTCGTTACAAATTTGAAGTTTCCACTAGCTTCTGATCTTGGCTACTGAGTGTTTTTTCAGTTTTGACAACCAAAAAAATACACTGCGACATTTTTTTGGTTTCTTAATGTGTTACTGCAATGTGAGTTTACTGACGGTTCATGGGAGGACTAAGGTTTTGATTTTGGTCTTCATGTTTCTGAAATATGTCTTTTTTTGTGTTTGTTCTTGATGCGATCTTTTGTGGTACAAATTTTTTCATTCATTTTTCAGGACACTGTGTGGCTAATTAAGTCATCTTGATGTGTTCATTGTTATTACATTCATCAGTTCTACTGCGTTAGCGATCGTTGCAGAAGCGGTTTGCTCTGTTGTAGTTTTTTTCCGGAAAAAGTTGTCGTCAAAAATTGGTAATTTCCACTGGCTTCTGGTCTTGGCTACTGAATGTTTCTTCAATTTTGACATCTTTGAAATACACAGCGCTGTTTTTTTGGTTTGTTAAGGCGTTGTGGGTATTTTGACGGTTCATGGTAAGTCTGGGTTTTTGATTTTGGTATTTATGTTTTTGAAATATGTCTTTTTTGTGCTCATCCTTGATGCGATTTTTTGTGGTACAAATTTTTTCATTTTCCAGGACAGTGTGTGGCTAGTTAAAAAGTCTTGATGTGTTCATTGTTGTTCCAATCATCAATCATTAATTGCAGAAGCGGATTTGCGCTGTGGTGATTTTTTGTTCGAAGAAAGTTGTCGTCACAAATTGGTAGTTTCCACTAGCTTCTGGTCTTGGCTACTGAATGGTTCTTCAATTTTGACATCTTTGAAGTACACAGCGACAATTTTTTGGGTTGTTAATGCATTGTGGGTTTGCTGACAGTTCATGTGAGTACTATATTTTCGATTTAGTCTTTATGTATCTGCAATATATCATTTTTTGTGTTTACCCTTGATGCGATCTTTTGTGGTACAAATTTTTTCAATTTTCAAGACATTCTGTTGCTAGTTAAGTCATCTTGATGTGATCATTGTTTTTCCTTTCATCAGTTTTACTGGGTTAGTGATCCTTGCAGAAGTGAATTTGCGCTGTGGTGGTTTTTTGTCCTAAAAAATTTGTCGTCATAGTACTGGCAGTTTTTTTTCCTTTTTGGTCTTGACTACCAGACTTTCCTTGAGTTTTCATAAATTTGAAAGACAGAGCTGCCTTTTTGGGGTTGATGGGAGTACTAAGATTTTGATTTTGGTCTTCATGTTTCTGAAATATGTCATATTTTGTGCTTGTTCTTGATGCGATCTTTTGTTGTACAAACTTTTTCGTTTTTTAGGACACTGCACAAGAACAAGCACAAGAAAAAGCACAAAATATGAAATATTTCAGAAACATAAAGACCAAAATCAAAATCTTAGTACTCCCATCAACCGTCAGTATGCCCACAACGCATTAACACATTAACAACCCAAAAAAAATTATCTTGATGTGTTCATTGATGTTCCATTCATCAGCTCTACTGGGTAAGCGATCGTTGCAGAAGCGGATTTGCTCTGTGGTAATTTTTTGTGCGAAAAAAAATTGTCGTTACAAATTTGAAGTTTCCACTAGCTTCTGATCTTGGCTACTGAGTGTTTTTTCAGTTTTGACAACCAAAAAAATACACTGCGACATTTTTTCGGTTTCTTAATGTGTTACTGCAATGTGAGTTTACTGACGGTTCATGGGAGGACTAAGGTTTTGATTTTGGTCTTCATGTTTCTGAAATATGTCTTTTCTTGTGTTTGTTCTTGATGCGATCTTTTGTGGTACAAATTTTTTCATTCATTTTTCAGGACACTGTGTGGCTAATTAAGTCATCTTGATGTGTTCATTGTTATTACATTCATCAGTTCTACTGGGTTAGCGATCGTTGCAGAAGCGGTTTGCTCTGTGGTAGTTTTTTTCCGGAAAAAGTTGTCGTCACAAATTGGTAATTTCCACTAGCTTCTGGTCTTGGCTACTGAATGTTTCTTCAATTTTGACATCTTTGAAATACACAGCGCTGCTTTTTTGGTTTGTTAAGGCGTTGTGGGTATTTTGACGGTTCATGGTAAGTCTGGGTTTTTGATTTTGGTATTTATGTTTTTGAAATATGTCTTTTTTGTGTTCATCCTTGATGCGATTTTTTGTGGTACAAATTTTTTCATTTTCCAGGACAGTGTGTGGCTAGTTAAGAAGTCTTGATGTGTTCATTGTTGTTCCAATCATCAATCAACAATTGCAGAAGCGGATTTGCGCTGTGGTGATTTTTTGTTCGAAGAAAGTTGTCGTCACAAATTGGTAGTTTCCACTAGCTTCTGGTCTTGGCTACTGAATGGTTCTTCAGTTTTGACATCTTTGAAATACACAGTGACGCTTTTTTGGGTTGTTAATGCCTTTTGGGTTTTCTGACAGTTCATGGGAGTACTATATTTTCGATTTAGTCTTTATGTATCTGCAATATGTCATTTTTTGTGTTTATCCTTGATGCGATCTTTTGTGGTAAAAATTTTTTCAATTTTCAAGACATTCTGTTGCTAGTTAAGTCATCTTGATGTGATCATTGTTTTTCCTTTCATCAGTTCTACTGGTTTAGTGATCCTTGCAGAAGTGAATTTGCGCTGTGGTGGTTTTTTGTCCTAAAAAATTTGTCGTCATAGTACTGGCAGTTTTTTTTCCTTTTTGGTCTTGACTACCAGACTTTCCTTGAGTTTTCATAAATTTGAAAGACAGAGCTGCCTTTTTGGGGTTGATAATGCATTTTTTACTTGTCGATGTTACCTGGGAGTGCTTAATTTTTGATTTCAGTTTTTTCTGTGGAATCATGTCTTTTTATGTGTCTATCAGTGATGCGGTTTTTCTCGTTACAAGTTTTTCCATTTTTCATCACAGTGTCTGGTTAATATTATCATTTCGTTGCGCTCAATTTTATTCATTTTTTCATTTTTACTGGGTTAGTGGTCGTTACACTAGTGAATTTGCGCTGGAATGTTTTTGTCTCAATAAAGTTATCACAAATTGGTAGTTTCCACTAGCTTCTAGTCTTGGCTACTGAATGTTTCTTCAGTTTTGAAATCTTTGAAATACACAGCGATAATCTTTTTGGGTAGCTATTGCATTGTGGGTATGCTGACTTGACAGTTCATGGGAGTACTGAGTTTTTGACTTAGGTCTTTATGTTTGTTAAAAACATCACTTTTGTTTATTCTTGATGCGATCTTTTGTGATACAAATTTTTTCATTTTTCAGGACATTGTGTGGCTGGTTAAGCCATCTTGATGTGTTCATTGTTGTTCCATTCATCAATTCTATTGGGTTAGCGATCGTTGCAGAAGCGGATTTGCTCTGTGGCGATTTTTTGTCCGAAAAAGTTGTCGTCACAAATTGGTTTTCTCCACTAGCTTCTGGTCTTGGCTACTGTATGTTTCTTCAGTTTTGACATCTTTGAAATACACAGCGACATTTTTTTAGGTAATTAATGCATTGTGGTTATGCTAATGGTTCATGGGAGTACTAAGTTTTTGATTGTGGTCTTTATGTTTCTGAAATATGTCATTTTTTGTGTTTATCCTTGATGCGATCTTTTGTGGTACACTTTTTTTTTTCATTTTTCAGGACCTTGTCTGACTAGTTAAGTCATCTTGATGTGTTCATTGTTATTGCATTCATCAGTTCTACTGGTTTAGCGATCGTTGCAGAAGCGGATTTGCTCTGTGGTAGTTTTTTTTCCGGAAAAAGTTGTCGTCACAAATTGGTAAATTCCACTGGCTTCTGGTCTTGGCTACTGAATGTTTTTTCAATTTTGACATTTTTGAAACACACAGCGCCGCTTTTTTGGTTTTTTAGGGCGTTGTGGGTATTTTGACGGTTCATGGTAAGTCTGGGTTTTTGATTTTGCTATTAATGTTTTTGAAATATGTCTTTTTTGTGTTCATCCTTGATGCGATTTTTTGTGGTACAAATTTTTTCCTTTTCCAGGACAGTGTTTGGCTAGTTAAGAAGTCTTGATGTGTTCATTATTGTTCCAATCATCAATCAAAAATTGCAGAAGCGGATTTGCGCTGGGTGATTTTTTGTCCGAAGAAATTTGTCGTCACAAATTGGTAGTTTCCACTAGCTTCTGGTCTTGGCTACTGAATGGTTCTTCAGTTTTGACATCATTGAAGTACACAGCGACAATGTTTTGGGTTGTTAATGCATTGTGGGTTTGCTGACAGTTCATGGGAGTACTATATTTTCGATTTAGTCTTTATGTATCTGCAATATGTCATTTTTTGTGTTTATCCTTGATGCGATCTTTTGTGGTACAAATTTTTTCAATTTTCAAGACATTCTGTTGCTAGTTAAGTCATCTTGATGTGTTCATTGTTTTTTCTTTCATCAGTTCTACTGGGTTAGTGATCTTTGCAGAGGTGAATTTTCGCTGTGGTGGTTTTTTGTCCGAAAAAATTTGTCGTCATAGTACTGGCAGTTTTTTTTTTCCTTTTTGGTCTTGACTACCAGACATTCCTTGATTTTTCATAAATTTGAAAGACAGAGCTGCCTTTTTGGGGTTGATAATGCATTTTTTACTTGTTGTTGTTACCTGGGAGTGCTTAATTATTGATTTCAGTTTTTTCTGTGGAATCATGTCTTTTTATGTGTCTATCAGTGATGCGGTTTTTCTCGTTACAATTTTTTCCATTTTTCATCACAGTATCTGGCTAATATTATCATTTCGTTGTGCTCAATTTTATTCATTTTTTCAATTCTACTGGGTTAGTGGTCGTTACACTAGTGAATTTGCGCTGGAATGTTTTGTCTCAATAAAGTTATCACAAATTGGTAGTTTCCACTAGCTTCTGGTCTTGGCTACTGAATGTTTCTTCAGTTTTGACATCTTTGAAATACACAGCGATAATCTTTTTGGGTAGTTATTGCATTGTGGGTATGCTGACTTGACAGTTCATGGGAGTACTGAGTTTTTGACTTTGGTCTTTATGTTTGTTAAAAACATCACTTTTGTTTATTCTTGATGCGATCTTTTGTGATACAATTTTTTTCTTTTTTCAGGACATTGTGTGGCTGGTTAAGCCATCTTGATGTGTTCATTGTTCTTCCATTCGTCAATTATATTAGGTTAGCGATTGTTGCAGAAAAGGATTTGCTCTGTGGCGATTTCTTGTCCGAAAAAGTTGTCGTCACAAATTGGTTTTCTCCACTAGCTTCTGGTCTTGGCTACTGAATGTTTCTTCAGTTTTGACATCTTTAAAATACACAACGTTGCTTTTTGGTTTGTTAAGGCGTTGTGGGTTTGCTGACAATTCAAGGGAGTACTATATTTTTGATTTTGGTAAGTATGTTTCTGCAATATGACATTTTTTGTGTTTATCCTTGATGCGATCTTTTGTGGTAAATTTTTTTTTCGTTTTTCAAGACATTCTGCTGCTAGTTAAGTCATCTTGATATGTTCATTGTTTTCCTTTCATCAGTTCTACTGGGTTAGTGATCCTTGCAGAAGTGAATTTGCGCTGTGGTGGTTTTTTGTCCTAAAAAATTTGTCGTCATAGTACTGGCAGTTTTTTTTCCTTTTTGCTCTTGACTACCAGACATTCCTTGAGTTTTCATAAATTTGAAAGACAGAGCTGCCTTTTTGGGGTTGACAATGCATTTTTCACTTGTCGATGTTACCTGGAAGTGCTTAATTATTGATTTCTGTTTTTTTTTCTGTGGAATCATGTCTTTTTATGTGTCTATCAGTGATGCTGTTTTTTCTCGTTATAAGTTTTTCCATTTTTCATCACAGTGTCTGGCTGATAATATCATTGCGTTGTGCTCATTTTTATTCATTTATTATTTATTCAATTCTACTGGGTTAGTGGTCGTTACACTAGTGAACTTGCGCTGGAGTGTTTTTGTCTCAATGAAGTTATCACAATTTGGTAGTTCCCACTAGCTTCTGGTCTTGGCTACTGAATGTTTCTTCAGTTTTGACATGTTTGAAGTAGACAGCGACAATTTTTGGGTTGTTAATGCGTTGTGGGTGTGCTGACGGTTCATGGGAGTACTAAGTTTTTGACTTTGGTTTTTATGTTTGTTAAAAAAAATCATTTTTGTTTATTCTTGATGCGATATTTTGTGGTACAAATTTTTTCATCATTTTTCAGGATATTGTGTGGCTAGTTAAGCCATCTTCATGAGTTCATTGTGGATCCATTTATCAGTTCTACTGGGTTAGCGATCGTTGCAGAAGCGGATTTGGTCTGTGGCGATTTTTTGTCCGAAAAAGTTGTCGTCACAAATTGGTAACCTCCACTAGCTTCTGGTCTTGGCTACTGAATGTTTCTTCAGTTTTGACATCTTTGAAATACACAGCGATAATCTTTTTGGGTAGTTATTGCATTGTGGGTATGCTGACCTGACAGTTCATGGGAGTACTGAGTTTTTGACTTTGGTCTTTATGTTTGTTAAAAACATCACTTTTGTTTATTCTTGATGCGATCTTTTGTGATACAATTTTTTTCATTTTTCAGGACATTGTGTGGCTGGTTAAGCCATCTTGATGTGTTCCTTGCTGTTCCATTCATCAATTATATTAAGTTAGCGATCGTTGCAGAAGCGGATTTTCTCTGTGGCGATTTTTTGTCCGAAAAAGTTGTCGTCACAAATTGGTTTTCTCCACTAGCTTCTGGTCTTGGCTACTGAATGTTTCTTCAGTTTTGACATCTTTAAAATACACAGCGCTGCTTTTTTGGTTTGTTAAGGCGTTGTGGGTTTGCTGACAGTTCAAGGGAGTACTATATTTTCAATTTTGGTATGTATGTTTCTGCAATATGACATTTTTTGTGTTTATCCTTGATGCGATCTTTTGTGGTAAAATTTTTTTCGTTTTTCAAGACATTCTGCTGCTAGTTAAGTCATCTTGATGTGTTCATTGTTTTTCCTTCCATCAGTTCTACTGGGTTAGTAATCCTTGCAGAAGTGAATTTGCGCTGTGGTAATTTTTTGTCCGAAAAAATTTGTCGTCACAGTACTGGCAGTTTTTTTTCCTTTTTGCTCTTGACTACCAGACATTCCTTGAGTTTTCATAAATTTGAAAGACTGAGCTGCCTTTTTGGGGTTGACAATGCATTTTTCACTTGTCGATGTTACCTGGAATTGCTTAATTATTGGTTTCAGTTTTTTTTCTGTGGAATCATGTCTTTTTATGTGTCTATCAGTGATGCTTTTTTTTCTCGTTATAAGTTTTTCCATTTTTCATCACAGTGTCTGGCTGATAATATCATTGCGTTGTGCTCATTTTTATTCATTTATTCAATTCTTCTGGGTTAGTGGTCGTAACACTAGTGAATTTGCGCTGGAGTGTTTTTGTCTCAATAAAGTTATCACAATTTGGTAGTTCCCACTAGCTTCTGGTCTTGGCTACTGAATGTTTCTTCAGCTTTGACATGTTTGAAGTAGACAGCGACAATTTTTGGGTTGTTAATGCGTTGTGGGTGTGCTGACGGTTCATGGGAGTACTAAGTTTTTGACTTTGGTTTTTATGTTTGTTTAAAAAATCATTTTTGTTTATTCTTGCGATCTTTTAAGGTACAAATTTTTTCATCATTTTTCAGGACATTGTGTGGCTAGTTAAGCCATCTTGATGTGTTCATTGTGGATCCATTTATCAGTTCTACTGGGGTAGCGATCGTTGCAGAAGCGGATTTGGTCTGTGGCGATTTTTTGTCCGAAAAAGTTGTCGTCACAAGTTGGTAACCTCCACTAGCTTCTGGTCTTGGCTACTGAATGTTTCTTCAGTTTTGACATCTTTGAAATACACAGCGACAATTTTTGGGTTGTTATTGCGTTGTGGGTTTGCTGAAAAATCATGGGACTACTATATTTTTGATTTTGGTCTTTATGTTTCAGCAATATGTCATTTTTTTGGTTCATCCTTGATGCGATCTTTTGTGGAAAAATTTTTTTCATTTTTTCAAGACATTCTGTTGCTAGTTAGGTCATCTTGATGTATTCATTGTTTTTCCCTTTAATAGTTCTACTGAGGTAGTGATCCTTGTAGAAGCGAATTTGCGCTGTGGTGATTTTTTGTCCGCAAAAATTTGTCGTCACAGTACTGGCAGTTTTTTTTTGGACTTGACTACCAGACATTCCTTGAGTTTTCATAAATTTGAAAGACAGAGCTGCCTTTTTGGGGTTGATAATAAATTTTTTACTTGTCGATGTTACCTGGGAGTGCTTATTTTTTGATTTCATTTTATTTCTGTGGAATCATTTCTTTTTATGTGTCTATCAGTGATGCGGTTTTTCTCGTTACAAGTTTTTCCATTTTTGACCACAGTGTCTGGCTGATATTATCTTTTTGATGTGCTCATTTTTATTCATTTATTCAATTCTACTGGAGTAGTGGTTGTTGCACTAGCGAATTTGAGCTGGAGTGGTTTTGTCTCAATAAAGTTGTCACAAATTGGTAGTTTCCACTAGCTTCAGGTCTTGGCTACTGAAAGTTTCTTCAGTTTTGACATCTTTGAAATAAACAGCGACGCTTTTTTGGGTTGTTAATGCCTTGTGGGTTTTTTGACGATTCATGGGAGTTCTGGGTTTTGATTTTAGTATTCGTGTTTCTGAAATATGTCTTTTTGTGTTCATCCTTGATGCGATTTTTTGTGGTACAAATTTTTTCAATTTTCAGGATAGTGTGTGGCTAGTCAAGAAATCTTGATGTGTTCCTTGTTGCTCCATTCATCGATTCCACTGAGTTAGCGATCATTGCAAAAGCGGATTTGCGCTGTGGTGATTTTTAGTCCGAAAAAAGTTTTCGTCACAAACTGGTAGTCTCCACTAGCTTCTGGTCTTGGCTACTGAATGTTTCCTCAGTTTTGACATCTTTAAAATACGGATCGGGCGCGTCCGTCTTCAAAGGCGGATCGGGCGAGTCCGTCTTTGCCGTTGTGTAGTTTAGCAATACGGGCGAGTGGGTAATGCCCACGTGGGCTGTCGGGTTCGACTACCCAAACCAAGTCGCCGGTTTTCAGTGTGACATCCGAATCATTATGCCACTTTGCTCTCTTGTTGAGAGATGGTACATATTCACGCAGCCAGCGTGACCAAACTGCGTTAGCGTACGATTGTGCTCTGGCGTAACGCTTTTTATAGTCAAAGTTATCTTCGAAACTTAACGACGGGAAGCTAGCTGCGCTGTGACCGAGAATGAAGTGATTCGGGGTGAGTGCCTCTAGGTCGTGCGGATCGGAACTGACCGGAGTGATCGGTCTTGCGTTAAGTAATTGTTCAACTAGGCAGAGCGTTGTTCCTAGAACTTCCTCAGTTAATCTCGTGTTGCCTAATATGTCGTACAACACTCGCTTAACACTTCTCACTAGCCGCTCCCAGGCGCCACCGTGATGAGGGGCACTGGGCGGGTTAAACTTCCACTTAATGCCCTCGTGTGCCGGTATCAGCTGGGTTATCACCACTGAGTACATCATTCCATTGATCAATGGTGGTGGACTCCAAGATTTCACCAGTGCGGTTTCCAACAAACACAGGAAGTTTGTTGCACGAGTTAAACCACTGGAGAACGGTGGTAGAATCAGTCCACATGAATACATTGCTTACTTTGAAAGTAAGCGCTTTCAAAATGTCTTCTTTGAGTCGAGTCGCAAGCAGAGCAGCCTGAAGCTCTAACTTGGGAATGGAGAGCATCTTCATAGGCGCTACACGGGCTTTCCCAAATACAAAAGCTAACTCGGTCTTTTGCGATTTAGCAAGTCGGGCTCGGAGAAACGATACGGCGCAAAAAACGTCCTGCGAACTATCACCGAACGTGTGAAGTTCACAGCAGTCGAACGGTTCGGTAAAGTAGCTACGAGGTATCGTCAGAGTACCTAATAGTGGAAGTCCTGAGTGCCAATCTAGAAATTGTTGTTTAATTTCCTCTGGGAGATCATCATCCCACTTTTGACCACTGATTCTCCATATGTCTTTTAGTAAAAGGCGCGCTTTCACAGTATATGGAGCTACCAGTCCTATTGGATCAAAAACTGAGGAAACAAAACTCAACACGGTGCATTGAGTAATTGCTTTATCTAGTGGTCGATCAACACCTCTACTTACTACTAGGGTATCTTTTACATGATCCCACCTGAGACCAAGAACATGCGACGATTGGTCTGGACTCTTACAAATATCCTTAACTGACGGGTTGGACTCACGGTTGTCCGGATTAAGAGCGGTTGTAACTTCGGGTACCTTGCTAACAAATTTTGTCAGGTTAAACCCACCTAATTTGAGCATTGCGACCAATTCTTTACTTAGGCTAAGAGCGTCAGCGGTATTTTCGAACGAGTCAAGATAGTCGTCCATGTAAAACTTCTGGACAACGGCTGAAGCGGCTTCGGGGTATTCAGCTTGATTATCAGAAGCAGTTTTTTGTAGCGCAAAATTCGCACAAGTTGGCGAATCACGAGCGCCAAAAATATGACGGGTGTATTGGTGAACCACCACACTTGAAGTGGGGTCCTCCCGCCACAAAAAACGGAGAGACGGTTGATCTCGCGCAAGTACTCCAACTTGTAAGAACATACCTTCTATGTCCGCTGAGACGGCGTACTTGTGTTGACGGAACCTCAACAGTACAAAAATAAGATTTTGAAGGAGATCCGGGCCAACCAAGAGAGATCTATTTAAGGAAGTGCCATGAAATTTGGATGCTCCATTGAGCACACGGCGCACCTTGCCGGGTTTGTTCGGGTTCAAAACCGGATGGTGTGGAAGATACCACTCACGTTCGGCTCGTGAGCTGGGATCGTGCGGGTTGACGGTTATGACATATCCTTTACTTATATCTTCTCTGATTGTTTCGGTATACTTCTCGCGAAGTAACGGATCTCTATCTAATCTTTTCACTAACGACTTTAATTGGGCTAATGAAGAATAATAATTGTTAGGCAAGCTAACATCATTATCACTCCACAGCATCGGTACAGTGTAACGCTCACCATCGTGAACGGTTTCAGTTTTTAGGATCGACAAAGCACGCTTGTCTGCGGCGGAACGGGCATCTACTTGCTTGAACGCACCATACGACTCCAACTCATACCAAGTTTTGATTTGGTCGGTCAGAGAAGTATCGTCCGTGACGCAGTTAAAGGAAGAAGAATTTAAGGACGAACGATCAGGAGACGGACCACTAATGACCCAACCTATCGGAAGTCGGACGGCGCACGGTGAGTCAAGTTCATCTCCGAAGACATGTTCGAGGAGTCTTATCGCATGATAGAATTCCTGTCCTATAACTATCTCAATCTCTTTGTAATTATACGTAGTCGTCTTTAACGGGGCTAGTTGCGGGTATTTGACCTGCAATTCGGAAACGTTTTAAACATCGGGTCCTATATACATGTTGTGCTCAACGAAAGCGACAAACGAAAACGAAAACTCACTTTCATTGGGCTTTGCGGAAACTTTCAAGTGAACTCGTTGAGTTTTAGATACCTTGGCTGAGTTAAAACCATCGGTCGTAACATTTACGGGCGTGCCAACTAATTTCAGACGTTCAACGAGTGCCGCGGAAACCCAAGAATGAGTGGAACCGGTGTCACAAAGTGCTAGTGCATTCGAATTTTCCAAACCAGAGGACACATTTACCAACGCAACGGGAAGAATACCTTTTGCAGTTCCCTCACAAGGTTTAACACAAGCTGCGTTGTTTGCAGAAGTAGTGTTTGTATTAGTTTGAGTCGATGGTGATCGGTCAGCCTCTTTTGGCGGGAAAACTTTTCGGCTCCATGAAGAAGCACATTGTGAGTGCTCTCACAGTCCTGTTTTGGGCATTTTCTTGCCTTTTGGCACTTTCGGAAGGTATGGTTGCCTTGTAAACAAGAAAAACAGAGCTTTTGTTCTGCTACTTATTTAGCCCTTGGTGTTGCGTTTTTCTCTTTGAACACGGAACAGTTCCAAAGTGCATGCTGCCCTTTGCATAGCGAGCATGGAGGAAACCTTGTCTTTTCTCTACTTTTCTCATTCTTAGAACTTACCTTAGTGTTACCTGCAAGCACTTTTGTAACTACTTTTTGTTTAACTGGCTGCTCGACTTTGACTAAAGATTTCAATCGCTCATGGCCTTCTGCCTTATTCTTAAGCCAATCGTTGAAGTCTAGCAATGTTAATCGCTGCCAATGTTGTCTAACAGTATGCATGGACCATGCCTCTTTTAGATTTGGAGGAAGCTTACTGACGGCTTGATTTAATATGTTCACACTTTTCAAGTCGTCATTGAACGACAAAGACCTAAAAACAGCTACGAGCCCAGAAATCACCGCAGAAAAACTTATAACATGGTCAGAGTTGTGCATCTTCAATGCGGGAAAATTCTTCAACTTATCCAAATGTGCACCAACTACAACATGAGGCTGCCCAAACTTTCTCTGGAGAGTTGCTAGAGCATCCTTATACAACACTCCACTGTAGCCGTATTCCGCAATTGCACTCTTGGCTTTGTCTTTAACGTGCGTTTTCAGATATTTGAGTTTTTCATCATCAGTTAGCATAGCCGAATCAACTGTTGCTTGGAACTGCCCGAACCATCCATACCAGTTAAGTGGTTCTCCATCAAACACTTCCAAGTTCAACTCCGGTAGACGGTCTTTGCGGCTATGCAGAATGATATCTGCTAACTCTCTCGCCGAGATGGGTTGTTCGCTATTAGGCACGTAAGACGGGCCCGTAGTGGGCGCAGGATATGTAGGTGGATAACCTTGATGCGCTGTTTCAACAACTGGATGAGTTTGCGGCTGGGTGTAATACACAGTCCCAGAACTTGTATAAGGAACTACGGTGTTTGGTGGAACAACAGGAGTTGTCACTGAGAAAACGTTTGAGGGCGGTGCGCAGTATTGAGGAACTGGCATCGTTTGCGCAGTCGCGGCAGGTCTCCACAAACTGCTATACGGGTTATAGTGTTCACTTGAGAAACTTGTTGGGTTGTTTGGAACATTTATAGGTTGATGGGATGGCGCTGCAGGCGCCTGATACCCAGTTGAAACTGGGCCGGAATGTGGCTGACTGACCGGAAGCAAAGAGGGAATAGGAACGGTTGACGGGACAAATGGTTGAATAATCGGAAGCGAAATGGGAATCGGAACGGTTAATGGAGGAACAAAAGGTTGACTCGCCGGAAG
This sequence comes from Symsagittifera roscoffensis, assembly GCF_963678635.1. Classification (NCBI taxonomy): domain Eukaryota; kingdom Metazoa; phylum Xenacoelomorpha; order Acoela; family Convolutidae; genus Symsagittifera; species Symsagittifera roscoffensis. The sequence continues at coordinate 11,830,803 of NC_087069.1, forward strand.
CGAAACTGGATTAGTAACGGTCGACACAGAAGGCGGTGCCACATTAATGGTGGGATTACCAAAGGGCCTTGAAGCGGGAATGCTACCACTTGCTTGTGGTATCAGATTGTGATTTTGCGAAACTTCAGCATGAGATGTTGAAGCTAAGTGTGGAGTAACAAAGTTTGAGCTGGAGGCAACGAACTGTGGTAAACTAGATGGGTTCTCGATTGAGTGCAATGACAGACGCGATTGGACCAAACTTGATATCTGAGCCTGAATTCGATTCCTATTGTGGCCTCCCGGTTCACTGTATGTGGTTTGACCAACGTTGACGACGGCACCCCCGCTGACGACGGCACCAACCCCTTGCAAAACATCAGTAGCAATCAAAGTGGAACTCTCGGCTACTGGATGACTTTGCTCTGAGCTTGCAACAACTTCGGCCTGCTCTTGCTCAGTGACAACGTTTTCTACCCCTTGTTCAGTACGTTGTGGGTCAACATGTGTTACGCTAGCATTTCCTATCTTCTCACTTGCTGCAGAAAGCTCTTCTTCCAACTCGAATTCCTTTAACTCAATTTCAGCCAGTTTCTTGCGGTGTACCTCAGCTAGTTCTTCCAACTCTAAACTTCTTTGCTGTTCTTTTATTTTATTTTGCTGCGCTTTCAACTTCAATGACACCTTTGCTTGTCTCTCAAGTTCCTCTTGCTGCTTCTTCAAAACCAACAAATCTCGCCTCTTCTCAGTTGATGTTTTTGACTGCGCGACGGTATAGCGACTGGATTTATGCGAACCTGATTTATGATGTCGACTACTGTACCGCGACACCTTAGAGCGCGCATCTGCTTCATGTGAATATTGTGGTTGTGTTGTTACGATCGTACTTAACGATTCTGCAACATTGTCAAGCTCTGTTTCCTCAGGTTCAACGTTTAAGCCAGCTTTATATGATGCAGCCTTCTGTAAAACTGTATCGTTTCTTGATGTAACCGTATGAAGCCACATATCCTGCGCTGGTATCAATTTATCAGGATCAACACTTTTAGAAGCTAACTTAGTCAATTCCTCATTTATTTCAACTGCAGTCTCTATCAGGCTCTTGCAATTCTGAATCTGAGTGTCAATCTTTGATGAGCGACTCTGACTTTCAATGTTTTCAATTATAATTTCATGGCACTTGTACAGTTCATTTTCAAGCTTGGTTCGCTTCGCAAATAACCTTTGAACCCTCTTCTGAAAGTTCTCATCCATGGCTCTAGGGTCTATACTTAACTCAAACTATACTTAACGGATATCGGGCGTTTGCGGGGCGATTCGGAACGGTTTTCGGTGAGTAAAGTTACCAATGGGGCTGGGGATTAAGTAAGTCGGTTGATATCAAACAACACACACGGAGTAAACCTGAGGATGAATAAAACCAACTTAACTTACTTAATATCACCTCCCTGACCACTTAGGATGATGTTACGGCGTACGAAATTTGTTGAACGATCGTACGACGGTGCGTCACTACTAATCGGCTAGTAGCTCGACGAATTACCAAGAGGTTTGGGAATTAAGCAAGTCGGTTGAAAACCAACAACACACGCGGAGCAAACCTGAGGATGAAAGACAACAACTTAACTTGCTTAATTTTACCGTCCCGGACCACTTAGTCAGTCGTTGCGAAACGAATGTTTTGAAAAGCGAACGAATGCAAACAGGTATCAAGTCGTTGTAAACCTTAAGTTTACCAATGGGGTTGGTGAATCAGGCAAATCGGTTAACTCTCAACAACACACGCGGAGTGAACCTGAGGACGAAAAAAAATTAACTTAACTTGCCTGATATTAACTACCCAGACAACTAAACATACTTTAACTTTACGGTTCAACGGAGTTTTGGACTAATTTTTCAGAAAATTTTCAATTTTCAAACAAAATTTTGTATAGTTTGGTTAGTGGATTCGAGTCATAACTGGTATCAAAAAACTAGTCTAGTAACCGTTAGTCTATGTTCCGATATTATAAATTTTCAATTCATCAAAAAAATAGCCAACATTTTGGCTATCGAGCAAAAAATCTAGTTCCGGTTATCTAGTACCCGATTTAGAGCAATTTTTCTAATTTCAGTTTAATCAAACTGGCCAAAAATTTTCGGGTTTCGAGAAAAATTAGGGGTGAGTACTGGCGTTGTGTCTCACATTTATAATATAAAACATCGTATCCGTAACTTATCAAAATTAAAAGTTTAGGTTCGGTCTTACAGTTTTTGTGAAGATAGGGCGCACCGATGAGATCGTTGGTCACAAACAGCCTCACTGAATAGCCCAAACCGTCTTGTTGCAAGTCAGAAACTCTGTCGGTGACTTATCGTCTGGATGGGTTACCCTGTCAGTGCTATTGAACTCCCAGACAGTATAATTGCAGGCAATTTTTCAGTATAGCCGTTTTTTTGTAATAATAACTCGGATTATTATAAGGGAATTAACTAATATCTGTCCCTTGTGGGGCGCCAAAATGTGCGCTAATCTCCACAAAACAAAGTTAAAATCAATATTTTATTCGTATTTCTCGGTAAATACTCGTGTTTGGTCATAAATCGGAATATATCCACAATTTTTGTATAAACGGACATAATCAGTCATAAACGACTATAACTCAAACTTTTTACTTACATCATCGTATATCGGACGCAACGCCAGCTTGACTTTTTCCGAAACTGCTTGCTTTTTGAAGCAATTAAAAACCAGCTTGACTTTTGCAGAAACTGCAAAAGTGCAAAAAAAACTGCTCTTTTGTAGGTCGTAGTTTTAAATTTGAACGATTTATGTTTCACACATTAGTTACGTTTTGCGCTGCAACAACAGCGATAATCTTTTTGGGTAGTTATTGCATTGTGAGTATGCTGACCTGACAGTTCATGGGAGTACTGAGTTTTTGACTTAGGTCTTAATGTTTGTGAAAAAAATCACTTTTGTTTATTCTTGATGCGATCTTTTGTGGTACAAATTTTTTCATTTTTCAGGACATTGTGTGGCTAGTTAAGAAATCTTGATGTGTTCATTGTTGTTGCATTCATCAGTTCTACTGGGTTAGCGATCGTTGCAGAAGCGGATTTGCTCTGTGGTATTTTTTTGTCCGAAAAAAGTTAGCGTCCCAATTTGTCAGTTTCCACTTGCTTCTGGTCTTGGCTACTGAATGTTTCTTCAGTTTTGACGACCAAAAAATACACAGCGACAATTTTTCAGGGTTGTTAATGTGTTAATGCGTTGTGGGCATGCTGACGGTTCATGGGAGTACTATGTTTCAGAATTTGGTCTTTATGTTTCTGAAATATGTCATTTTTTGTGTTTGTTCTTGATGCGATCTTTTGTGGTACAAATTTTTAATTTTTCAGGACAGTATGTGGCTAGTCAAGAAATTTTGATGTGTTCATTGTTGTTCCAATCATCATTCTACTGTGTTAGCGATCGTTGCAGAAGCAGATTTGCTATGTGGTGATTTTTTGTCCGAAAAAGTTGTCGTCACTGTACTGGCAGTTTTTCTTCTTTTTGGTCATTTCTACCAGACATTCCTTGAGTTTTCTCAAATTTGAAAAAGAGAGCTGCCGTTTTGGGTTGATAATGCCTTGTTTACTTGTTGATGGTACCTAGCAGTGCTTAATTTTTGATTTCATTTTTTTTCTTTGGAATCGTGTCATTTTATGTGTCTATCAGTTATGCGGTTTTTCTCGGTACAAGTTTTTCCATTTTTGATCACAGTGTTTGGCTGGTATTATCTTTTTGATGTGCTCAATTTTATTCATTTTTTCAGTTCTACGAGGATAGTGGTCGTTACACTAGCGAATTTGCGCTGGAGTGTTTTTGTCTCAATAAAGTTATCACAAATTGGTAGTTTCCACTAGCTTCTGGCATTGGCTACTGAATGTTTTTTCAGTTTTGACATCTTTGAAATACACAGCGACGTTTTATTTTGGGTTGTTAATGCATCGTAAATTTGCTGACGGTTCGTGAGAGTACTAAATTTATAATTTTGGACTTCAGGTTTCCGAAATATGTCTTTTTTTGTGTTCATCCTTGATGCGATTTTTTGTGGTACAAATTTTTTCTTCTTCCAGGACAGTGTACAGCTAGTTAAGAAATCTTGATGTGTTCATTGTTGTTCCAATCATCACCTCTACTAGGTTAGTGGTCGTTGCAGAACCGAATATGCGCTGTGGTGGTTTTTTGTCCGAAAAAAGTTAGCGTCACAGTACTTGGCAGTTTTTCTTTCTTTTTGGTCTTGAATATCAGACATTCGTTGAGTTTTCATAAATTTGACAGACAGCGCGCTATTTTTGGGGTTGATAATGTATTGTTTACTTGTTTTTGGTACCCGGGAGTGCTTACTTTTTGATTTCAGTTTTTTTCTTTAGAATCATGTCAATTTATGTGTCTATCAGTGATGCGGTTTTTCTCGTTACAAGTTTTTGCACATTTGATCACAGTGTCTGGCTGGTATTTTCATTTTGATGTGCTCATTTTTATTCATTTATTCAAATCTAATAGGGTAGTGGTCGTTGCACTAGCGAATTGGCGCTGCAGTGTTTTTGTCTCAGTAAAGTTATCACAAATGGGTAGTTTCCACTAGCTTCTGGCCTTGGCTACTGAATGTCTCTTTAGTTTTGACATCTTTGAAACACACAACGACGTTTTTTGGGTTGTTAATGCGTCGTGGATTTGCTGGCGGTTTGTGAGAGTACTAAGTTTATGATTTTGGACTTCAGGTTTCTGAAATATGTCTTTTTTTTGTGGTACAAGTTTTTTTCATTTTCCAGGGCAGTGTGTGGCTAGTTAAGAAATCTTGATGTGTTCAATGATGTTCCAATCATCAGTTCTACTAGGTAAGCGATCGTTTCAGAAGCGGATTTGCTCTGTGGTATTTTTTTTGTCCGAAAAAAGTTAGCGTCACAATTTGATAGCTTCCACTAGCTTCTGGTCTTGGCTACTGAATGTTTCATCAGTTTTGACATCTTTGAAAAACACAGCGACGTTTTTTTTTGGGTTGTTAATGAGTTGTGTTAATATTGAAGGTTCGTGGAGTACTAAGTTTTTGATTTTGGTCTTTCTGTTTCTGAAACATGTCATTCTTCGTGTTTATCGTTGATGCGATCTTTTGTGGTACAATTCTTTTTTTCATTTTTGAGGACATTGTGTGGCTAGTTAAATCATCTTGTAGTGTTCATTGTTTTTCCTTCATCAGTTCTACTAGATTAGCGATCACTGCAGAAGCAAATTTGCGCTGTGGCGATTTTTTGTCCGAAAAAATTTGTCGTCACAGTACTGGCAATTTTTCTTTCTTTTTGGTCTTGACTCCCAAACATTCCTTGAGCTTTCATAAGTTTGAAAGACAGAGCTGCCTTTTTGGGGTCGATAATGCCTTGTATACTTGTTAATGGTACCTAGGAGTGCTTAGTTTATGATTTCCGTTTTTTCTGTGGAATCATGTCTTTTTATGTGTCCATCAGTGATGCGGTTTTTCTCGTAACAAATTGTTTCCATTTTTGGTGTGTGGCTGATATTATCATTTTGATGTGCTCATTTTTTTTCATTTATTCAATTCCAATAGGGTAGTGGTCGTTGCACTAGCGAATTTGCGCTGGATTGTTTTTGTCTCAGCAAAGTTATCACAAATTGGTAGTTTCCGTTAGCTTCTGGCCTTGGCTACTGAATGTTTCTTCAGTTTTGACATCCTTGAAATACACAGCGACGTTATATTTAGGGTCGATTTGCTGACGGTTCGTGAGAGTACTAAGTTTATGGTTTTGGACCTCAGGTTTCTGAAATATGTCTTTTTTTGTGTTCATTCCTGATGCGATTTTTTGTGGTACAAATTTTTTCTTTTTCCAGGACAGTGTGTGGCTAGTTAAGAAATTTTGATGTGTTCATTGTTGCTCCAATCATCAGTTCTACTGGGTTAGCAGTCAATGCAGAACCGAATTTGCGCTGTGATGATTTTTTGTCAAGAAAAAGTTGTCGTCACAGTGCTGGCAGTTTTTCTTTCTCTTTGGTCTTGACTACTAGACATTCCTTGAGTTTTCACAAAGTTGAATAACAGAACTGCCTTTTTGGGGTCGATAATGTTTTGTTTACTTGTTAATGGTACCTAGGAGTGCTTAGTTTTTGATTTCAGTTTTTTTTCTGTGGAATCATGTCTTTTTATGTGTCTATCAGTGATGCGGTTTTTCTCGTTACAAGTTATTTTATTTTTGGTGTCCGGCTGATATTATCCTTTTGATGTGCTCAATTTTATTTTTTTATTTCAACTCTCATGGGGTAGTGGTCGTTGCACTAGTGAATTTGCGCTGGACTGTTTTTGTCTCAATAAAGTTGTCACAAATTGGTAGTCTCCACTAGCTTCTGCTCTTGCTACTGAATGTTTCTTCAGTTTTTACATCTTTGAAAACAACAGCGACGTTTTTTGGGTTGTTAAGGCGTTGTGGGTATGCTGACGGTTCATGGGAGTACTAAGTTTTTGATTTTGGTCTTTTTATGTTTCTGATATATGTCATTCTTTGTGTTTATCCTTGATGCGATCTTTTGTGGTACAAATTTTTTCCTTTTTCAGGACATTGTGTGGCTAGTTAAATCTTGCTGTAGTGTTCATTGTTGTTCCCTTCATCAGTTCTACTGGGTTAGCGATCGCTGCAGAAGCAAGTTTGCACTGTGGTGATTTTTTGTTCGAAAAAAATTGCGGTCACACTACTGGCAGTTTTTCTTTCTTTTTGGTCTTTACTACCAGACATTCCTTGATTTTTCTCAAATTTGAAAGACAGAGCTGCTTTTTTGTGTTGATAAGGCCTTGTTTACTTGTTGATGGTACCTGGCAGTGCTTAATTATTGATTTCAGTTTTTTTCTGTGGAATCATATCTTTTTATGTGTCTATCAGTGATGCGGTTTTTCTCGTTACAAGTTTTTCCATTTTTGATCACAGTGTCTGGCTGATCTTATCATTATGATGCGCTTAGTTTGATTCATTTATTCAATTTTACTAGGGTGGTGGACGTTGCACTAGCAAATTTGCGCTGGAGTGGTTTTGTCTCAATAGATTTGTCACAAATTGATAGTTTCGAATAGCTTCTGGTCTTTGCTACTGAATGTTTCTTCAGTTTTGACATCTTTGAAAAACACAACGACGTTTTTTGGGTTGTTAATGCGTTCTGGTATGGCTGAAGGTTCATGTGATTACTATGTTTTTGATTACGGACTGTATACTTTTGAAAAATGTCATTTTGTGTTCATCCTTGATGCGACTTTTTGTGGTACAAATTGTTTCCTTTTTCACGACAGAGTGTGGCCAGTAAATTCATCTTGATGTGTTCAATATTGTTCCATTTATCAAGTTTACTGGGTTAGCAATCTATGCAGAACCGAATTTGCTTGTTAATGGTACTTTGGAGTGCTTAGTTTTTGATTTCAGTTTTTTATGTGGAATCATGTCTTTTTATGTGTCTCTCAGTGATAGGGTTTTTCTCGTTACAAGTTTTTCCATTCTTGGTGTCTGGCTGATATTATCATTTTGATTTGCTCACTTTGATATATTCATTCAATTCTAATGGGGTAGTAGTCTTTGCACTAGCGAATGGGCGCTGGAGTGTTTTTGTCGCAGTAAAATCATCACAAATTGGTAGTTTCCACTAGCTTCTGGTCCTGGCTTCTGAATGTTTCTTCAGTTTTGACAACCAAAAAATACACAGCGACAATTTTTCAGGGTTGTTAATGTGTTAATGCGTTGTGGGCATGCTGACAGTTCATGGGAGTACTAGATTTCAGATTGTGGTCTTTATGTTTCTGAAATATGTCTATTTTTTTGTTTGTCCTTGATGCGATCTTTTGTGGTACAAATTTTTAATTTTTCAGGACATTATGTGGCTAGTCAAGAAACTTTGATGTGTTAATTATTGTTCCAATCATCAGTTCTACTGTGTTAGCGATCGTTGCAGAAGCGGATTTGCTCTGTGGTATTTTTTTGTCCGAAAAAAGTTAGCGTCCCAATTTGTCAGTTTCCACTTGCTTCTGGTCTTGGCTACTGAATTTTTCTTCAGTTTTGAAATCTTTGAAAAACACAGCGACGTTTTTTTGGGTTGTTAATGCGTTGTGGTAATAATGAAGGTTCATGGGAGTACTAAGTTTTTGATTTTGGACTTTATATTTCTGAAAAATGTCTTTTTTTTTGTTCATCCTTGATGCGATTTTTTGTGGTACAATTTTTTTTTCATTTTTCAGGACATTGTGTGGCTAGTTAAATCTTCCTGTAGTGTTCATTGTTGTTCCCTTCATCAGTTCTACTGGGTTAGCGATCGCTGCAGAAGCAAGTTTGCACTGAGGTGATTTTTTGTTCGAAAAAAATTGCGGTCACACTACTGGCAGTTTTTCTTTCTTTTTGGTCTTTACTACCAGACATTCCTTGAGTTTTCTCAAATTTGAAAGACAGAGCTGCTTGTTTGTGTTGATAATGCCTTGTTTACTTGTTGATGGTACCTGGCAGTGCTTAATTATTGATTTCAGTTTTTTTCTGTGGAATCATATCTTTTTATGTGTCTATCAGTGATGCGGTTTTTCTCGTTACAAGTTTTTCCATTTTTGATCACAGTGTCTGACTGATCTTATCATTATGATGCACTTAGTTTGATTCATTTATTCAATTTTTTTAGGGTGGTGGACGTTGCACTAGCAAATTTGCGCTGGAGTGTTTTTGTCTCAATAGATTTGTCACAAATTGATAGTTTCCAATAGCTTCTGGTCTTGGCTACTGAATGTTTCTTCAGTTTTGACATCTTTGAAATACACAACGACGTTTTTTGGGTTGTTAATGAGTTCTGGTAAGGCTGAAGGTTCATGTGATTACTATGTTTTTGATTACGGACTGTATACTTTTGAAAAATGTCATTTTGTGTTCATCCTTGATGCGACTTTTTGTGGTACAAATTGTTTCTTTTTTCACGACAGAGTGTGGCCAGTAAATTCATCTTGATGTGTTCAATATTGTTCCATTTATCAAGTTTACTGGGTTAGCAATCTATGCAGAACCGAATTTGCGCTGTGGTGATTTTTTGTCCGAAAACAGTTGTCGTCACAGTGCTGGCAGTTTTTCTTTCTCTTTGGTCTTGACTACCAGACATTCCTTGAGTTTTCACAAAAGCGAAAGACAGAGCTGCCTTTTTGGGGTCGATCATGCCTTGTTTACTTGTTAATGGTACTTTGGAGTGCTTAGTTTTTGATTTCAATTTTTTCTGTGGAATCATGTCTTTTTATGTCTCTCAGTGATGCGGTTTTTCTCGTTACAAGTTTTTCCATTCTTGGTGTCTGGCTGATATTAAAATTTTGATTTGCTCACTTTGGTATATTTATTCAATTCTAATGGGGTAGTGGTCTTTGCACTAGCGAATTGGCACTGGAGTGTTTTTGTCTCAGTAAAGTTATCACAAATTGGTAGTTTCCACTAGCTTCTGGTCCTGGCTTCTGAATGTTTCTTCAGTTTTGACAACCAAAAAATACACAGCGACAATTTTTCAGGGCTGTTAATGTGTTAATGCGTTTTGGGCATGCTGACGGTTCATGGGAGTACTATGTTTCAGAATTTAGTCTTTATGTTTCTGAAATATGTCATTTTTTGTGTTTGTTCTTGATGCGATCTTTTGTGGTACAAGTTTTTAATTTTTCAGGACAGTACATGGCTAGTCAAGAAATCTTGATGTGTTCATTGTTGCTCCAATGATCGGTTTTACTGTGTTAGCGATCGTTGCAGAAGCGGATTTGCTCTGTGGTATTTTTTTGTCCGAAAAAAGTTAGCGTCCCAATTTGTCAGTTTCCACTTGCTTCTGGTCTTGGCTACTGAATGTTTCTTCAGTTTTGAAATCTTTGAAAAACACAGCGACGTTTTTTTGGGTTGTTAATGCGTTGTGGTAATAATGAAGGTTCATGGGAGTACTAAGTTTTTGATTTTGGACTTTATATTTCTGAAAAATGTCATTTTTTTGTTCATCCTTGATGCGATTTTTTGTGGTACAATTTTTATCATTTTTCAGGTTATTGTGTGGCTAGTGAAGTCGTCTTGATGTTTTTTTTGTTGTTCCATTCATCAACTCTACTGAGTTAGCGCTCGTTGCAGTAGCGAATTTGCGCTGTGGTGGTTTTTTGTTCGAAAAAATTGTCGAAACAAATTGGTAGTTTCCACTAGCTTCTGGTCTTGGCTACTAGATGTTTTGTCAGTTTTGACATCATTGAAAAACACAGCGACGTTTTTTTGGGTTGTTAATGCGTTGTGGTAATAATGAAGGTTCATGGGAGTACTAAGTTTTAGCTTTTGATCTTATTTTTTTGAAATATGCGTTTTTTTGTGTTCATCCTTGATGCGATTTTTTATGGTCTAAATTTTTTCAATTTTCAGGACAGTGTGTGGCTAGTTAGTTCATCTTGATGTGTTCATTAATGTTCCCTTCATCAGTTCTACTGGGTTAGCGATCGCTGCAGAAGCAAGTTTGCACTGAGGTGATTTTTTGTTCGAAAAAAATTGCGGTCACACTACTGGCAGTTTTTGGTCTTTACTACCAGACATTTCTTGAGTTTTCTCAAATTTGAAAGACAGAGCTGTCTTTTTGGATTGATAATGCCTTGCTTACTTGTAAATGGTACCTGGGAGTGCTAAATAGTTGATTTCAGTTTTTTTTTTCTGTGGAATCATGTCTTTTATGTGTCTATCATGGATGCGGTTTTTCTTGTTACAAGTTTTTCCATTTTGATCACTTATCATTTTGATGTGCTCATTGTTATTCATTTATTCAATTCTACTGGGGTAGTGGTCGTTGCACAAGCAAATTTGTGCTGGAGTGATTTTTTCTCAATATAGTTGTCACAAATTGGTAGTTTCCACTAGCTTCTAGTCTTGGCTACTGAATGTTTCTTCAGTTTTGACATCTTTGAACTACACAGCGACGTTTTTTTTTGGTTTTTTATTGCTTGTGGTAATGCTGAAGGTACATGGGAGAATTATTTTTTTTATTTTGGACTGAATAATTCTGAAGTTTGACTTTTTTGTGTTCATCCTTGATGCGAGTTTTTGTGGTAGAAATTTTTTCATTTCTTAGGACAATGTGTGGCTAGTAAAGTCATCTTGATGTCTTCATTGTTGTTCCATTCACCAATTCTACTGGGTTAGCGATCGTTGCAGAAGCGGTTTCGCTCTGTGGTGATTTTTTAGTCGACAAAAACTGCCGTCACAGTACTGGCAGTTTTTCTTCATTTTGGTCTTTACCACCAGACAGTCCTTCAGTTTTCTCCAATTTGAAAAGAGAGCTGCCGTTTTGGGTTGATAATGCCTTGTTTACTTGTTGATGGTACCTAGCAGTGCTTAATTTTGATTTCAGTTTTTTTCTGTGGAATCATATCTTTTTATGTGTCTATCAGTGATGCCATTTTTCTCGTTACAAGTTTTTCCATTTCTGATCACAATCTCTGGCTGATATTACCATTATGATGTGCTGAGTTTGATTCATTTGTTCAATTTTATTGGGGTAGTGTTCGTTGCACTAGCGAATTTGCGCTGGAGTGTTTTTGTCTCAATAAAGTCGTCACAAATTGGTAGTTTCCACTAGCTCTGGTCTTGGCTACTGAATGATTCTTTAGTTTTGACATCTTTGAAATAGACAGCGACGCGTTTTTGGTTTGTTAATGCGTTTTGGTAATGCTGAAGGTTTATAGGAAAACTAGTTTTTTGATTTTGGACTTTATATTTCTGAAATATGTCTTTTTTTTGTTCATCCTTGATGCCATTTTTTGTTGTACAATTTTTTTTCATTTTTCACGACAGTGTTTGGCTAGTAAAGTCATCTTGATGTCTTCATTGTTGTTCCACTCATCAATTCTACTGGGATAGCGATCGTTCCAGAAGCGATATTGCACTGTGGTGATTTTTTGTTCGAAAAAAATTGCGGTCACACTACTGGCAGTTTTTTTTTTGGTATTTACTACCAGACATTCCTTGAGTTTTCTCAAATTTGAAAGACAGGGCTGCTTTTTTGTGTTGATAATGCCTTGTTTACTTGTTGATGGTACCTAGCAGTGCTTAATTTGGATTTCAGTTTTTTTCTGTGGAATGATATCTTTTTATGTGTCTATCAGTGATCCGATTTTTCTCGTTGCAAGTTTTTCCATTTCTGATCACAATGTCTGGCTGATATTATCATTAAGATGCGCTTAGTTTGATTCAATTATTCAATTTTACTGGGGTGGTGGTCGTTGCACTAGCAAATTTGCGCTGGAGTGTTTTTGTCTCAATGAATTGTCACAAATTGGTAGTTTCCCTAGCTTCTGGTCTTGGCTACTGAATAATTCTTCAGTTTTGACATCTTTGAAAAAAAAGACGGCGACGCTTTTTTGGTTTTTTATTACGTTGTGGTAAGGCGGAAGGTTCTGGGAGTACTAAGTTTTTGATTTTGGACTTTATTTTTCTGAAATATGTCTTTTTTGTGTTCATCCTTGATGCGAGTTTTTGTGGTACAAATTTTTTCATTTCTTAGGACAATGTGTGGCTAGTAAAGTCATCTTGATGTCTTTATTGTTGTTCCATTCATCAATTCTACTTTAAGTTTTTCCATTCTTGGTGTCTGGCTGATATTAAAATTTTGATTTGCTCACTTTGATATATTTATTCAATTCTAATGGGGTAGTGGTCTTTGCACTAGCGAATTGGCACTGGAGTGTTTTTGTCTCAGTAAAGTTATCACAAATTGGTAGTTTCCACTAGCTTCTGGTCCTGGCTTCTGAATGTTTCTTCAGTTTTGACAACCAAAAAATACACAGCGACAATTTTTCAGGGTTGTTAATGTGTTAATGCGTTTTGGGCATGCTGACGGTTCATGGGAGTACTATGTTTCAGAATTTAGTCTTTATGTTTCTGAAATATGTCATTTTTTGTGTTTGTTCTTGATGCGATCTTTTGTGGTACAAGTTTTTAATTTTTCAGGACAGTACATGGCTAGTCAAGAAATCTTGATGTGTTCATTGTTGCTCCAATGATCGGTTTTACTGTGTTAGCGATCGTTGCAGAAGCGGATTTGCTCTGTGGTATTTTTTTGTCCGAAAAAAGTTAGCGTCCCAATTTGTCAGTTTCCACTTGCTTCTGGTCTTGGCTACTGAATGTTTCTTCAGTTTTGAAATCTTTGAAAAACACAGCGACGTTTTTTTGGGTTGTTAATGCGTTGTGGTAATAATGAAGGTTCATGGGAGTACTAAGTTTTTGATTTTGGACTTTATATTTCTGAAAAATGTCATTTTTTTGTTCATCCTTGATGCGATTTTTTGTGGTACAATTTTTATCATTTTTCAGGTTATTGTGTGGCTAGTGAAGTCGTCTTGATGTTTTTTTTGTTGTTCCATTCATCAACTCTACTGAGTTAGCGCTCGTTGCAGTAGCGAATTTGCGCTGTGGTGGTTTTTTGTTCGAAAAAATTGTCGAAACAAATTGGTAGTTTCCACTAGCTTCTGGTCTTGGCTACTAGATGTTTTGTCAGTTTTGACATCATTGAAAAACACAGCGACGTTTTTTTGGGTTGTTGATGCGTTGTGGTAATAATTAAGGTTCATGGGAGTACTAAGTTTTAGCTTTTGATCTTATTTTTTTGAAATATGCGTTTTTTTGTGTTCATCCTTGATGCGATTTTTTATGGTCTAAATTTTTTCAATTTTCAGGACAGTGTGTGGCTAGTTAGTTCATCTTGATGTGTTCATTAATGTTCCCTTCATCAGTTCTACTGGGTTAGCGATCGCTGCAGAAGCAAGTTTGCACTGAGGTGATTTTTTGTTCGAAAAAAATTGCGGTCACACTACTGGCAGTTTTTGGTCTTTACTACCAGACATTTCTTGAGTTTTCTCAAATTTGAAAGACAGAGCTGTCTTTTTGGGTTGATAATGCCTTGCTTACTTGTAAATGGTACCTGGGAGTGCTAAATAGTTGATTTCAGTTTTTTTTTCTGTGGAATCATGTCTTTTATGTGTCTATCATGGATGCGGTTTTTCTTGTTACAAGTTTTTCCATTTTGATCACTTATCATTTTGATGTGCTCATTGTTATTCATTTATTCAATTCTACTGGGGTAGTGGTCGTTGCACAAGCAAATTTGTGCTGGAGTGATTTTTTCTCAATATAGTTGTCACAAATTGGTAGTTTCCACTAGCTTCTAGTCTTGGCTACTGAATGTTTCTTCAGTTTTGACATCTTTGAACTACACAGCGACGTTTTTTTTTGGTTTTTTATTGCTTGTGGTAATGCTGAAGGTACATGGGAGAATTATTTTTTTTTATTTTGGACTGAATAATTCTGAAGTTTGACTTTTTTGTGTTCATCCTTGATGCGAGTTTTTGTGGTAGAAATTTTTTCATTTCTTAGGACAATGTGTGGCTAGTAAAGTCATCTTGATGTCTTCATTGTTGTTCCATTCACCAATTCTACTGGGTTAGCGATCGTTGCAGAAGCGGTTTCGCTCTGTGGTGATTTTTTAGTCGACAAAAACTGCCGTCACAGTACTGGCAGTTTTTCTTCATTTTGGTCTTTACCACCAGACAGTCCTTCAGTTTTCTCCAATTTGAAAAGAGAGCTGCCGTTTTGGGTTGATAATGCCTTGTTTACTTGTTGATGGTACCTAGCAGTGCTTAATTTTGATTTCAGTTTTTTTCTGTGGAATCATATCTTTTTATGTGTCTATCAGTGATGCCATTTTTCTCGTTACAAGTTTTTCCATTTCTGATCACAATCTCTGGCTGATATTACCATTATGATGTGCTGAGTTTGATTCATTTGTTCAATTTTATTGGGGTAGTGTTCGTTGCACTAGCGAATTTGCGCTGGAGTGTTTTTGTCTCAATAAAGTCGTCACAAATTGGTAGTTTCCACTAGCTCTGGTCTTGGCTACTGAATGATTCTTTAGTTTTGACATCTTTGAAATAGACAGCGACGCGTTTTTGGTTTGTTAATGCGTTTTGGTAATGCTGAAGGTTTATAGGAAAACTAGTTTTTTGATTTTGGACTTTATATTTCTGAAATATGTCTTTTTTTTTGTTCATCCTTGATGCCATTTTTTGTTGTACAATTTTTTTTCATTTTTCACGACAGTGTTTGGCTAGTAAAGTCATCTTGATGTCTTCATTGTTGTTCCACTCATCAATTCTACTGGGATAGCGATCGTTCCAGAAGCGATATTGCACTGTGGTGATTTTTTGTTCGAAAAAAATTGCGGTCACACTACTGGCAGTTTTTTTTTTGGTATTTACTACCAGACATTCCTTGAGTTTTCTCAAATTTGAAAGACAGGGCTGCTTTTTTGTGTTGATAATGCCTTGTTTACTTGTTGATGGTACCTAGCAGTGCTTAATTTGGATTTCAGTTTTTTTCTGTGGAATGATATCTTTTTATGTGTCTATCAGTGATCCGATTTTTCTCGTTGCAAGTTTTTCCATTTCTGATCACAATGTCTGGCTGATATTATCATTAAGATGCGCTTAGTTTGATTCAATTATTCAATTTTACTGGGGTGGTGGTCGTTGCACTAGCAAATTTGCGCTGGAGTGTTTTTGTCTCAATGAATTGTCACAAATTGGTAGTTTCCCTAGCTTCTGGTCTTGGCTACTGAATAATTCTTCAGTTTTGACATCTTTGAAAAAAAAGACGGCGACGCTTTTTTGGTTTTTTATTACGTTGTGGTAAGGCGGAAGGTTCTGGGAGTACTAAGTTTTTGATTTTGGACTTTATTTTTCTGAAATATGTCTTTTTTGTGTTCATCCTTGATGCGAGTTTTTGTGGTACAAATTTTTTCATTTCTTAGGACAATGTGTGGCTAGTAAAGTCATCTTGATGTCTTTATTGTTGTTCCATTCATCAATTCTACTGGGTTACCGATCGCTGCAGAAGCGGTTTTGCTCTGTTGTGATTTTTTCGTCGAAAAAAACTGCCCTCACAGTACTGGCAGTTTTTCTTCTTTTTGTTTTATACTACCAGACAGTCCTTGAGATTTCTCCAATTTGAAAAAAAGAGCTGCCGTTTTGGGTTGATAATGCCTTGTTTACGTGTTGATGGTACCTAGCAGTGGTTAATTTTGATTTCAGTTTTTTTCTGTGGAATCATATCTTTTTATGTGTCTATCAGTGATCCGATTTTTCTTGTTGCAAGTTTTTCCATTTCTGATCACCATGTCTGGCTGATATTACCATTATGATGTGCTCAGTTTGATTCATTTGTTCAATTTTATTGGGGTGGTGGTCGTTGCACTAGCGAATTTGCGCTGGAGTATTTTTGTCTCAATAAAGTTGTCACGAATTGGTAGTTTCAACGAGCTCTGGTCTTGGCTACTGAATGATTCTTCAGTTTTGACACCTTTAAAATAGACAGCGACGCTTTTTTTGGTTTGTTAATTTGTTGTGGTAATGCTAAAAGTTCATGGGAGTACTAAGTTTTTGATTTTGGACTTTATATTTCTGAAATATGTCTTTTTTGTGTTCATCCTTGATGCGAGTTTTTGTGGTACCAATTTTTTCATTTCTTCGGACAATGTGTGGCTAGTAAAGTCATCTTGATGTCTTCATTGTTGTTCCATTCATCAATTCTACTGGGTTAGCGATCGCTGCAGAAGCGGTTTTGCTCTGTGGGGATTTTTAGTCGAAAAAACTGCCCTCACAGTACTGGCAGTTTTTCTTCTTTTTGGTTTATACTACCAGACAGTCCTTGAGTTTTCTTCAATTTGAAAAAGAGAGCTGCCGTGTTGGGTTGATAATGCCTTGTTTACTTGTTGATGGTACCTAGCAGTGCTTAATTTTGATTTCAGTTTTTTTCTGTGGAATCATATCTTTTTATGTGTCTATCAGTGATCCGATTTTTCTCGTTGCAAGTTTTTCCATTTCTGATCACCATGTCTGGCTGATATTACCATTATGATGTGCTCAGTTTGATTCATTTGTTCAATTTTATTGGGGTGGTGGTCGTTGCACTAGCGAATTTGCGCTGGAGTATTTTTGTCTCAATAAAGTTGTCACGAATTGGTAGTTTCAACGAGCTCTGGTCTTGGCTACTGAATGATTCTTCAGTTTTGACACCTTTAAAATAGACAGCGACGCTTTTTTTGGTTTGTTAATTTGTTGTGGTAATGCTAAAAGTTCATGGGAGTACTAAGTTTTTGATTTTGGACTTTATATTTCTGAAATATGTCTTTTTTGTGTTCATCCTTGATGCGAGTTTTTGTGGTACCAATTTTTTCATTTCTTCGGACAATGTGTGGCTAGTAAAGTCATCTTGATGTCTTCATTGTTGTTCCATTCATCAATTCTACTGGGTTAGCGATCGCCGCAGAAGCGGTTTTGCTCTGTGGGGATTTTTAGTCGAAAAAAACTGCCCTCACAGTACTGGCAGTTTTTCTTCTTTTTGGTTTATACTACCAGACAGTCCTTGAGTTTTCTTCAATTTGAAAAAAAGAGCTGCCGTGTTGGGTTGATAATGCCTTGTTTACTTGTTGATGGTACCTAGCAGTGCTTAATTTTGATTTCAGTTTTTTCTGTGGAATCATATCTTTTTATGTGTCTATCAGTGATGCGGTTTTTCTCGTTACGAGTTTTTCCATTTTTCATCACAGTCAGTGTCTGGCTGATATTATCATTTCGTTGTGCTCATTTTTCTTCATTTATTCAATTTTATTGGGGTAGTGGCCGTTACACTAGCGAATTTGCGCTGGAGTGTTTTTGTCTCAATAAAGTTGTCACAAATTGGTAGTTTCAACAAGCTCTGGTCTTGGCTACTGAATGATTCTTCAGTTTTGACATCTTCAAAATAGACAGCGACGCTTTTTTTGGTTTGTTAATGCGTTGTGGTAATGCTAAAGATTCATGGGAGTACTAAGTTTTTGATTTTGGACTTTATATTTCTGAAATATGTCTTTTTTGTGTTCATCCTTGATGCGAGTTTTTCTGGTACCAATTTTTCATTTTTTTAGGACAATGTGTGGCTAGTAAAGTCATCTTGATGTCTTCATTGTTGTTCCATTCATCAATTCTACTGGGTTAGCAATCGCTGCAGAAGCGGTTTTGCTCTGTGGTGATTTTTTAGTAAAAAAAAACTGCCCTCACAGTACTGGCAGTTTTTCTTCTTTTTGGTTTATACTACCAGACAGTCCTTGAGTTTTCTCCAATTTGAAAAAGCGAGCTGCCGTTTTGTGTTGATAATGCCTTGTTTACTTGTTGATGGTACCTAGCAGTGCTTAATTTTGATTTCAGTTTTTTTCTGTGGAATCTTATCTTTTTATGTGTCTATCAGTGATCCGATTTTTCTCGTTGCAAGTTTTTCCATTTCTGATCACAATGTCTGGCTGATATTACCCTTATGATGTGCTCAGTTTGATTCATTTGTTCAATTTTATTGGGGTGGTGGTCGTTGCACTAGCGAATTTGCGCTGGAGTGTTTTTGTCTCAATAAAGTTGTCACAAATTGGTAGTTTCAACAAGCTCTGGTCTTGGCTACTGAATGATTCTTCAGTTTTGACATCTTTAAAATAGACAGCGACGCTTTTTTTGGTTTGTTAATGCGTTGTGTTAATGCTAAAGGTTCATGGGAGTACTAAGTTTTTGATTTTGGTTTTTATATTTCTGAAATATGTCTTTTTTGTGTTCATCCTTGATGCGAGTTTTTGTGGTACCAATTTTTTCATTTTTTAGGACAATGTGTGGCTAGTAAAGTCATCTTGATGTCTTCATTGTTATTCCATTCATCAATTCTACTGGGTTAGCGATCGCTGCAGAAACGGTTTTGCTCTGTGGTGATTTTTTAGTCGAAAAAAACTGCCCTCACAGTACTGGCAATTTTTTTTTGGGTTATACTACCAGACAGTCCCTGAGTTTTCTTCAATTTGAAAGAGAGAGCTGCCGTTTTGGGTTGATAATGCCTTCTTTACTTGTTGATGGTACCTAGCAGTGCTTAATTTTGATTTCAGTTTTTTCTGTGGAATCAGATCTTTTTATGTGTCTATCAGTGATCCGATTTTTCTCGTTGCAAATTTTTCCATTTCTGATCACAATGTCTGGCTGATATTATCCTTATGATGTGCTCAGTTTGATTCATTTGTTCAATTTTATTGGGGTGGTGGTCGTTGCACTAGCGAATTTGCGGTGGAGTGTTTTTGTCTCAATAAAGTTGTCGCAAATTGGTAGTTTCAACTAGCTTCTGGTCCTGGCTACTGAATGATTGTTCAGTTTTGACATCTTTGAAAAAGACGGCGACGCTTTTTTGGTTTGTTAATGCGTTGTGGTAATGCTAAAGGTTCATGGGAGTACTAAGTTTTTGATTTTGGACTTTATATTTCTGAAATATGTCTTTTTTGTGTTCATCCTTGATGCGAGTTTTTGTGGTACCATTTTTTTCATTTTTTTAGGGCAATGTGTGGCTAGTAAAGTCATCTTGATATCTTCATTTTGTTCCATTCATCAATTCTACTGGTTTAGCGGTCGCTGCAGAAGCGGTTTTGCTCTGTGGTGATTTTTTAGTCGAAAAAAACTGCCCTCACAGTACTGGCAATTTTTTTTTTGGGTTATACTACCAGACAGTCCTTGAGTTTTCTTCAATTTGAAAAAGAGAGCTGCCGTTTCGGGTTGATAATGCCTTCTTTACTTGTTGATGGTACCTAGCAGTGCTTAATTTTGATTTCAGTTTTTTCTGTGGAATCAGATCTTTTTATGTGTCTATCAGTGATCCGATTTTTCTCGTTGCAAATTTTTCCATTTCTGATCACAATGTCTGGCTGATATTATCCTTATGATGTGCTCAGTTTGATTCATTTGTTCAATTTCATTGGGGTGGTGGTCGTTGCACTAGCGAATTTGCGGTGGAGTGTTTTTGTCTCAATAAAGTTGTCGCAAATTGATAGTTTCAACTAGCTTCTGGTCCTGGCTACTGAATGATTGTTCAGTTTTGACATCTTTGAAAAAGACGGCGACGCTTTTTTGGTTTGTTAATGCGTTGTGGTAATGCTAAAGGTTCATGGGAGTACTAAGTTTTTGATTTTGGACTTTATATTTCTGAAATATGTCTTTTTTGTGTTCATCCTTGATGCGAGTTTTTGTGGTACCATTTTTTTCATTTTTTTTAGGGCAATGTGTGGCTAGTAAAGTCATCTTGATATCTTCATTGTGTTCCATTCATCAATTCTACTGGGTTAGCGATCGCTGCAGAAACGGTTTTGGTCTGTGGTGATTTTTTAGTCGAAAAAAACTGCCCTCACAGTACTGGCAATTTTTTTTTTGGGTTATACCACCAGACAGTCCTTGAGTTTTCTTCAATTTGAAAAAGAGAGCTGCCGTTTTGGGTTGATAATGCCTTCTTTACTTGTTGATGGTACCTAGCAGTGCTTAATTTTGATTTCAGTTTTTTCTGTGGAATGAGATCTTTTTATGTGTCTATCAGTGATCCGATTTTTCTCGTTGCAAATTTTTCCATTTCTGATCACAATGTCTGGCGGATATTATCCTTATGATGTGCTCAGTTTGATTCATTTGTTCAATTACATTGGGGTGGTGGTCGTTGCACTAGCGAATTTGCGGTGGAGTGTTTTTGTCTCAATAAAGTTGTCGCAAATTGGTAGTTTCAACTAGCTTCCGGTCCTGGCTACTGAATGATTGTTCAGTTTTGACATCTTTGAAAATGACGGCGACGCTTTTTTGGTTTGTTAATTCGTTGTGGTAATGCTAAAGGTTCATGGGAGTACTAAGTTTTTGATTTTGGACTTTATATTTCTGAAATATGTCTTTTTTGTGTTCATCCTTGATGCGAGTTTTTGTGGTACCATTTTTTTCATTTTTTTAGGGCAATGTGTGGCTAGTAAAGTCATCTTGATATCTTCATTTTGTTCCATTCATCAATTCTACTGGGTTAGCGATCGCTGCAGAAGCGGTTTTGCTCTGTGGTGATTTTTTAGTCGAAAAAAACTGCCCTCACAGTACTGGCAATTTTTTTTTTGGGTTATACTACCAGACAGTCCTTGAGTTTTCTTCAATTTGAAAAAGAGAGCTGCCGTTTTGGGTTGATAATGCCTTCTTTACTTGTTGATGATACCTAGCAGTGCTTAATTTTGATTTCAGTTTTTTCTGTGCAATCAGATCTTTTTATGTGTCTATCAGTGATCCGATTTTTCCCGTTGCAAATTTTTCCATTTCTGATCACAATGTCTGGCTGATATTATCCTTATGATGTTCTCAGTTTGATTCATTTGTTCAATTTTATTGGGGTGGTGGTCGTTGCACTAGCGAATTTGCGGTGGAGTGTTTTTGTCTCAATAAAGTTGTCGCAAATTGGTAGTTTCAACTAGCTTCTGGTCCTGGCTACTGAATGATTGTTCAGTTTTGACATCTTTGAAAAAGACGGCGACGCTTTTTTGGTTTGTTAATGCGTTGTGGTAACGCTAAAAGTTCATGGGAGTACTAAGTTTTTGATTTTGGACTTTATATTTCTGAAATATGTCTTTTTTGTGTTCATCCTTGATGCGAGTTTTTGTGGTACCATTTTTTTCATTTTTTTAGGGCAATGTGTGGCTAGTAAAGTCATCTTGATATCTTCATTTTGTTCCATTCATCAATTCTACTGGGTTAGCGGTCGCTGCAGAAACGGTTTTGCTCTGTGGTGATTTTTTAGTCGAAAAAAACTGCCCTCACAGTACTGGCAATTTTTTTTTTGGGTTATACTACCAGACAGTCCTTGAGTTTTCTTCAATTTGAAAAAGAGAGCTGCCGTTTTGGGTTGATAATGCCTTCTTTACTTGTTGATGGTACCTAGCAGTGCTTAATTTTGATTTCAGTTTTTTCTGTGGAATCAGATCTTTTTATGTGTCTATCAGTGATCCGATTTTTCTCGTTGCAAATTTTTCCATTTCTGATCACAATGTCTGGCTGATATTATCCTTATGATGTGCTCAGTTTGATTCATTTGTTCAATTTTATTAGGGTGGTGGTCGTTGCACTAGCGAATTTGCGGTGGAGTGTTTTTGTCTCAATAAAGTTGTCGCAAATGGGTAGTTTCAACTAGCTTCTGGTCCTGGCTACTGAATGATTGTTCAGTTTTGACATCTTTGAAAAAGACGGCGACGCTTTTTTGGTTTGTTAATACGTTGTGGTAAGGCTAAAGGTTCATGGGAGTACTATGTTTTTGATTTTGGACTTTATATTTCTGAAATATGTCTTTTTTGTTTTCATCCTTGATGCGAGTTTTTGTGGTACAAGTTTTCCATTTCTGATCACAATGTCTGGCTGATATTACCCTTATGATGTGCTCAGTTTGATTCATTTGTTCAATTTTATTGGGGTGGTGGTCGTTGCACTAGCGAATTTTCGCTGGAGTGTTTTTGTCTCAAAAAGTTGTCACAAATTGGTAGTTTCAACTAGCTCTGGTCTTGGCTACTGAATGATTCTTCAGTTTTGACATCTTTAAAATAGACAGCGACGCTTTTTTTGGTTTATTAATGCGTTGTGGTAATGCTAAAGGTTCATGGGAGTACTAAGTTTTTGATTTTGGACTTTATATTTCTGAAATATGTCTTTTTTGTGTTCATCCTTGATGCGAGTTTTTGTGGTACCATTTTTTTCATTTTTTTAGGGCAATGTGGGGCTAGTAAAGTCATCTTGATATCTTCATTTTGTTCCATTCATCAATTCTACTGGGTTAGCGATCACTGCAGAAGCGGTTTTGCTCTGTGGTGATTTTTTAGTCGAAAAAAACTGCCCTCACAGTACTGGCAGTTTTTCTTCTTTTTGGTTTATACTACCAGACAGTCCTTGAGTTTTCTCCAATTTGAAAAAGAGAGCTGCCGTTTTGGTTTGATAATGCCTTGTTTACTTGTTGATGGTACCTAGCAGTGCTTAATTTTGATTTCAGTTTTTTTTCTGTGGAATCATATCTTTTTATGTGTCTATCAGTGATCCGATTTTTCTCGTTGCAAGTTTTTCCATTTCTGATCACAATGTCTGAAATATTTCTGAAAATGTTATATTTCTGTTATATTTCTGAAACATGTCTACTTTTTTTGTTCATCCTTCATGCGATTTTTTGTGGTACAATTTTTTTCATTTTTCACGACAGTGTGTGGCTAGTAAAGTCATCTTGATGTCTTCATTGTTGTTCCATTCATCAATTATACTGGGTTAGCGATCGTTGCAGAAGCGATTTTGCACTGTGCTGATTTTTTGCTCGAAAAAATTGCCGTCACAGTACTGGCAAGTTTTCTTTCTTTTTGGTCTTTACTACCAGACATTCCTTAAGTTTTCTCAAATTTGAAACACAGAGCTGCCTTTTTGGGTAGATAATGCCTTGTTTACTTGTTGATGGTACCTGAAAGTGCTTAATTATTAATTTCAGTTTTTTTTCTGTGGAATCATATCTTTTTATGTGTTTATCAGTGATGCGGTTTTTCTCGTTACAAGTTTTTCCATTTTTGATGTGTCTGGTTCATATAATCCTTTTGATTTGCTCAGTTTTATTCATTTCTTCAATTTTACTGGGGTAGTGGTCGTTGCACTAGCGAATTTGCGCTGGAGTGTTTTTGTCTCACTAAAGTTGTCACAAATTTGTAGTTTCCACTAGCTTCTGGTCTTGGCTACTGAATAATTCTTCAGTTTTGACATCTTTGAATAAAACAGCGACAATTGTTAAGGCGTTGTGGTAATGCTGAAGGTTCATGGGAGTGCTAAGTTTATAATTTTGGACTTCAGGTTTCTGAAATATGCCTTTTTTTGTGTTCATCCTTGAGGCGATTTTTTGTTTCGTTTTTCGTGACATTTTGTGGCTAGTTAAGTCAATTTGATACTCCTTGTTATTCTGTTTATCAGTTTTACTGGGTTAGTGATTGTTGCAGAAGCGGATTTCCTTTGCGTCTATCAGTGATGCGGTTTTTCTCGTTACAAGTTTTTACTTTTTTGACCACAGTGTCTTGCTGATATTATCATTTCGATGTGCTCATTTTTATTCACGGGTAGTGGTCGTTACACTTGCGGTTTTGCTCTTGAGTGTTTTTTCTCAATAAAGCTATCACAAATTGGTAGTTTGCACTAGCTTCTGGTCCTGGCTTCTGAATGTTTCTTCAGTTTTGACAACCAAAAAAACACACAGCTACAATTTTTTAGGGTTGTGTATGTGTTGATGCGTTTTAGGCATGCTGTTGGTTCATGGGAGTGCTAAGTTTCAAATTTCGGTCTTTATGTTTCTGAAATATGTCATTTTTTGTGGTTGTTCTTGATGCGATCTTTTGTGGTACAAATATTTTATTTTTCAGGACAGTGTGTGGCTAGTTCAGTCATCTTGATGTATTCATTGTTGTTATTTTCATCAAGTCTACTGATTTAACGATCGTTGCAGAAGCGAATTTGCGCTGTGGTGATTTTTTTGTCCGAAAAATGTCGTCACAAATTGGTAGTTTCTTTGTGGTAAACTACCAAAATTTCTTTAAAAACACAAAATTGTTGATGTCGTATGAAAAACAAAAACTCAAAATGGTGAATCTTAGGTTTCGACGTCGGAAATAAGTCATATAGTTTAATGTCATTTTTCAGACTTGAAACCAAGTTGGGAATTATGTGATAACTCTTTCTTTTCAATTAGCCCGATAACAATTTACTGTTATAACTAATACACCGGCTTCATTGTTGTTTTCAAATAATAAAAGCTCAATTGTACAATCTGACCTATGCAGAAATGTCAACTTTCAAGGCCACCATCGGAATCCTATATGAGATGACTTGATTTTTTTGCATTTGTGTAGATCTGAATTTGGATCAGAAATCATATCAATGAACATTAATTAAGTATAAGTTGAGTATTTTCTGTTTTCTCGCACTTGAAAATTTTTTTTTTAATAGGAAATGAAATTATGCTGATGACAGAACTTGCATGAGCTTGCGGACCACAACTGGAGTATATATGCTTGGAGAATGTTTCAATCAGGAAAACAGGTTTTTTGGCGTTTGAGACAACTCCTCCCTTATGGTTTTGGTTCATCTAGGAGTAGGCTTAGGAAATTTTTGCTCTCTAAAGAGTTGAAGAGATTTGCCTACAGAAAATGAAGATTTTGAGGTTCCAACATCTAAAGTCCTCTAATTTTTCTAGGGGTTCTCTTCTCTGTTCAGAGATTGCACGTCTTATGGGTAAGTTTAAACGCTAATTGAGCCTCATTTGAGTTTTCAAAAAATGCTTATCTTACAATTTCCATAAAGAAAAATTGCTTATCGTACTTTTTCAATATATAAAAAAATGCTTGTCTTACAATTTCCAGTTATGATAAAATGCTTATCTATCTACAAACTACGCTAAGATGCAGTTGAAATACTATCTACAATTTAAAAAAAGTGCTTAACCGTTCTCAAATCAAGCAAGATTATTTTCGATGTCTTGACCAAAAGCAATGTGCGCGACTTTTTTCAAATGCTCGAGCAAATTAACCACTGAAAAACATGTAAGATTCGAGCGGTTTGGGCGGTTTTTTTAGACAATTACGCTCAATATCTTGCTTCAAAATGAGCGGTTTGAGCGGTTTTTTAACAGTTTATCTAAAAAAAACCGCTCAAAAACCGCGCAAGATTTGAATGGTTTTGAGCGGTTTATCTACAAAAACCGCTCAAAATCCGCGCAGGAATTGCGCGGTTTTTGAGCGGTTCATCTAAATAAACCGTTCAAAAAGCGCTCAAACTGCTCATTTTGAAGCAAGATTTTGAGCGTAATTGTCTAAAAAAACCGCTCAAATCGCTCAAATCTTGCTTCAAATTAGGTGAAAAATCTCGACTCGGGTTTTAAAAAGATACTAAATCACTGGATGTTTCTCTATGAAGCAATGAAATCAAAATAATCCAATTAAAGTGTTATTGAAAATTACATGAAAATTAAACAAGAAACGCCAGTCACTAAATGCAAGGCTGATTCAATTGTTTTGGACTAGAGAGTAAAGCCTGGGAGATTTTGATTTAGGAAAGTAGTGAGATGTTCCTCATTGTAACTCACGGGGGACTTTTTTCCCCTAAAATTCGAAACAGGGAGAGTAGAAACTGTGTCCCCTCCAGTTCGCAACAAGGGACAAAATTTTTTCTCCGATAGTAAGTTATTATAAGAATCAAAAAATTAACCGCCTTTACTAACACCATTTAGTTACCAACAGTCGTTAGGTCAACAAATGTTTTAGACAAGAGAGTAAAGCGTAGGAGATTTCGTTTTAGAAAAGTAGTAAGATGTTTCCATATAGTAACTCACGGGGGATTTTGTCCCCTGGAGTTCGAAACAGGGGCGGGGGACATGTTTTTTCCCTTGGAGATTGCATTATGTGGACAAATTTTTCTCCGATAGTAAGTTACTATGAGAATCATAATTGAACCAACAGTCTTAAATAACATTATTTAGTTACAAGCAAACGTTAGGATCTCTTCATAAGAATTACTGTAATTATCTTAATGTGTATCTGCTTAAACGAAATTGTTCAATTGCACTTAAGGAAATTAATCTCAATTTGACTGCTGCCGGTACCAAAACTGGTATATACGAGGCGAGTACTGCACGGTATATAACCACCACTCTGTGTTTGCGTGCAGCAAGTATACGACTGCGACTGAGTTCCATTTACTCCACTAAACACCAGAGCTAAATAAGTAAAAATTAGGAATGGTCAGAAATTAGCTAAATTTTAGTTCAGCCCATTAGGAATTCAAACTTACTACAATCTTCTCAAAGGTAGCACGCCGATAGTTGACAATACCAATTCTAATTCCAAAAGTAGAACAAAAAATTTTGAGTAAAAATTGTCGATTTGAAAACATATAATCTGCAAAAAAAAGCTGAAACCTAATTAACTTAACCATCTATTTTGTTTGAATAAAAATGAGAAAACATGTGGATTGAAAACTGTTTTACAGTTTGATTGTTTATGAATACAGAATCAGAATCATCATCATTGACGTATCTATTAAAAATCAAATATGCAAAATAAAAACAAATTGAGACGCTCACGGTAGTTTTCGATTTATGCAAAGGAAT